>NC_134854.1:38737666-39089166 GCF_049852395.1 Peromyscus maniculatus bairdii | reverse complement strand
TAACAGTGAGTACTGTGATAACCATTAGTCTTTGATTAGATCCAGTAGATAATCCTATTCTGTTACTAGCTACAAATAATTTAATTAAATGAGAAAGTCTAACGTTTAGATTTTTCCTTTAAATAAACAAAACAAAAAACTGCCGGTAGGTTAACATCTGTGTCCCCTTGACTGGTCCTTGATGCCTCCCTCCCCTAAGGCACTGAACCACTGAGCCACTGAACCACTGAACCACTGAGCCACTGAACCACTGAGCCACTGAGCCACTGAGCCACTGAGCCACTGAACCACTGAGCCACTGAGCCACTGAACCACTGAGCCACTGAACCACTGAACCACTGTACCACTGTACCACTGAACCACTGAACCACTGTACCACTGAGCCACTGTACCCCTGTACCACTGAACCACTGAGCCACTGTACCACTGAACCACTGAACCACTGTACCACTGTACCCCTGAGCCACTGAACCACTGAACCACTGAGCCAGCTGTGCTGCCCACCCTCCATCTGTGGGACATGTGCCTAAACTTTAAGAACGAGACAATGATTTTACCTTCTGAAGCTTGGCTACCCAGAAAACTTTACCTCTTGAAATTTCCTCAAAACCAAGCAGGTGTTCAAATGTGGTGGCATGCACCTGTACTCCTAGCATATGGGAAGGTGTGGTAAAGGGAAGGCATATGTGAGGCCAGCCTGGGCTACACAGTGAGCTGGAGCCAGCCTGGGCTAACAGCTGGGGCTGGCTGGCATCTTCTTTCCTCATGACATCTCCAGCAGAACAGCCAATTCTTTTAATGTGGTTTCCTCGGAACCTGGGAAAGCAGAGTATTTCCCAGGCTGTGTGAAGCTTTCTCTGCGTTTCTGCTGCTCAAGGGTGTAATAACTTCTTTTTGGATCACTATGACCGAAACACCTAGTAGGCAAAAAAAGAACAAGAAACAGAAATAAAGTAGCACAGGTCCATGTTGCTCAGAGTTCCAGAGAGATTTGGTCCTCATAGCAGCTAAGGTGTGGTGGAGGAGCAGCATTGTCAGGGATGGCAGCAGGAGCAGGCATTAACTCCACAGGCGGCAGCAAGCCGAGGCAAAGAGCCCAGCAGGGAGCCAGGAGAACAGATGACCTTCAAGGTCCTTCCCCTGTTAACCTGCTTCCTCTATGCAGGCCTACCTCCTAAAGGCTCATGGCCTTCAAAGAGATGCCAGGAGCTGGGGACTGAGGGTTCAAAACATGGGGACATTGCAGAGTCAAACCATCCCAGCTTCTTGCACGTTCAGCTCAGAGGCCTCCTGCAGGGAACTGACCTGGCCAAGCATTGCTTGACATCTTGAGGTTTCCTCTAGAACATTGGTGAAAGCCCCAGTGATCTGTTACTATTGCATTCTGCATGCCTGCAAAACCAGCACCATATACATTACACCAAGTCGGAATAGCTGGGGCCAAATAGCCCACAGCCTGTGAGTGCCTGCACAGCTGGACTTGGCCAAACACTTCCCTAGGCATCACTTTTTCTGCAGGGCACTCCTTCATCTCTCTCTTTTGAAATGGAAGTTTCAAATAAATTTGCATTCTTATATTCTGAGGCCTTCAGGGAAAGAGGTCTCCATAGCAAGGCATCTTTCCTGTTGTCCCACTGCATGGTCCCTGGCTTCTCTTTAATGGCATGAGTCTCTTTACCAACCTGCTTTGTCTGGAACGGCTCTAAGTGTGCTCTCTGTCCTTTCCTGTCCAGTCTGCTCATTGGTTTATCTAAACTCTCACTACCTGGCTAAAAGCAAGTAATAACTAAGCCACAGCTGAAATGGTACATGTCTTGTTGAAGTTTCCTCCACCAAATCAACTAGCCGATTACTTCCTCACTCCTCAGTCATCTTTTCAGGACCTGGACCCAAGTATCCAGATTCTTGGACAAAAGTAACACAAATCACCTCTAGCCCAGTTCTCATGAGAGACCTTGTTCTCATCTGGAACCTCATGAGTTCAGCCTTCACATTCACATTTCTATCCACATTTTGGACTTCCAAACTCCCAGCAGAACCAACCAGGAGGCTCTTGTTAGCGTTCTAGGATTTAATCAAGCCCACAGCTTCAAACTCTTCCTCATTTCTCCTCAAAGTCAGTTCTAACCATCTGAGAAGTACGGATTAGCTCTGTCACAGTGATGACCCCATTTCTTGCACACTCTGTAACTGTGACCAGATTACCTGGCAGAAACAATGTAAGGAAGGAGAGAATTGTTTTGTCCCTTTCTGTCCATCATAGTGGGACAGGCGTGGCTCCATCCACAGCAGCAGGAGCATGACGCAGGAGCATGACACAGTGACTTCTCACATCGTGGATGAGGGAGCCTTTTGGCCAGGCTAGAACCAGGGGTAGAGATAGCTTTCAAAAGCCTGCCCCTCCCGATCTACCTCTGCTGGCCAGGCCTCACCCCTAAAGACTCCGCAGCTTTCAAAATAGAGCCACAAATGGGGCACGAGTGTTCAGAACGTGAGCCTGTGGGAGACATTGCAAACACAAGCCCAAACAGCCCACCTGGAGGCCAGCCTGGCTCCAGTAAGAGAGCCGCATCCAGTGGAAGAAGCAGTTGTGTCTGCAAGTGTGAGGAATGGCTGGAGGCGGAGTTTGAAGCTAACCACTGCGCTATCAATATGGACTCACCACCGAGAGATGCTGAAGGGCCCAGAAAGTGGCAGCTGACTGGTAGAAATCCCAGGGTCACTTTCTTGAACTCATTTCAAAACATATTCTGTTCTAGTATCCCATATTTCCGGCGGAAACCAACTGTCAGGTCCCTCTTCGTAGTCAGGCCTCTAGGTTTGTCTTTCTGTTCTGTCTTGGGAGAATCACTTCATACCTGAAAGTATCCCTTTTTTACCTATAATCTGGAATGTTGGTGGAGCCTGTGAAATAGGCCTGTTGTTGAGAGAGGGGTTATGTAAAAAATAAACTAGGCTTATCAGGCATTGTCTCCCTTTCCTTACCTCAGGGTTTGAAATGCCCTTCTGCCCTTGTACTTCGACACAGTGTGAAAACATTGGGGAAAAAGGCAAGTGTTTTTTTTTTTTTTTTTTTTTTTTTTTTGAGCTGAGGACCGAACCCAGGGCCTTGTGCTTGCTAGGCAAGCACTCTACCACTGAGCTAAATCCCCAACCGCCCCCCCCTCCCAAAAGGCAAGTTATTCATGCTTTTGTGTTCTTCATGGAAGAACTGTTTGGGCTTGCACAGCTGTGTAACCTGGTGCTTCATTTGCACATCTGTAAACTTGGGGCTGTGGTGATGCTTCATTCGCAGTCATTGAGAGACAGTTAAGCAAGCATAGAAACCAGCCCAGAGGACTTCACACACAAGAATGTGGTAATTGGCTTATATAGCAAGTAAGTGAATGCTACAGTTATTTAACCCAATGCCTGGAACTGAGCAAGATGCCTCTGCAAATCCCCACTGTCAGATTGCTTTTAGGACAGGAGTTCCAAACTACAAGATCGGAAAAAGCTGCATGGTTGCAGAAGTCACACCTTGGCTCCTCCAGTTCCCCTGTGAGGCCCACGGAGTAGTACCTTCTCTTTTCCATGTTAGAACTCAAGGGACAGTGGCACAGGAAGAGCAGAGGGGAGAAGCGAGTATGTAAGCAGGGCGGCAACTGTCCACTGAAGCAGTGCTTGTCCAAATCTCTCTCCACCCCAGCCTGGCTCAGATGTCTCCACCCTGTCTTCATCATAGTCTTACGTGCACCTGCCGTCAGGTATGACGTTACTCTGCTATGCATACCGCAGCACCTGATCTATACAGACAATCCTTCCCATAGAAAGCCGCTCTGCAGCATGGACCAGGAAAGAACCTGGGCAGCAGGAGGGCCCCTCTTGTTGCCACATAAGAAGTAACACATACTTGAGCACCGGTCTTCTCGTTTGCAGATAATGCCGCTCTCCCATTTCTGCCCCACTCTGAGTGTTTAACCCGATGGTCATTTGTCTTGGCTTTGCAGGCTACTTCCTCCCGCCAACCCAGACACCAGCCTCTTCCATCTCGTGTATGTGGATGCCATTGCCATAGCCATCGTTGGATTTTCAGTGACAATCTCCATGGCCAAAACCTTGGCAAATAAGCATGGCTACCAGGTTGATGGCAATCAGGTAAAAAACACCAGTTTCACATGGGTATTTCACTGGGGTGCAAGCACCAAGTTCTGCTGGAGGCGGCAAAGGGGGTAGCACAGGAGGAAAGCTATTCTGGTGGTGGACATAATGAAGAATGTATTATGTGACACTACGGTATTCTCCTCCCTCTTCCTTTCATCCCACCCTCCTCTTCTCCCTCTCCTTCCATCACTATTGCACACAAGGTCTCACACTGTGGCTAATGACCTGGAATTCATTATGTGGCCCATGCTCGCCTCAAAGTCACAACAATCCTCCTGCTCCAGTTTTCTGACTGCTGGGACTTTGTTTTCTCTTTGCTGCCTTCTTTTATAACATAGCTGTGGGTGGGTATTTAATCCAAACGCCATGATCTGTAATCTTGTTACAGTGTCTCTTTTAGCTCACTACATTATTTCACATTTTATGGCAGATTCTTTTCATATGTTACAAAATAGCAAATCTTAGCATAGAATGAAAATCCTTTCTGAGAAAAGTCAAGCAAATATTTATTTTTTTATTTCATTTTTTTTTTTTGAGATAGAGTCTCATTATGTGACTCTGGATGCTGGAACTCTCCCTATAGACCAGGCTGGCCTTGAACTCAGAGATCCACCTGCCTCTGTCCCCCAAGCACTGGGATTAAAGGTGTGCACCACTACACCCAGCTAGCAGATACTTTTTCATTACACAATGACATATTGATTATTTTAGAGGCATGGTCTCACTCTGTAGCTAAGCCTCAAACTTGTGGTAGTATCCTGCCTCAGCCTCCAGAGTGCTGGAATTGCTGGGCATGGACCAGATGTTCCACATTTATATAAAATCAACCTAGAAATTCCAAAGTAGCACTTAGAAAAGGACTCACAGGTCCTAAGAAGGCACTGACATGCATTTCTTCATGAGCAACAGGCCAGACATGTAAAAGATGCCAGTACTCATGCATCCAGAACTTTCTCTTTTGAGAAGTATTTTCTCAGGTTTTTTTTTCAGTCTTTTATAAAAGCACTGTTTGTATAGAGAGTGGGTTTGGGAAATGGAGCAAGTAGGAATCACAGCATTTATTTCCAACACAATGAAAATCCAGTTTTCCTCCCACTATGCAATATGCCCTAATTCCAATTTTGAACTCACGGTAAAGAAACAGCTTTTGCTAAGGGAATGCAGGAAAGCCTGCACCACTGAAGGTGTGTGTGTAATGCACTCCTGTGCTCCTCTCTAAGAGTGACCTGTCTGTCACCTTTGTTTTGTTCCCACATGGGAAAGGAGCTCATTGCCTTGGGGATCTGCAACTCCATCGGATCGCTCTTCCAGACCTTTTCAATTTCTTGCTCCTTGTCTCGAAGCCTTGTTCAGGAGGGAACAGGAGGAAAAACCCAGGTATGTACAACAGTCCTCTAAGAACTGGTGATCTGGCTGGGATTAAATGTCCATCTCTTGATTCTGTCCTGCATCCAAAGTAAGCCACTCTGCCTGCAGGTCCATGCTTCAGTAAGCTGTGCAGCAAATCAGAGAAAGGCATGATTGGGTGAAGCAAATCACACACACACACACACACACACACACACACACACACACACACACACACACACACACAAAACCTGGATCGATAGGAAAGAGGTACATTCTCCAGTTAAATTGGAAGTTATATGACACTCCACTTGCTACAGTAAACCTTAAATGTTCAGACATGAGCTTTTTCTGGAAGCCTGAGACTGAGTATGACCCTCATGAGGCTAGCTCCATGCAACGGAACATCCACACAATGATGGAGGTCTTTATTCTTTGCACCATCCAACATGGCCGCCATTAGCAGCATGTGGCTCTTGAGTGCCTGAAATGTGGCTATGCAACCAAGACCTTTCATTTTAATTTTTAAAAACTGAAATCATGACATGTGGTTGGACTTGCCATTGGACAGCAAATGCTAGTCTGAACTCATCTGTTCCTGGGTCTCAGGTTGGCACCCAATGCCATTCTCCACCTCTGACAAGAGCATTTGGCCAGGATGTTTAAGCAGTTTAGTTCTGCTTAAAAGCTGCAAGAGGAACTCACTATCAAGGAGGAGGCAAGAGGTGTAGGCTGGAGGTAATGAACTAGAGTTATGAGTTTATGTAACTCACATAAGCTTTGGAAGACTTCTTTAAACCTGTATGTTCTTGATTTTTCCCACTGTGAAAATGGGCAAAATAAGATCAGCCTATGCCTATTTTTGACTCTGGTCTAAAAGACCCTTCCACGTGTCTTTTCGCATCCAGCTTGCAGGTTGTTTGGCCTCGTTAATGATTCTCCTGGTCATCTTAGCCACTGGATTCCTCTTTGAGTCACTGCCCCAGGTGTGTACTGTGGGCTTGATGGGAGGGGGTTCATGCTATGCTGTTCATGTTTTTGTGGCTGTCTTGGAGGGTTGTTGTTGTTTTCTTTTTACTGTAACTTCAGCAGGGTAGTATGAGAAAGGGCCATGGTGATGACCAGATCCTATCCATCACCTACTGACAGCTGCACATCCTTGACCTCCTGCTCACAGTTTCCTTTTCTGCAAAGTCATGTTTGGGCCGGCTGACCCCAAGACACCCTCTCTCTTTGACCTTCCATGACCTTCCATTTTCATTAAAATTCTGAGATGACCTACAACAGGACATTTATTTGCTGACTATATTTAATTTAAGAGAAATCAGAAAAGAAATGAAGTCCTAAGGAGAAAGACCATAGATGAAATAATTCCTGTACCCACAAATTTTATCCTGGACCTCTTAGGTGCCGTGCAGATTTCCTGGTAGGACATACACCTGGTTTTCTATGGCCAGCTTTAAGTGACCAAATGCTGAAAAAGTCTTGATGCCCATAACTTCAAAGGTGTCCTGAGTGCTCCATAAGGACATGTGGAGAAAGGGGGGTGGGAAAGGCAGGAGAAAGACGGTGTGGCCAGAGAAGGAGGCTGTGTGGCCACAACTGGAGAGGCATGGGTGGCTGTGTTGTGTTACAGGCTGTGCTTTCAGCCATTGTGATCGTCAACCTGAAGGGAATGTTTATGCAGTTCTCAGATCTGCCCTTCTTCTGGAGAACCAGCAAAATAGAGCTGGTAAGTAAAGGTGGCTGTTAGTTACAGGCCAGCAGCTACCAGTGGTGTGAATACAAATGTGAGAAAGATATTAATGTAGTTAATCGTTGTGTTATTCCGGCGAGGCGCGCATGCACGTGTGTATTTCTTATGGAATTATTAACATGATCCTCTAGACGCTCTTTGACTTTCCTTTAGACCATCTGGCTTACTACCTTTGTGTCCTCCCTGTTTCTGGGGTTGGACTATGGACTGATTACTGCTGTGATCATTGCTCTACTGACTGTGATTTACAGAACACAGAGGTGAGTGCCTTGCTGAAATGGTGCAAGTGTCCTGGGTGGTTTTTTGTTTTGTTTTGTTTTGTTTTGACTTTTACCCTTTTCGGGGCCTTCCACTCAGCTCCCAAATAAATACACACAGAGACTTATTATTACTTATAAATGCCTGGCCTTAGCTTGGCTTATTTCTAGTCAGTTTTTCTTAAATTATCCCATCTACCTTTTGCCTCTTGGCTTTTACCTTTCTCTGTTTCTGTATATCTTTCTTTACTTCTTACCCCATGGCTGGCTGTGTAGCTGGGTGGCTGGCCCCCAAAGTTCTCTTCTCCTCTCCTTTTCTTTCTCCTTGATCTTCTTTCTCTCTTTTTCTCCTCCCATTTATTCTCTCTGCCCACCAGCTCCTCCTATCCTTTCTTCTGCCTTGCTATTGGCCATTCAGCTCTTTGTCAGACCATCAGGCATTTTAGACAGTCAAAGTAATACAACTTCATGGAGTTAAACAAATGCAACATAAAAGAATGCAACATGGCCGGGCGGTGGTGGCGCACGCCTTTGATCCCAGCACTCGGGAGGCAGAGCCAGGAGGATCTCTGTGAGTTCGAGGCCAGCCTGGGCTACCAAGTGAGTTCCAGGAAAGGCGCAAAGCTACACAGAGAAACCCTGTCTCGAAAAACCAAAAAAAAAAAAAGAATGCGACACATCTTTGCATCATTAAACAAATGTTCCACAACATAAACAAATGTAGCATGTCTTAAAATAACATTCCACAAGAGCATCCCAGCTGAAGTTACAGTACAGTATGACTGGAAGAAGAGCCTCATGGTAGGACACATGCCTGGCATGTTCAAGGCCCTGAATTCAAGCCCTAACACCTGGAAAGGGGTGGGGTAAGGGATAAAAATAATTCCATACAGTTTTGTCCGATGCTCTGCCACATCACAGTTGGAGGCCGGTAATGGTCTTGTCCTCAGAGCATGCTTCCTGCCCTCGACACTGCTGGGTCTGGTGCAGGCATGCACTGGCTTGTTTGCCCTCTTCCGAGTCAATCATGCTTTAGCAACAACATGGTGCAAACTCCAACACCTAGTTTTACAGGTTTCAGGCTGCCCCTCCGCTTTGAGCCACTATGCCCTATCCCTTCTTCCTGGTGGGAAACTGAGTCCATTGGGAAGGCATGAAATAATCTTTCAAAACAAGAACTCTACCTAAGAATAAGGAGTGCAGAGATGTAGGCATGCTGTGGTGGTACCATACATTCAACTTAGGGTGGTGCCCTTCACCTGTAATACACTGGTCAGTCTACCCGTAGTTACAAGTCACATAATGGTCCTTTAAGTTTGAAAGGCCCTTTGGGTGGGAGTATTGAGGGATGTTAACCCTTTACGTGCAGAATGGTGAGTATTCTAGGTAGGAAGTGAACATTTTCTTCATTGAAGTAACATAAAAGAAAATGTTAAGTTTTTGAGTGGTCTAAGTTGAGAATGGAATTAACTACTTTTATTAACAAATTTTAACACTGTTTTTCATTTTTTTAATTTTATTTTCTGTGTACAGTGTTTTTGCCTCCATGTATGTCTGTGCACTGTGTGCATGCACAGTACCTATGGAGAGCAGAGAAGGGTGTTGGATCTCCTGGAACTGGAATTGCAGACAGTTGTGACCTGCCCTGTGGGTGCTGGGAAATGAACTGGGTCCTCTGGAAGAGCAGCCAGTGCTCTTAACTGCTAAGCCATCTCTCCAGACCCCTGGTGTCCATCTTTTCTTAAAGAAGTTTTCCCTATTGTTATACATGCTCTTACTAGAATATAGAGGAGTTCTCTATCTCAGAGCTCTGGTAAATGATGTGCTTAAAGATACCCAGGGAGTCGAGGGTGTAGCTTAGGGTAGAGCATGTGCTTTCCAGACACGAGGCCCCAGCTCAACCCTCACCTCCAAAACAAACAACATCTATGTCCTCTGACAAACCACAGGATAGAATCTGAGATGCAAACAGCTTGTTTTCTTCACTGAGTAAAACTTATCAAGGGTTGATTTTTGCTTTGTTTCTCTAATGATATACTTCTCTGTCTTCCTCAAATAATTAGACTTGAGTCCTGTCCTTTCTGGTTTTCCTGTAATTTTGCAGGTTGGCATTTGGGAGACTATCACTCAAAAAACTGTTTATATTCTCAGTTGCTTCCTATTCTATAATTAGGACACACTTCCATGAGTCAGCTACTTGCACATTAGTTTCCATGTTGTCTTAGTTACAGTTTCTATTACTGTGATAAAATACCATAACCAAAAAGCAAGCTGGGGAGGAAAGGGTGTATTTGACTTACACTTCAGCATTGCTGTTAATCACTGAAGGAAGTCAGGATAGGAACTCAAACAGGGCAGGGACCTGCAGGCAGGAGCTGATGCAGAGGACATGGGAGAGTGCTGCTTACTGGCTTGATCCCCATGGCTTGCTCAGACTGCTTTCTTATAGAACCCAGGCCACCAGGCTAGAGATGGCCCCTCCCACAATGGGCTGGGCCCTCACTGATCTATCACTATTTAAGAAAATGATTTGTCTACAACTTGATCTCATAGAGGCATTTTCTCAATTGATGTTCGCTCCTTTCAGACGACTCTGAAAGGACACAAGACTATCAAGTTTACTTAAAACTATCCATCACAGTCATGTTCCAAGTACTCAGGTTCCCTCAGAGCACATTGCTCGGAGGAGAACTCATTTAACAGACCATTCCTAAGCATCTTTTCCATGAACTGTAGCTGCTATTGATGCAATGGAGTCCTTCCTTCAACCACAAGATCAGAGTTTAGTCGGCTTTGTCAAACATAAGAAAGTAATTATACTCTTCCTTGAGTTGATATTTGTTGAGGTTCTGCTATGCTTCCACAGAGAGACCAGACTCTCAAGCTGTGTAGTCAACAAGACATTGTCCTTCCCTTCTACACGTTGGTCTCCCCTGAGGGTGACAGACATAGAACAATGATAATACTGGTGTGGACAATGATAATGAAGTTAAGGGTGGCAGTAAGTGATGACAATTACTTACATGCTTAGCTCTTTGTAAAGATCAATACTTTATGTCATTCCATCCTCACAACTCAATGAGTATTAGCACCCCCATTCCACACATGTAAAAATTCAGTCCTAGGGTGACTGGGGACTTACTCAAGTCACAGCATGTGATGAAAAAATGATTTAAATGTGGTTTTTCATGGATCTAGAGGCTGGTTCTTGTTTGTTTTGTTATTGTTTGAGACATGGTTTCTCTGTGTAGACCTGGCTGTCCTGAAACTTACTCTGTAGACCAGGCTGGCCTCTAACTCAGAGATCCACCTGCCTCTGCCTCCCAAGTGCCATGAACCACCACCACCTGGCTTTAGAGACTGATTCTTGGGATTTTATCATCTTCATAAAATTAGAACGTATAGCTATGCACACTGCAAGGTGTGGCAGGCTGTGACGATCAGCAAATAAAACCAATGGATATTTACAGAAAGAGACCTCTTTGCTCCTGCATCCATGGGCAGTAATGAGGCTGAGCTCTGCTGGAATTGATTAGTAGGATCTAGACCTGTACAGAAACGGTGCCCAAGCACTCCAGGGGGGCAGGGCAGTCCTTTCCTCATCTGCCTATTGAATTGCTTCTTCCTTCTCTCTACAGTCCGAGCTACAAAGTCCTGGGGCAGCTCCCCGACACCGATGTGTACATTGACATAGATGCATATGAGGAGGTAGGACCTTTTCCTGATACCTTAAATGAGTGTAAGCATGTGCTGGACATGGCTGAGTAATGTTTCTACCCATGGTGAAGGAGAGAGAGGAAGAGAGACCTAGTGAGCAATGTGAAAGACGCAGCTTCCATTCACTGCCTGGACAAAGTTTTGTGCTTTATTAATACCTAGTATACCTAGGGTATATTAATTCCCCTGTTTCCTAATGTTTGTTTCAATGAGAATGGGTATAAGAGTGCACATTGTAAAAACACTGAAGCTGAGGATGCTTTGTATGTGCAAGGTTTTCTTTTGATGAGTATAAACCAGTGGGGAAATACCAGTTTTAATCATGTTAAGATCTAGGTGGTGGGACGATGGTGCTCTCCCACTTCATCTTTAATAGCTAAAATTACAGCCTCAGAGTTCCTTGATTTTAATGTTCTTGTCATCTACAGAATCTTCAAAGACTTTACAAAACCTTTGAAAACTATTTCCTTTGTTTTCTGCTTGGGGAGACTCACTATAAATTATTGGGAAATGAGCCAAGTGTTAGCATAGATGTCTTTCTATTAAATTACTAAACTCTAAATAGAACCTTTGGGTTCTATGAGACTTCTCAAGAAAATATTCACCCTGCTTTATTTGTGTTGAATTGTGGATCAAACCAGGTAACTCTGTGTTACCTCATTTGCCTGTGGTCCCGGTGGGTCTGGCAACAGCCTAGCCTTTCTTCTCCATTCTTTTTCTCCTTTGGGTCTTTTTCCAGCTCTTCCTTGTGTTTAGTAGTTTTAAAAAAATGAAGCAAAGACTATATTGTAAAATAAACAGGAGGATGTGTGTTCTCTAAGCTTTCAAATGAGGTGTGGTTGTCGATCCTGGCTCCTCACGTGGTAGAGGGGAGCACTGCTTCCCTTCAGGAGTTAGGACTGGCCTAGGCAACAGAGTCTCAAAGAACAAAACCCTTCCTTCATAACTCTCCCTCTCAGAGTTTTAGTTGAGCGACATAATTTTATCTAAACATGGTAAGAGGGCCCTTCACACTTTCTGTGTTCATCTTCATGTTGGAGGAGGGAGATGACTGCAATTTCGATTCTGAAATATACCCAGGTGTTGAAATCATTATGTTTTACCTCTCAGGTGAAAGAAATTCCTGGAATAAAAATATTCCAAATAAATGCCCCAATTTACTATGCAAATAGTGACTTGTATAGCAACGCGTTAAAAAGAAAGGTGAGCTACTTTTTATTTATTAAGAGTAATAAATAAAGACAAAAATTTTAATTTTTTAATTAGAAATTAAAAGTTGATTCTTTCTGAGGAGGACATTGTGGGTTGGAAGAGATTAAAGGATTATTTCTCTGCCTACTAGAGTAAAATATTCACTATTTTAAACTTTTGGAGTTTTTTGTTGTTGTTGTTGTTTTTCAAGACAGGGTTTCTCTGTGTAACCCTGGCTGTCTTGGAACTCACTATGTAGACCAGGGTGGCCTTGAACTCACAGAGATCCACCTGCCTCCACCTCTGCTGGGATTAAAGGTGCGTGCCACCACTGCCCAGCTATTTAAAAAATTTTATGTGTACCATCCAGTGTCTGGCATTAAATACACTCCCATGGTTGAGCAAACATTCCTTTGTCATGTGCATGCATTACATATTTAAAGAAATGAAAAGGCAATCTTACTCTAAGACTCCTGTGGGCCGTGATTAAGACTCAACCTCCACTACCCACACAGACAAGTTTAGAAATCTAAGAATTCTACATTTAGTAAATACCATTGCACAGTTTTTCAGTTATTCAGTGTCTGCTAGTCTTGAATGAAGACTCAGCCTAAGAAAAACAACTAATAGCTGTGACTCAGTTCAGGGCATCCGAGGGAAAGGTAGAACACGGGTCGGGTGATAACCTGGTACAGAAAGTGATTGGCCAGGGAGAGCTGGAGATTGAGTGGTCTTTGGGTGGGTCCTTGGGAACTGTGAAATGACGTTGCATCCATTGTCTTTGTACAGACTGGTGTGAACCCAGCACTCATAATGGGAGCAAGAAGAAAGGCCATGAGGAAGTATGCGAAGGAAGTCGGAAATGCCAATGTGGCCAATGCGACTGTTGTCAAAGTGGTAAATGGTCTTGTAATTTCTCTTTTCCTCTTAATCTGCATGTCCCCCATCTTTAACCATGTTAAAATCTAAACACAGCATGAAGCTGCGCATATGGGAAGGCTCTAGGTTTCCTCTGTGTGTTATGAATGTGAGACAGCTGGGTGTGCTGGGCATCTCAGGAGGCCCCAGTCTGGGATAATTGAGATCCTGTCTCAAAAACAAGAGAAACAAGAATGTGATAAAGTCAGTTGTGAGGATACTTATGAAATAAGCAGTGAAAGCAGTTTTAAAAAATTAAAATAACATAGTACCTTAAGAAATTTGACTACTATACTTTGTTATTTAGCTGATAATTAAAAACTCAAAGGCTGGTTTTTGCTGTTTAGACTTCTGGTAACTTGTGACCCTTCAGGCTGAAGTTAATAGGACTATTTTCTAAAATAGTGGGGACAATGAATAAGAAATATAAACTGTGCTGGACTAAAATAGAGGGGAATGTGTATGCCTGAAGAAACTTAGCTAAATAAATACACATATTGATTTTTGAGAACACATGGACTTATTTTCCATTATGAATCTTTCTCATAGAAAAAAAAAGTGAGTTGTATAGAAAATTCACGACTTATGGTGCTGAAGAGGTGGCTCAGAAGTTACAAGCATTAGCCACTCTTCCAGATGACCTGGGTTCAACTCTAGTACCCACATGGTGGCTCATAACTTTAACTCCAGTCCCAGGGGATCTGCTGCCCTCTTCTGGCCCCCATGGGCACTGCATGCACATGGTGCACAAACGTAGATGCAGACACATCACTCATACACATAAAATTAAGTTAATTTTAAAAAGAGAAAATTCATTGTCTCATTTTTGACATAGGATGCAGAAGTAGATGGAGAAGATGCTACGAAGCCTGAAGAAGAGGATGATGAAGTAAAATATCCCCCAATAGTCATCAAAACAACATTTCCTGAAGAGATGCAGAGATTCATGCCCCAGGGGGAGAATGTTCACACTGTCATTCTTGACTTTACACAAGTCAATTTTATCGATTCTGTTGGAGTAAAAACTCTGGCTGGGGTAAGTACCACCTGGAGCAAGTCATTCAGTGTCTGGATGCCAGCATTAGCACCAGTTCCCTCAGGGACAGGGACCAGAGTCCCATGTCAATTCTTACTTTGTTGTTGTTGTTTTTGCAACTTTTGGTTATGGACATTTTTTAATATAGAGTATAGTATAATGATCCTCAGCTTCAGCAATTAACAGTTTATTGCTGGTCTGACTTCATGAATTCCCAACACTACTTTCTCTTATTGTGAAGCACGTCCTAGATGTCACATTATCTGTACATATCTTAGTATTTATCTCTATAATATTTATTTAAAAATCATTGTCATAACATCTTTATTACACAAAAATAAAATTTAATAATGTTTTGATACTCCTAGTTGTCATTGTTGGTATGGAAACCAAATAAGTACAAAATTACTTTTAGCTTATTAGCTTAAAGGTGCATAACTGCTAAAGCTAAGTAGCACAAGAAAATGAATTTAAGTGTCTCATATCTTTAATACATATTGGTAGAAAATGACTTGCACATGGCACAGGGTCAAGAAAAGTTAAACTTTGTTTCAATATTGTTACAGATTGTGAAGGAGTATGGAGATGTTGGTATTTATGTGTACTTAGCGGGATGCAGTGGTGAGTACACCTTAGGATGAGAAAGCCTTTTTACTTTAGATTTATTCATTTTAATGTGTATTAGTGTTTTGCCTGCATGTATGTACATATACCATGGGCATGCCGGGGGGCCTGCAGGGGTCAGAGGAGGGATCAGAGCCACTAGAACGGGAATTACGAATTGTTGTGAACATTGTATTGATGCTGAAATCCAAACCTGAGTCCTCTGAAAAAGTAACAAGTGTTCGTAACTGCTGATCTATCTCTCCAGCTCCTGGATGGAGAAAGTTTTAATAATATTCTAGGTTTTTGTTTGTTGTTTGGTTGGCTGGTTTTTTGTTTTGTTTTGTTTTTAGAATTAACTGCACTTGTAGTTTTTTCCTATAATTTAAGCTTTTTTATAGAATAAAAAATTTACTCCTCTGAAAAAAATCACTGTAAAGCCAGTTTTGAAATCAGTTAGTTGCAGGCATTGAGATGGCCTTCTGGCCTGGAGTTGGAGGGCAGGAACTGGTCAGAGTTTACTATTTTAGTAGCTACTACACATAAGCCATAATTCTATGAATCATTCTGCTTGTTAGGATTTCCATCCAATGGAATAGCTTTGCTGCTACTTTTGTTTTATATTATATTTCAGTTAAGATGGTGCTTAAAAACAAAATCCACAAGGAGACATAATTATTCATCTGTTAGGTTGGTGAAAACCCAAACGTCAGCAGCACATTCCAAAGGCACCTGGTAGAGAACAGGTTGCCACAGATGGAATAGTGGCTGGGCAATGCAGCAGCCCCTGTGGAAGGCAAACACAACAGCTTTCCACGGTACAAGTTCAGCAGATCCACATCTTACTGCATACGTACAAAATGACACATGGCATTTGTCCATTACATCATCGTCTATAAAAACAAAAGACTAGAAAAATCTCAAATGTCAAAAGAAAAGGAACCCATAGGGGGAGGGCATGGTGGCACATGTCTTTAATCCTGTCCCTCAAGAGGCAGAGGCAGATGGATCTCTGTGAGTTTGAGGCCAGCCTGGTCTGCAGAGTGAGTCCTGGGACAGCCAGGGTTATGTAAAGAGCCCATCTTTTAAAAAAGGGGATAGAGCCGGGCGGTGGTGGAGCACGCCTTTAATCCCAGCACTCGGGAGGCAGAGCCAGGCGGATCTCTGTGAGTTCGAGGCCAGCCTGGGCTACCAAGTGAGTTCCAGGAAAGACGCAAAGCTACACAGAGAAACCCTGTCTCAAAAAACAAAACAAAAAAAAAAAAAAAAAGGGGGGGGGGGATAGAACCCAATGAATAAATGAAAGCACAACTATATAATATACTATCAGACAATCATAAAAAGTAAGTAATAAGTAGATCTGGGGATATAGCTCATTTGGAAGAGTGTTTGCCTGCATGCAGAAGGATCTGGGTTCAATCACCAGCAGAAATGAAAATAAATGTAAACACAGTTCAGAATTACAGAGAACGAGTGTGTGTTGTATTTCCGGCAAGGGAAGAGGGAAAATAAGAACTTTCTTTTTCCAACAGGCTTGTTATATAGCTCAGGCTCTCCTCAAACTTATAATCTTCTTCGCTTCAGCCTTCCTAGAGACAAGATTATAGGCATGCACCACTGTGCCTGGCCAAAACATACACTTAGGTTTATATTTTTGTAGAGAAATCATGGAAGAATATACTAGAATGAAATACAGTCATTTCCTGAGATTGGAACTATGAGAGGGTCGAGATAGACTGGAATAAGACTTACATAGCTTTTGGATATTTAAAACTATGTGGTGTACAGGGTGTGGTGGTGCCTACCTCTAATCCCAGCACTTGAGTGACAGAAGCAGGCAGATTTCTGTAAATTTGAGGAGAGTCTGGACTGCATATGAGTTCTAGGTTAGTCAGGGATACATAGTAACACGTGTGTGTGTGTGTGTGTGTGTGTGTGTGTGTGTGTGTGTGTGTGTTCACATATACGTTCACATGTAGATACTATGTAATGCCAAATGCCAGGTGTAAACCCCAGCATTTGGGAAAGGGAGGAGATGAATCAAGAGCTCAAGGCCAGTCTAGGTTACATGAGAACCTGTCTCTAAATTAACAAATTAGTTTTGTAAACTATAACAGATTACTTTTTTCAATGTTTGAGATCAAAACATTGAATGTGAAGTATGTTTCTTTTCTTTGTATAGCACAAGTTGTGAATGACCTCACCCGCAACCGGTTTTTTGAAAATCCTGCCTTAAAAGAACTTCTGTTCTACAGCATCCATGATGCAGTCTTAGGCAGCCAAGTCCGAGAGGCAATGGCTGAACGAGAAACCTCTGCTCCAGCTCCCCAGGATGAGATGGAGCCCAATGCCACACCCACCACACCCGAGGCATAAAGGACCTGCACGGGGTTGTGCCCCTCTCCTGCGTTCTGAACTGACGCACTTTAAATACTAGACTGCAGCTTTTTTTCTCCTCCCCACCGGGAAGGCTTGATTTGGAGGGTGAATGATGCGAACCAAGATGTATCTCATACTTGTGTTGTTTAAATTGGATATTTCAGAGATTAACTGCCTTCTGCACTTAGGGGGTGACATTTCTATTATATCTTAGTGTTATTTTTGTTTTATTTTTATTTTATTCTCATTTCTGATTTATCATCTGTAATCGTTTGAAACTAATCACATGAAACTACAAAATTAGCAAGTGTCTTAAAATCTGTGGATAAAACATAAATTACCTCTAATTTCAAACTCTCATTTATTAGTGTACTACTTAATTTAAAGAAAGAGAGAAAAAAGAAGAAAGAGAAAAAAGAAATGGCTCCAGGTTAGTCTTACATTACTCTTTACAAAGGGAGACGGTCCCTGCTAGACTGCAGGAGCACACCCACCCACACGCCAATCTCAAAACATTTCACTGTCTTCGTCATGTACAGTTCCGAGTATTACATTTCACTCTCACAGCTTCTGGTTATAGAAAAGCCCTGCTTTCCTTTGCTAAAGGAGTTTGGCCTGGCTGATGGTGTTCCCTCCAATAGTCTTCATCTTCATCTCTCATCTTTGCCTCTGGAGGCATTTCTTCTGGTTCACGATCTTCATCATCATTGAAGGCTGTTGCTATGGGAAGGGTTTTTGGAGGGAGGTAGAACTGTTCCCTTAGGCTTATTTGATCCACGTTTGTTGGAGGTGGCTAATGCTTCCTTTGTCTTCTGACCACCCATGGCAAATCCAAACTTGACGATCTTTGCGAGCGTCCTTGGGAGGTCTGCAGCAGTTTCTTCAGCTTTTCAGCGCTGTGACTGGAACTTTCCCCTCCCATTACTGGAAGAAATGTTTACAGTCTTAGTTTTCACAGGTTCTTCTGTTTCTTCGGGTCCTGCAGTGGTTCTGGCTCGCTGCAGCTTGCCAGGTCTCTCTCTCACCTTCTGTCCACTTTCTTCCCCACGGCTGCCTCCACACTCGGTGTTTGTTATCTTTGTAAGACAAGCACTTAAACACTTCACTTAGAATATGCTGTCACCAGATGTTAGTGTCTCCTTAGTTTTGTACTTATTTGAGGACAGACTGTCTATAATCAGTTTTCTAACAAGAGGACATAAACAAAACATATACTCCCTGCTCAGAGATGACCACCACTGGCACTTTACTGAATATCCCTCCAGATTTTTCCCTGTGTATATTTATTTTCTAACAAAAATAAGCTCAGGTCTGCAAAATGTTTTATAGTTCATCCTTTTAGTTGGCATTCTTCACTTTCTCATTCCAGAGTATTTCTTCATGCAGTATTTAGGTTTCCTACTGTACTGGAATTTGCAGTTAGTTTGTCTAAGGTATTAATGACTTTATATTGTAATTGGTCATGTGCCTTACGTCTATTTCAATTTATCCAGTTCTCTTGTTTTTTGACAAACACAAACCTGACTTGGACAGTTGCACTGAAGAATTCCAGTTTGTCATTGTGTCTGGCTGCTTCTCCCGGTGTTGTTGGGCTTGCTCTGCTATTCCCCACATTACCTGCCATCCAGAAGTCATAGTTCAAGACACATGGATGCTTTCTATTGCGCCACTCAGAAAAACTAGAATGTCTAGCTTGCCTACCATTTACAGTGTGCAGATGAACTAGCCAATCCACATGGCAGTTTGATCCTTACATTGGTTTTCTGCTTTGCATATTATCCATATGATGCTTCTTTGACATTAAATGGATGTCATTGCTCATTAGCCATTGAACCAGAAATTATAACACTGGGTGACAGTCCTTGCTGAAGTGAGTGCTTTTATTAAAGTCTGTCCATTTCTGTCTAGCTCTCTCATTTCTCTTGCATTTATTAGCTTGTCAATCTGTGTACACTCTAGTTTTCCCTCCACAACTTGAATGATTTGGTCATCCTTAAACATAGATCTACTGGCAAGGCAGGCTGAATGTCCCATGTCCATGTAATTATCATTTTCAAAGTAGACTTGCTATCTTTATAATTTTAATGTGCTTCATAACATTATATTCTTTTAATGCTCAAAGTGTCACAGCTGTGGCCAGAAAGCTTCACTATGCATTGTGCTTTTGTTGGTGATAGTGAAATAGCCTTAAAAACCTTTAAGGTCTTTGAGAGCCAACCTCCCAGGTATAGTTAGCTATCTTCCTCAAAAGCCTGTATGTTATGTTAACGATTCATCAAACAGCCTGTGATGTTTGGAGGTTAAGGGGGCCTTTAAGCTGATTTCATCTTGGTTTTTGTTGTTGTTGGGACCTCAAACTCACTATAAACTCATGATCCTCCTCCTTCGGCTCCACAAGCACTGGGGTTCTAGTATATGCCATCATACCTGGCTTTCTTACACTTCTAACATCAGTTTATTCTCAATAAATCAAAGAAAGCATAGGCCAACCTGTCTGAAGTTCTTTCTGCTTAAGAGCTGTTGGGGTTTTGTTTGTTGTGTGTTTTGTTTTTAGTTGGGTCTCTAGGACTCACTATGTAGCTGAGGATGACCTTGAATTCATGATCTTCCTGCTTAACTAGTGCTAGAATTAGATGCATGGGCCACCACACCCAGCTAAGAGTTGCTGTTATGAGTTTGTCATTTTGACTTTGTTGTTGTTGTTTCTTATTGTCACTTTGTTGGTTTTCATGAAGATACTGCCCGAAGGAAAATGTGCAGACCCCAGTAGAAGTGTATTAACACAGTATGCTGAGTTCCTCAGTAACTTCATTAATATTCAATGTAGACCACTTCCTTCTAGTCCTTTACCCTGGCCTGCATGAAACAGATTTACAACCAGGTATTTCTTTGCAGGTATCACGCGCAAGATCAGATACATCTTCATTCTGACAGACTGCCTTCTGAAAGAGCACATAGTTATAGAACTTAAGCTTACGGTAGAAACCTTTGTAAAAGAGCCTACATTATTTTGGCCACTTAAGTAGAATCTAAAGCTTTAAGCAATATTACAAAACACTTAACTGTGTATTCCTTAGCACCAGTTTGAAGTCCTAGTGGCCGAGAAAAGTAATGTTCTACATTTCACCTGCTTTTATTTTACTCCAGTTCCATTTGTAACTTTTAAAAAGTAGAATCCTATCATGTATATAAAGAACAATTTTTCCCCAAGGTTGGAAAATATAGTTTTGTTTTATTATGCATCTGAAAACGTTAAATGTTTAACATTCCATCTGTATGTAAATACACCCAAGTATTTTACTCAGAATTGTTCCAATGGAAATTCCGATTTTATTCTTTTTTAGCTTTAACTCTTCCCTCTTCCAGGAAGTCAATGTATAAACCTGCCTGTTCTCTGTGGGCCTTAGTAACCACTACTGCATCTTTTCCAATGCTTTTCCGCCCTTACCCACATCACCCACATCATAAGGCTGGCAGGGGCTCAGTGGGTAAAGGTACAAGCCAAACCCGATGACTCAAGTTCAATCCCCAGAACCAACTTCTCCCCCTCTGGCCTCCACATGGGTTGTGGCACATACATGCGCGCGCGTGTGCGCGCGCGCACACACACACACACACACACACACACATACACACACACACACACACACACACACACACATACACACACACACACATACACATCTCCAATCACTAACTTGAGTTAGCTTTCTTGTGAGCTAGGCTACAGCGGGGTTATAATACTTTTTCTAATCAAAATCAAGGAAAAAAATCCACACTGATTGTATTTTATGAATGAAAGGCTCTTTCTACTTGAAAACTTTCATAAGCTTAAAATTTCAGTGTAACACAGCAACTTTTCTCTGGTCTCAACTTCTGACTTAAAAATGCACATAGTTCTTGCTAGTTTGCAATATATTTGTGAATATTACTCTTCAATAAAATACTGTTTATTGTGCTTTTGCTTCAGTATTTAGGAGGGTAAGATCTGGGGACTTGGGAGGCAGCTCATTCCATAAAGAATTTGCTCTGTAAGCATGAGGATTCCAATCTGATCTACAGAATCCATTTTACAGCTAGGTGTAGAGAGATCGGGGCCTCCCTGGAGAGAACCAAGTCAAAGAAACAGGCACATTCTGGGATTGACCTCTGTCCTCTACACACACAAAAATGACTCACTGGTAGTTACATAAGAAATCATTTTCAAGAGACCTGTTGAGGATTCCAACATACCTTTTTTAGTTGGGCCTGGAGGTGCACACCTTTAATCTTAGCACTAAGGAGGCAGAGACAGAGAGGCAGGCAGATCTGAGTTCAAGACCAGCCTATCTACACAGTGAGTTCCAAGATAGCCAGGGTTCACAGAGTAACCCTGTCTCAAAATAAATAAATAAGTAAAAATAAAAATAACACACCACAGATGAGAAGTCTAACTAGTCTTACCAACTCTCAAGTATTAAAAAATATATTTTTTAATAAGTGTACCCCAGTTCTGGATTTCCTAAATCCTCACACTTTACCTTCTTCTTTACCTGCTACCATTTCACTGTTCATTAAAATCACCAGTTCTTGACTGATCTGAAACTGGTCAAATGGTAGTGGGAAATGCATTAAACGCTTCTTTCAATTTAAAAACTCTTGGTCCAAGCTGCTGGTATACAGTTCAGTGGTAGAGTGCTTGCCTAGCACTCAAAAACCCAGTACTCAGTACCACCACCAAAACAAAACAAAAACCTTACTACACAAAACCCTCACTATGGGTGAAAAACCATAGGATTCAGTATATTGAGATTCTTGACAATGTTTTGAATGCTGATAAAAGCTTGAGAACTGATAATGTATTATCTAATTCTCCAAATACATAGCCAACTAAAAAGAAACACTTCAAACCCCACCAGCAAAAGTGTCAAAAGTTAGACACATGTGACCTAAATGTGAACTATTTTGATGACAGCTAAAGAGTCCAGAGCTTCACACACTCTGGACTTTTGGGCTACTGAGGATCCACATGAGAGACAGTGAGGTCCTACATGCACATTAGTGGCCAGCACAAGCAGAGCAGGAGTTACTGGTGGCTAAGAAGTGCTGTGCGTTAGTTCTTCAGATGACAGGGCCAGCCCACCAACAGCACCCCGGAGTGCTGTTCTGACTAATACCACAGCACAGGGAACAGTGAGCTGGAAGCACTTACGAATTTTGAAATCTTTTATTTTTGTAAGGTGTCAACAAGTTACTCGAACGCAGGAAGTTGCCAGAGCCTCTGGAGCTCAATTGTATGTCATGTAGCGGGGAGTAGCGCTGAATTTGGCGTAAGACTTGATGACCTTATTCACAGCTTCCAAGAAATCCTTCTCTGTAGCAATTTTCCGCCGTGCTCGGATTGCAAACATGCCCGCTTCTGTGCAAACACTTCTGATCTCCGCTCCTGTCCAACGAAGAGAAAACAGAGTGGTTTAGCTACAGCCACCCAAAGCCTGACCGGCAGATGAACAAGACCAGTACTTACCAGTGCTGTTCGGACACAGCCGGGCTAGCAGCTCAAACCTAATGTCTCTCTCAACACTCATCGAGCGAGCGTGAATCTTAAAGATGTGAGTCCGACCCTAAAGATGAAGGAATTTACATATAGTAAAGTGAAAATCTATCACAAAAAGAAAAAATTTCAAGAATATTTTTTTCTAAAATGAACTTTCTTTTCTACCTCTAGATCAGGTAGGCTAAACTCAATCTTTCTGTCCAATCTCCCCGGCCTCATGAGTGCTGGATCCAGAGTATCAGGTCGGTTAGTGGCCATCAGGACTTTGATGTTGCCTCGAGGATCAAAACCATCCAGCTGGTTGATGAGTTCCAACATTGTTCTCTGCACTTCGTTGTCGCCCCCAGCACCATCATCAAACCGAGCCCCTGAGAAGACAACAGAGAATCATCCCATGCCCATTTAGAGCAGCTCTACTCAGGACCTGAAAACAGAAGGCCTTGGCTCACAGCCTCCCTTGCAGCAAAGTACACACCCTACTCTGAAGTTATAAAACTAACTAAAAAGCAAAATATACCAAAACAAAACAAAACGAAACAAAAAAATCACACAAAAAATATGGAGTCTATTTTGTGCTGGCCAACTACTCCTAGGCTGGGGCCAGCCCTAGAGTGTAATTGATATACCCCGAGACACTCCACTGGAGAATAGTGATTCCTCCTTTCCCAGCAGGGAGCAACTGTAAATAGTTTCTTGGCCAGGGATGAGATTTTTGCAACCATTTCCCTTCTCAGTGGTGGAATTTTGCCTGAATTGAACCTGGGCAAATCTCTGATTTAGAAAGAATTCACCATAAGTTTACTTAACAGTGTTCTTTAAAGTATCTTTGAAGTTACTCCTGCAGGACATTTTGTTTTGCAAACTAATCAAGAACTCTTCTGTAGGGAGTGGAGGGACGCTGGCCCGCTCAAACATGGAGCTCTGGCAAGCATTGCCCTTTTCTCCCATTCATTCTGCCTTGCTAAAAACCTTAGATGACATTCCTGAAGCTAGCCACCAGGTCTATTCCCTTATTTGGCCACGTCCTCCTCCTGAAGCTGACTACTAAGGTCCAGCTATCAAAGTACTGAAGTCCAGCAACCAATCAAAAGCCCCCTTTGGCTCACCTAATTAACCTGCCCAATCAAAATTAAACACCTCATCCTAACACAGGGTTTCCCCTTTACCTTTATAAACCGCCATTTGTCTATGTGCCACGTCTGTCTCCTCTCGAGCCAGAGGCGGTCCATTGTTCTTCCAGGACAAATACCCCTGCCCCTTTCCCTCTCTATCTCCTTTACCACTGCATCCTAGCCCATTCTAACACAGAGCTCCCCTTTTCCTCTTAAAACTGTACCTGCAAGGTCATTTCTTGCTGTTTTCTGATTCAGAAAACAGCCACTTTAATTTTTCTTCCTGCTTAATAAAGGATTTCTGTGAAAACAGATGCTTGGGTGTGGTTTGTGCCTAACCCGGGGTCCGGGAGGAAGCCCCCACTGTGTGTGGGTCCCCTTCAGGGAGTTTCAAGATGGCAGCTATTACCTTGGCTAGAGTCTCCAGGTACTAATAATCTGGAGAAAGCTGGAAAAAAGCTATCCAAAGAGTATTAGGAGAATAGAGATGGCTCAGCAGCTAAGAGTACTTGCTGTTCTTACAGAAGACCCCAGCTCCATTCCCCAAATCCTGCAGACTGCTCACAACTGCCTGACTCTAGCTCTCAATCATCTGACAAACTCTTCTGACCTCTGCAGGCGTGGTCACACATGTACACAGGCACCTATGAATGGCATACATGTACTCAAGACATACACATTTTTTGAATAAAGAAAATGGGCTGGAAAGATGACTCAGGGGTTAAGAGCATAAACTGCTCTTGCAGAAGACCCTCTGAGTCAGTTTCCTAGCATCCACAGCTCACAGTCACAACTGCCTATAACCCCAGCCCCACAGCAATGTGACACCTTCTAGTGCCAGGCCTCTGCAGACACTGTACTCACACACGCACATACCCACAGATGTTATCAGACATTCTAAACAACTAGAAAAAAGGTCATACCCAGAGCAGCAACAGCATTAGCAGCTTCCTCAGCACTGTGTGTTCAGCACTGGGCAACTGAGAAAGCAAGACACCATTTGAAAAAGGCTTCTGCTATGTTGGTGGCTTGGCAGCCCAAGAGCCCCTATGAACCACATTTGGGAAACTCAGCAAGTGACGCAAAACCAAATGCTGAAACCTGGCCAAAAGAACAGTGCTAGCCTGTGGAGACTACACTTTGAATCAGATCTGTGCAGCATTCAACAAGCTAAAAACCAGGGACACAGCAGAGTGTCGACTCAGGCTGGGGCACTGGGAATTGCACAAGGGTGGGGCTAGCATCCGTTCTGAGGAACCCTGAAGGAAGGCTCAGAGATGTTTTGGGCATCTGAGACTCCATCTGTTGAAGTCCCACCCAAAGACTGGAACAGCATCTGTAATCTAGTATCTAAAAAGGAAAGACTAGAGCAGCCTCGTATCACAGAGGAGCTCCCAAAGCTAAGACAGGTACACTGAGACTCTGAGTCCAGTTTCCATGCCCTATATCCCGTGTGCATCGGACTCACTCTAAGACGAGAGACACTAGATCTGAAATGTGAGCATGACTATGTTCATAGTCTCTGTCCCCTGTATCTCCTCTACATGCATGCCTCCTTATTCAATCCCCAAAGTCAATTAAGCAAGCCAGCTTAGCTGTTCTTGCCTGTATATTCCTTGCCCTAATCACTCTTTTCTTTTCTTTTGCATTTTTTTCATTTTCTATTCCCCAAGTATGTAACTTGCCCTGGTTTGCAGAGGCTCTGGGGCCTAAGAGATGGACCAGTTCTTGCATTATCTGTTAACCCAGCTTAACTGCAACAGTAACTGGAAGATATACTGATGATGATGAAGAACTAAGAAGGAAACTTTCCGTGATAAAAGCAATCTTAAAGAATTTATGACCACTAACTCAGTTCCACAGAGGATAATGAAAACACATTTTTAGACTAAAAAGAACAAGTGCATCTGTGAAGCCACAGGAAAAAACAAGCAATGCTCGGACAGTGGTTACACAAATGAGTGTTGAGAAAACATCAAACACTACAAAGGCAGCAAAAATGACAGGAACCAATGCACATCTTCAACACTATCTCTGTGGGCTCAAGCAGTCCTAGTCTATGGAGTGAGGTTCCACGTCAGCCAGGGACACACAGTGAGACACTGTCTCATAGTGCACGCGCGCGCGCACACACACGCGCACACACACACACACACACACACACACACACACACACACTCGCACAAATCAAGACCCAAGGGTCAGGGAATGGCTCAGCTGGTAAAGTGCCTGCCGTGCAGTTGTGAGGACCCATGTGCCCCTTGGCACACGTGTCAAAGCTGGGGCACAGAAGTGCACTGTAATCCCAGTGCTGGGGAGGTGGGCGGACAGGAGGGTCCTTGGAGTTTATCTGCCAGCCAGTCTAGCCACACTGGTGAGCTCTGACCCAGTGAGAGGCCCTATCTCCACAGATAAGGTGGAAAGACACCGAAGAAAACAATGCCACCCTCTGGTCTACACACACGTGGGCACACACGTGCATGTGCATCCTTAAACACTAATTCCCCGGTCAAAAGACAGGGTAGAGGACTGGATTAAAACAGGACCCATCTGTTTGTTGCTTCTCCGGTGACAGGATAAAAGGATAGAAAGGTGCTCCAAAAAAATAAATAAAATTAGGAACAGCGGGTGTCACTGAAGGCCAATAACCAAAAAGTGAACCTCCTGAGATGAAAAAGCTTCTGTAACAGAAGTAACAGTTAACTGAACGAAGAGACAGTCTATACACCTGACAGAGAATTAATGTGTAGAAAACAAAGAACTCAAACCAATAACCAGAAAATCAAAGAAGAAAAGCCCAATTAATAAATGTGTTAATGATTTGAGTATAAGTGACAGTTCTTAAGAAATACAAACGACCAACAAGCATATGAAAGTGCTCAACTTTACTAGTCATAATAGACACACAAATCAAAACTACAATGCGGGGGCGGGGGGACTGAAGAGATGGCTCAGCGGTTAAGAACATTTGTTCTCTTACAGAAGACCAGGGTTCAGATCCCAGCACCCACGTAGTGGCTCATGACCACCTATAACACCAGTTCCAGGGGATCCCACACCCTCTTCTGAGCTCCACAAGCACAGGGCACACATGTGGTACACATACATGTATGCTGTGGGATGTTCTGTATGTCCTGTGGGAGACCGTTCTCGGGTTCCTCATGTTCCTCGTGGCTTTACCCAGCAGGTCCACATGGAGGATGATTAGGACCACGGGCCTGAGTGCAGGTGTCTGAGATGGTCTGCACTTGGCTGTGCTGGGCAATGGTCTGTATGTCAAGTTACTCTGATTGGTCAATAAGTAAAACCTGATTGGCTGTGGCTAGGCAGGAAGTATAGGCAGGACTAACAGAGAGGAGAAATAAAAGAACAGGAAGGCAGGAGTCACTGCCAGCCGCCACCCTAACAAGCAGCATGAAAATATGCTGGTAAGCCACGAGCTGTGTGGCAGGGTATAGATTTGTGGGAATGGATTAATTTAAGATATTAGAACAGTTAGCAAGAAGCCTGCCACGGCCATACAGTTTGTAACCAACAGAAGTCTCTGTGTTTACTTGGTTGGGTCTGAGCAGCTGTGGGATTGGTGGTAGACAGAGATTTGTCCTGACTGTGGGCCAGGCAGGAAAACTCTAGCTACACATGTATGTAGGCAAAGCATCCATCCATACACAGTAAAAAAAACCAAACAAACAAACAAACAAACGAAACAAAACAAAAAAACCCCCCCTACATTGAGAACCTCCCTTCTCCCAGTCACAATGCCATTCACTAAGAAAACAAATAGAGGACAGCAAGATGGTTCGGTGGGTAAAGGTGATTTTGCCAAGCTCCTTTGACCTGTGTTCGATACCCAGGACCCACACAGAAAAAGAGAAAACTGACTCTGGCAAGTTACCCTTAGACTTCCACGTGTGTGCTGTGGCACACAGACAGACACAGACAGACAGACACGCAATCACTAAATTAAATTGGTTGAGGAAAAGAAAGAAATATGACAAGTAACAGTTTCTGAAGGATGTGGACAAAAAGAATCCCTTATACACTGATGGTGGGAGTATAAACTGGTTTACTCACTATGAAAATTTCTCAAAAAAACCAAAAAACCAAACCAAACAAAAAACAACCACCCTAACAATACATCTTCCGGATGACCCACCTCTACCACTACTGGATATCTATCTACCCAGAGGACTGCGGACACATCACAGACACACCTGCACATCAACGTTCACTGCAGCATTAGTCACACTCAAGGAACCAACTTAGATGTCCACCAACAGAGAAGGTAACAGAGGAAACACCATGTATGTACACGGTGGAGCACCATGTTGTCAGCTGTTACTGGAGACAGTGACAGGCATCTGCAGCTCCTAGGGATTAGCATTCTAAAGCCACAGCCAATACCGCAGGACAGTTCAATGTTTTCAGTCTAACCAAAAAACAAGCAAGGCAGGGATTATCATTCCTTTTGTGGAGTTCAGTAAACTGAGGCTTCAGTGTTAGTTAAAGTAAATAGAGTAGGTCACAGGGCTAACACTATATTATATCAAATCTGGGAAGCCAATATTATTATTTTATGTAAAGAAAGATAAACTGCTACCATTTCTGTTACAGTCCAGTGCCTTCTTTACAGTAAGGGATGATGTATCATTTCAACCTATGAGCTGTTCAGAGTATGGACATTTATGCCCACAATGAAATGAACCAGCACAAACACAAGCTATCAATGCTATGTAGTATTTTTTCCTTCATAGCCATACTGTTGCTTAAATCTGCGGCTCTGATGTACCAGAGCTGCAACCTGGAGTTAAAATTTTATAGAAGATTAACATGTCAGAACTCTACTACAAATCACTTTCAGCTTCTATGAAACTCAATCCTACACTAATTCTTTAAAATATCATTCAGGGATGATGAGATGGCTCAGGGGGCAAAGGTGCCTGCTACCAAGTCTGACAACCTCAGCTGGATCCTTGGGGCCCACATGGTAGGAGAGAAGTGACCCTATAGGTTGTCCTTTGACTACATGCACACTACATGTGGTGGTTTGAATGAAAATGGCCCCATAAGCTCATGGGAACTGTCACTTTAGGAGGTGTGGCCTTGTTGGAGTAGGTGTGGCATTGCTGGAGGAAGTGTGTCACTGGGAGCGAGCTTTGAGGTCTCAGATGCTTAAGCCTGGTCAGTGTGTCTCAATTCTCTTCCTGCTGCCTGCCAATCCAAATGTAGAACTCTCAGCTCCTTCTCCAGCACCACATCTGCCTGTGTGTTGCCACACTTCCCGCCATGACAATAATGGACTGAACCTCTGAACTGTAAGCCAGCCCCAAATAAATGTTTTCCTTTATAAGAGTTGCTATATCCTGGTGTCTCTGCACAGCAATAGACACCCCAAGACACTATAGCACTCTCACTCTACATACGCACACTCACACACACACATGTAATAAAAACTAACTAAATCAGTAAAATTTATCATTCATACCTCCAATGGCATCAATTTCATCAAAGAAAATAAGGCAGGCTTTTTTTGTTCTTGCCATTTCAAAAAGCTCACGGACCATTCGAGCCCCCTAATGAGAAAATTGGATTATTACAAAGTTGATTTTAAAATCTTTTAAAGTACAATAAATAAACAAACTATACTGCACAGTTTTCAACAATTTTTCTAACAGCATTCTCAACCATTATCACCTAAGCTTTTTTAAAAAGATTGAAGTTTGGGCCAGGCGGTGGTAGTGCACACCTCTAATCCCAGCACTTGGGAGGCAGGGGCAGGTGGATCTCTGAGTTCAAGGCCAGCCTGGTCTACAGAGAGTTCCAGGACAGCCAGAGATTCACAGAGAAACCCTATCTCAAATAAATAAATAAATAAATAAATAAATAAATAAATAAATAAATAAATAAATAAATAAATAAATAAATAAATAAATAAATACAAAAAAATACCGAAGTTTGCTACCTATATTATCAAATTAATCTTGTTAGCCTCAATACAGTATAATTTTCACGATTCTCTAGCTATTCAACAGCACTAAGGTTAAGACTAGAAGCAATCAAATTAATATTCTTTTTTTTTTAAGCTGAGGATTGAACCCAGGGCCTTGCTTTACCACTGAGCTAAATCGCCAACCCCAAATTAACATTCTTAAGTGAAGATAAGCAAAACTTGAAGAAATAAAAGTATTTGATCTGTCACTTGGAATTAATGATCATTGAATTTGATTACATTTTGATCAAAATGTTAAAATTAAAATACTAAGTCATATAGCCCTTTTGATAATCCTTAAGTATACTAAACAGTATGTCTTAGATATAATATATACAACCCTAGACCTAAATGCATGTACTTAGCTAAATATTTGCGAGTGTGTGTACAGACACCTATGCCCACACATACAGACAATCCATGCTTTCTATTTTTCATCAAACTACTGACCACTGTCCCTGAGATACATTTCATTTACCTAGCACTTCTGGGGTTTTTACCCCACACACCAAAACTGCACTAAGTGCCATTCTTCTGGGGAGGAAACACGTTGATCAGAATTTTATACAGTAGCTCATTTGGAATTGTTTTTTAATCTTATGCATATATCACAAATCTCTCACAGAGCAATGACGCTTTAATGTTGACAAATTCACTTTACCTCCCCGACGTATTTCTGCACGAGCTCAGACCCGATAACTCGGATGAAGCAAGCGTCAGTCCTGTTGGCAACTGCCCTAGCACAGAGTGTCTTGCCTGTGCCCGGGGGACCGAACAGCAGCACACCCTTCGGAGGCTCAATCCCAAGGTTAACAAATCTCTCTGGCTGTGACAAAGACACAAATTTTACACTTACAACTTTGGCATAACAAAAATATAAAATGATATAAAAATAAATTTTTCACTTTAAAAATCAATTATCTGATATTGTGTGTTCCGTTATCCTCCAAGGTTTAACTGTTTTCTCTTGATGTCACTGGAACAACTATTTTCTTCTACAGTAACAGTAATATTCTTAACAGATTAATTTCCTTGATCAATCTAAGTAGCAGCTCTGCCTTTTAAATACACCTGGCCACTCAGTTCTTCTTGTTTGCTCTCTTCTGAAATTGAACCATCTTTCCACACCTCCACCCCATCACAAGTTCCCACAAAGGAAGACAAACCATTCAAAAGCTATGTAATACACAAGCAGCAATGCTGGTGCTCACTGCACAGCAGCTCGGGACAACTGTACACACAGGAGACAGTCAGCACTTACATGGAGTAGAGGGGTTTCAACTACCTCGCGCAGTTTCTCAATCTGTTCCTTACAGCCACCAACATCACTGTACGTGACGTCAGGTTTTTCTTCCACCTAAGAAAGAGTAGACAACACACTCATAGGCTTTTGAGTGCTGACCATACCCTCCACAGGAGACTTAATACCATAAAAACCATTCTGTAACAAGAATGTTCATAAAACGGGAGTTAAAACTGCTTACTACATGTTAGGACATTAATTAATTCCAGTGTCCTAGAACTATTTGTTGAGCTACACTTGACATTAATAGGTGACAAATACTGATAAAGACTTTCTAAATATTTTTTTATTTTCTGGTAACTTTTTGGTGCATAACCTGCATTAGCTGTTTAAAAGCTTCAAACGTTTTTGGAATAGATACAATCCTTGTTGCTTTTGGGTTTTGTTTGTTTTTATGAGATAGGCTTTCAACCCGTAGCCCAGGCTAGCCTCAAACTCATTCTGTAGCCGAGGCTGGATTTAAGTCATGGCAATCCTTCTGCCTAAGCCCCCAAATGCTGGGATTACAGATATGAGCCACTATGCCTGGCTGGCAATTATATTAAAGCATGTCAATCTCTTTCCCAGAGTTTCTTACCTGCATCATGGTAACTGTTGGGTCAATCTTAGGAGGTAGTGGAATGTGAATTTGGTATTTATTTCTGTCCACGCTAAGGAAGTAAAAATAAAAACAAAAACAGAATAGATGCTCTTTAAGTTTCCAGAGAACTCTTTCTGGCTAGTATTTATCTTTAAAATCACATTATAAGTAAGCAAAAGAGATACAGTCCCAGAAGTTAGGAAGAGAAAAAAGTTGTGAAGAGTAAGTTATTATGTATTCTACAGACATTAACTATTCTCAAGCAAGTACTGCTTCCACGTTAGCCGCACGCCTTTAATTAGGACCCATAAAGCCGTGCATTGGGAGTGGGAAGGCCACACTGGTGTGAAGTCAGGAAGCTCACAGAGAAGGAAGGACTATGAGTCTTACTGACCACCTCTCACACGCCATGGCATTCTGTTTACTCCTTCACAACAAAGCCACAGCATGAACTCACCCAACTCTCATCCCTTCTTCAATGTCAGTGGGTGCCACCTGATCACTGAGATCCACCACAAACTTGGCAAACTGCTTCACGTTGATGATGTATTTGGGGTCCTCTGAATCAGCATTGATTATCTTCGTACACCTAGCACAGAAAAGGGCTTCATGAGAGTAAGGAACCCAAGCCACCAACAGTGAGCTCAATAAGTGGGCCACTGCTCAAGACCCCTCTGCGCTCACTCCAAGTGTCCACTCAACCTTAGCTGAGCCATAGAATTTTCAGATGATCCCTTCCCCAGAAAGACCAAACCCAAGAGTGTCATTAGTGGTTTCCAGGTGTGACCCTCATTCCCTTTATTATCAGGGACATCTTTTCATCTTAGGTGACTTTCCTTTTCATTTTCCCTTGTAAGAATATAGCTGTGTGTCTTATTTCAAATTCAGTAACTTATATGTTTTCATTTTTTTCCTGGGTTCACATTTTTTTTTTTTTGGTTTTTTGAGACAGGGTTTCTCTGCGTAGCTTTGCGCCTTTCCTGGAACTCACTTGGTAGCCCAGGCTGGCCTCGAACTCACAGAGATTCGCCTGGCTCTGCCTCCCGAGTGCTGGGATTAAAGGCGTGCGCCACCACTGCCCAGCTTGGGTTCACATTTTAAATCCATTTTTTGTTGTTATTTTTAATTTGAAAGTGTTCACTCTCTGAGAGATCTGGTAAAAGTTAATATATAATATCACGTGTGTCAAAGTATCTAATAAAGAAAATAGCAGGTTGGAGATTTAGCTCAGTGGTAGAGTGCTTGCCTAGCAAGCGCAAGGCCCTGGGTTTGGTCCTCAGCTCTGAAAAAAATAAAAAAAAATAAAATAGAAAATAGAATCTATAATTCATATTCAGCAGCTATTGCATAGCAACAAATACAGAGAAATACACAACAGCCTGCAGTGTGCATGTAGGCTGATGGCATGAGTGTTTTGTGTCTGCATCATATGTAACAAGATTGTCTTCTGTTGCCAGCCAAGGTCTAAGGGAGAATTAAATGTATTATTACTTTAGCTGACAGACCTGTTGCTCTATAGACACAGAGGTAGATTTTGTTTTTTTAATTGGGGGTGGGGGGTGAACGACAAGGTGGAATTGTACATTTTGTTTGTTTAAGACATGGTCTTGATATGTAGCTGAGGCTGGTATCAAACGTGGCAAGCCCCTGATGCAGCCTCCCGAGTGCTGGGATGATAGGTGTGGACCACCATGTGTGCCACCACCCTGTCTGGCTCGTCAATCCATGGTTTAAAAAGTAGTCTGGGTATGTTTTCCCACCCTGTAATCCACACTTGGGAGGCAGAGGCAGCAGGATCACTACAAGTTTGAGACCAGCCTAGGCTACAGAGTAAGTAAGATCCTATCTTTAAAAAAAGAAAGAAGCAAATATACAGAAACTTTTCTTCAAGAATGGCTAAATAAGGAGCTTTAACAGTTTACGTCTGTGAATTGAACACATTTTCTTTAAAAATTAAAAGGAAGCCAAGAGGTATAGCTGTACTAAAAGCAATACAGAATTCCCCAATAATCTTTGATTGGTGTATAAAATGAATGAAAAAATTTTCTTAATAAAAAAAAAAATTCCAAACAAGGTAGTTATGTCTTTAATTAAACCCTCAAGGGGCTGGTAAGAAGGCTCAGCAGGTAAAGGGGCTTGCCACCAAACCTGATGCCTTGAGTCTGCTTCCTGGAATCCACATGGCAAAGGAGAGGACTCCCAAAAGTCGTCCTCTGACCCCCACACCCATACTGTACACAGGGGAGTGCTCACACACACTTTTTTAAGACCCCCAGATTTACTTCTTTGCATTCAGACACAAGGATACACATAAGAGGACAAGAAGGATCACTGGAACATGAGAATTGGAGCTTTCATACTGTGTTCTGTACTTTCTGGGTGTTCTTCATAATTACTTAAAGCACAGAATTTTAACCCCAGATATTTGTAGAAAGCTTTATGAAATGAGAAACAAACAAACAAATTTAAACTACTGCATTAGACCCCAAACTCTAAAATGTCTTGGAAACAAAGTCCTACAAAGCACTGAGTGTACCTTGCCACCTGGAGCGGCTGTTCACTCTGAAGTGTTTGTTTGTCTGCAGCCAGGTCCCAGAGGGCTGGTGGTGCCAGGCCAGTGTCTGACTCTTTGATACCTACAGAGAGGAAGATGGCAAAACTCAGCAAATTGTAGTGCATCACTCCAAAACTAACCTTCTCAACCCTAGCATGACTGGCATTCTATATTGAATATCCCCACTTCCAAGGACTGTCCTGTATATTTTGTAGAATGCTTAGCAATATCCCCTTCTAGATACTACACATCACCAGTAATATACCTTTCTGCATATCACAGGGATCAAGTTGCCTTCAGGTACTGCCTAATGCCTTCAGACAGAACCATTACCCTACAACCCCCACCCAAAACCACTACCCTAAAGCAACAAAACCAAAAATGTAATGACTACTTGACATTTTGTTTTTGTTTTTTGTACTACAGACTTCACTATTTAAATTCCCAAGTGCCAAAAAAACCAGGCAATAGGCATAATGGGTAAAATCATGTTTTTATTCAATATAAAACTTTGATATATTAGAGTGTACTGAACTAGGCTTTGATCAGCAGAAATATTACTTGTGCAAAAGATGCTACTTAATTGCACAAGGATTAAACACATTTGTAAAAAAGGGTGTTAAATGAAGTCAAATTTCTTAAGTTTTTAAAAAAATCTGTAACTAATGATTTTACTTCAAAATTTATTTCAAATTTGCATTTAAAAAAATTTAGCACAGGGCTGGAGAGATAGCTCAGCGATTAAGAGCACTAAATGCTCTTCCAGAGGACCCAGGTTCAATTCCCAGTACCCACATGGCAGCTCACAACTGTCTGTAACTCCAGTTCCAGGGTACTTAACACCCTCACAGACATACATACACTAATACACATTAAAAAAAAATTAGCACAAGCAACAATTCATTTAAAGGAAGCAGGATAATAAATACACACCAGTATAGCACAATCAACAATTCTTTTAAAGAAAGGAAATAGAGATAATACATACCAGTAAGTTCATTAATTTTTTTGAGAAGTTGTTGAATGTCATCCTCAACCTGCTTGATCTGCCTGGAGTAAGTACTCTGCCCCTGGGTGAGAAAGGTCAGTTTAATTAGAGCACCTAAATATAAACAACTTACTCTTACTAGCCTTAATTGTATCAGAGCCTGGGAGTAAGAACAGGAGGGGGAACATTTGCAGACATTTTCCTAAGGCAGTTCTGTATTTTCTGACCTGTAGTTGATCTGCACCAGGCTGGCCTCACACTTACGGCAATCCTGAGTGCTGAGAGGCATGAGCCACCACATCTGACTGAAAAGTAGCCTATTTCCATGCACTTAAAATTTCCATTTCTGGGCTGGAGAGATGGCTCAGAGGTTAAGAGTACTGACTGCTCTTCCAGAGGTCCTGAGTTCAATTTCCAGCAACCACATGGTGTCTCACAACCATCTGTATTGAGATCTGGCACCCTCTTCTGTATACATTAAAAAAAAAAAAAAAAAACTTTGGGCAGCTAACTCTTCTCAATTAGTGTGAACTCTCAGACACTTCCTTCTAATCAGTTTAGAAAGACAAAACAATTTTTGTTTAAACACAAAAAGACTTACGTAAGTTTTCAGTAAGGCAATATCCCCCTCATCCAGAGCTAAAACAAAACAGAAACAATGCATGACGTGAGGTTCAACAAGAGCGGGCAGCTGGTCAACCTTTCTGTTCAAATCAAAGTGTTCTAACCCAGTTCCAAAACTGAGTAAAAATGGGGACAGGGAATGAATTATAGTATTACATAGTCGATTACTACTTTATATACTTTATGTACTGCACATATAAAACATACCCATTATGGCGCTTAGTTAAGTAATCATGCTATATTCATACAATGAAATACAAGGCAGCCAGTCGGGATGATGGTGCACACCTTTAATCCAAGCACTTGGGAGGCGGAGGCAGGCAGATATCTGAGTTCAAGGCCAGCCTGGTTTAGGGTTCCAGGACAGCCAGGGTGGTTACACAGAGAAACCCAAAGAAACAAACTAAAAAGAAATGCAAAGCAGTAATTAAAATGATAAGTTCTTGTACAAAGATATTCAAGTATTAAGTCAAATAGGCAGGTTAAAAACATTGAATGTGCATATAATTTTTCTTTATACAGAAAATCTTTTAAAAATATGTAACAAGGAGTCTAAGATGGTGATTACCTAAATGTTATCAGTGGTTATCTGGTATTATAAATGGTTTATAGTCTATCTGTAAATGATACACAGTCTATACTTCTTTAATGGTACATTGTGTATTATGAATTGGCCTAGTAACTAAAATTTAACTATGATTCTCAGTCAATAGTCGTGTGCAGAGAGAGCCCTCCTGCCTTGAGGCTCTCACACAGAGGTGATGTGACAGTAGGAGAAAATGTAGTATAGTGTAAGAAGCTCAGCCACCAGTCTGACAGAAATGAATTCTAATTCTGAAATCTGTTAGTGGGATAGCCTCAGGCAAGTAACATCACTTCTGGACTCTTTTCACTTATGTAAATAAAGAATAAATACCTACCAGATCAGTCACTTCTAGAATATAACATTAGAATCTATGTAAGATGTGTGTGTGTGTGTGTGTGTGTGTGTGTGTGTGTGTGTGTGTTAGAGTGTAAGAGAATTTTTCCTTCTACAAGTAATGGTTCAGTATTTGTTAATTCACCATTTGTAAGAACTATACAGAATATATTTCCTATGAATATCAAAACAACTGCAGGGGCTGACAAGATGTCTCAGGGTTTAAGAGCACTGGTTCTCTTCCAGAGTACTGAGGCTGGATTCCCAGCACAAACATGACAACTCACGACCATCTGTAACTCCAGTTCCAGGGCATCTAACACTCTCTCTGGCCTCTGCAAGTACCAGGCGCGCGCACGCGCACACACACACACACACACAAGCAAAACACCCATAAACAAATAACTTTTTAAATCAACTGTACATATTTTGAAGAAGTTTTTTTTTTTTTTTCAACCTAGAAAGACAATTTCCACAGGGAAGAATAGCCTCTTTTTTACGTATGCAAGGATACTTAGTTAACAACCAACTAGAGCAGTCTTGGTGAGGAAGTGTTCTTGCTGAGGGTAAGAGAGCTTGAGCAGTGGAGCTTTAGGGTACTACTGGTAAGGCAGTCCATGAGCACCAGGATGAGTTCCTAAGGACCACAGCACACCTTAACATTAAAAAACTGTACCTTACCCATGGTGGCACACACCTTTAATCCCAGCACTAGGAGGCAGAGGCAGGAAGAATTTCTGTGAGTTTGAGGCCAGCCTGGTCTACATATTAAGCTCCAGGCCAGCTAGAGCTACATGGTGAAACTCTGCCTCAAAAAAGTAAAAACAAAGCCGGGCGTGGTGGCGCACGCCTTTAATCCCAGCACTTGGGAGGCAGAGGCAGGCGGATCTTTGTGAGTTCGAGGCCAGCCTGGGCTACCAAGTGAGCTCCAGGAAAGGCGCAAAGCTACACAGAGAAACCCTGTCTCGAAAAAACCAAAAAAAAAAAAAAAAAAAAAAAAAAAAAAAAAAAAAGTAAAAACAAAACAAAACACAACAACCCACAAAACTGTACCTTAGGAAGAACTGGCTTAGCAACAAAGTAGAGTACATCAGAGGTCCCAAGACTCTTACATTGGTGCAAACCATAACACTAAGTTGGGGCTAGCATGTAAGAGGTCGGAGGTTCAATCCCCAGCACTGCACAAAACAAAGGAAAAAGAAAGAAAATCCAGGGTTAGAAAAGCCTGGAGAATAAGAATCTGCAGCACAGGGCAGCAGACTAAATTTGATGGGAACTCAGTGCACAGAAATATCCAGAGACTAGTCCCACCTCAATCTCCTAAGCATCAGGTATATGTATAGCTCTCCCTGTGAAGAGTTAGCAGAACAGGCTGGACTGCTACCCTTTGGAAGCCTGCTTACAAGCTGGCCTTTGGCTGCTGTCTGAAAACTTGGATTTGGGGAGAGTTCCGATCATTCCAGTTCACTAGGCCAAACTATTTGCACAAATAAACAGTTCATGCAGAATACCAACTTTCCTTTTGAGAGTCTGAAATTTGGTGCCTATCTATCCAACCCCTAGTTAAAAAAAACTGGGCACTGGTACTAAGTCTCCAACAATCTGCCCTGACTGGTAATTATTTTAATCACGCAATGGTATCTTCTTGTTGAGACAAACAGGAGCATTTATGCAATTCTTATTCCTGTTCCCTGGATGTTATCTCACGTCCTCTGTCCCTTTTGCAGATTTTGTCACAATAAAGTCACTCACAGGTATAAGTAAGTCCCATGGCATGTCCTATAAACTTCAGAATCTAATGGCAGTCTAAGAATCCTCAACACACTAGCGCATCCTAATGTGGTAATCCAGAAGGCAGAGAAATTAGACAGTAGAGTTTTAGTGCAACAAGAAGTCAAAACAATCAACAGTCTTTCCAGTCTTGGCTGCCACTGGAGAGCAGCAGCCATGGGCCTCAACAAAGACCACAGGTGTCTAGGCCTCACTAAACACACTAAGTTCTTTGATTATCCAGGAGGTGTGTGGCTTTATGAACTATTGTTCCTCGGGGTCTCAAGAACAAATGGAGCTCAAGTTCATCAAGAAGGGGAATGTACCAAGAGGAAGCAGTGAGAAGCAGAGCAACCTACTAGTGACCATGAGGAAAGCGGCTGACAAGAAGGACTGACCCTACCCTGCTTGCCACCTCCCACAATAAACCTTTATAAACTGGAGAGAGAAAAAAAGGTTAACTGAGAATTGTATTTGAGAAGAGACAGTTCAAGATGTGAATGGATGAAATCACCAGGAAGGAAATTTTAGAGAAACTATCACAGGACCCAAATGAAGGAAAAAGAAATAGCAAAGAAGAAAAATAAGCAATGAAGTTCATTTAGAGAAGTTTAATAAGGCCCAGGGTTACCTGGGAAAGCATCGGACAGTCAGGACGACAGACCAAAGAGTTGCTGTATGAGAAACAGTGATTACGTATAAATGTACTGTATACTACAGATATACTATTTCATGCTACAAATACAGTTATTTCCAAACTACACTGAGGCCAATTAGTAAGAACTAACACCAACATTAAATCTAGCTCTTCCTAATACCAACCTTATCCTTTCAGGTGTTTAGGCAATAAAAGGAGAAAGAAAGAAAGGAATGAAGGGAGGGGAGGAAAAAAATGAAAAAGAAAACGAGTTGTAAATTGAAAAGGGAGAATAGATTGCTTCAACCGTATGTTTTTTGTTTGTTTTTTATTTTTTGAGACAAAGTTCCCCTATGTAGCCCTGGCTGTCCTGGAACTCACTCTGTAGACCAAGCTGTCCTTGAACTCACAGAGATCCACCTTCCTCTGCCTCCCAAGTGCTGGGATTAAAGGCGTGCACCACCACTTTCTGGCCTCAACTGTATGTTTTTAAGACAAAGTAGGTGTTAGCATATTTACAGGAACCAAAGGAGGAAATTCTGTACAAACACAACAGGAGCAGTAACAAAGTCCCAGAGGAGAGAGGGAGAACTAAGACCAGGAACAGAGATGAGGTTAGGTTTGAAATTGTCACCGAGTCCTGCAGGCAGAGCTGAACGAAGGATAACACAGACGAGAACTCCTGGGGGAGGAGAGGAAAGTCATCACCGAGGAACACAGGAACCACACTGTGGGCTTGAAAAACAGACCACTCTGGCCAGCAAAGTGGGGTTCACAGTCACAAGACAATAACCAGCAGGAGGTTGAGTGACTGAAAGCCTGAAGTCATGTCATCAACAAGGTTAAACTGGCTTGAACGATGTTGACAGCCTATGTGCAGAAAAAGACACAAACAATGAAGTTCACACAATCTCAAAAGGAAGAGCAAAAGCCTAATGGGAAATTTGCCATTTTAGACGTGAAAATGGAGTTTACTCAGATGGGGATTAAAGTCACCAGAATGGAGGAGATCCCAGGGCATCACAACTGCTGATGACACTCAAAATGATGCCACAGAACCAACCCAGGGGCCAAAAAACAATGGGGTTTAAAACTGCAGCAACCTCCAGGACAGGCTGTTACCTTAGGAAAATCATTTAATTTCTCTAGCATTAATTCCATCATCTAACTCAGAGAATTTTACCTTCACAGTGTTTCTGTAAAGATCATATAAGATACACACTCTAGTCATACTTAAGCTCCAAAATAACCTTATCAGTACTTACTTGCCTCTGAAACTTTCAATGGTGTAAACACTTTAAGGAGAGCCGCAGATTGAGTGAAGATTAAAAAGAAAAAGAAAAAAAAAAAGAGTATACATAGTATTTACGCCCAGAAGAGGCATAAATGGTGAAGGAGAAGTTGAGATTGTAAGAAAGAGTCAGACACCACAACATTGAAAAATAGTTATTTTTAAGATTAAAGAAGTTGAAAATAAAGCATGAAGACGAGACTAGAAAAAAAAAGAAGAAACTACATCCAAAAATGTAGTAATATGGGACATTTTGCAGAGAGACAAGCACTTGCGATCATGAAATCTCTAAATGTAAGATTCTGGTCTACATCAAGATACATTATGATAGAGACACACACACACACACACCTGCATACACACAGTCGTGCTTCAGTGTGTATTAAAAATGTCCAGAAGGAAACGTAAAATGGCTGGAATCAGCACTGGTTAGAATCTGGGGACAAGAATGCGAGACTTGATCGAATTTTAAACCGTCGCTGCCACACCTGGGGAGGAGAGGATGGGGCCGGGCGGAAGAACTCAATCCCCGCCTGGCTGGCCACCTTTGAAGGCCTGCAAGGCCACACTGGGTTTGGAACTTCAATGCCTGACAAAATATTCGGTAAAAATAAATAAAAACACCTGATTTAAAAACTCGGTCAGTAAGAAAAGAATCCAGAGCCTGCAGTGAGCAAGGGAGACAGAGGGCAGGCAGTGACTGAGCCCAGGCCTGTCACCACTCCGGACCAAAGCGCACGGAGCACCGAGGCGGCGGGATTCCGCGCCTCTGCAGGTCCCTCCCGGCTGGGAGCTCGAGCCCGTGTCCGCTCACCTCGGATGGGCTTGTCGTCCTTCTCATCCTCTTTGGTTTTCCGCTGGTCCGCACCTAAGTAGTCAGGCATTTTCGGGGTCGCAAACGCCTCAGCGTCTTGGTGATTACACAGCACCTTCCTCGCTTCCGGCGGGGTCTTCCCTTTCTCTTCCCCACCGGAAGTGGAAAGCTCTGGCGCTCATTCACAGAGCGCCCCCGGGCTGAAGAGACTGGCCCCGTGTTGTGCGCAGGCCCAGACTTCTCCCTACCCCTCGCCAGGTCTGCTCTTTTTATGTACCGGAACAGCAACTTCCAAGATTAACCCTGGTTCAGTGGGTGAATTTAAGTCTCGATTTAGCCATTAGTAGTACACGCCGTCAGGGGTAACTTATTAAATCTCTAAATTTTAATTTCCCCTTTACCTCACAAGATTGGGGAGGCACTAAATGACAGCGTTTGTAAAATGGCTGGCATTTTAGACACAGTTAATTGGTGACCAGGTCTATAAATAGAACGAATATAACACATTTCTGGTAGGGAATGTGTGTCTGGGATATGCAAAGAACTGCAGCTCAACAAGAGAGCCGGATGGCTTTTATGATGGGAAAAGAACGATGGGTAAAGAACTTGGACAATCATTTCTCTAAAGCATATACACAAATGCCAACTGACACACGACAGAATGTTCAACCCTGGGAAAATGCAAATAAAAGGCATTTTATTTATTTTTTTTAGGCCTCAAGTTTACAGAGATTTGCCTCCCTGAGTACTGGGTCGAAAGGTGTGCACCACCATGCCTGACCCATGGATGGCTATTTTTTTTAATGACTGTTATTGTTTTTTAAAAGGAAATAAAAGTTTGAGGATGTAGGGGAAAAAAGAGAACTATTGTGTACTGTTGGTGGGTAAAATGGTGCAATGGTTGCTGAAAATTGAAAATAACTAAAATATAACCTGTATAAGCTAGTAATCCCATTTCTGGATATATAATGACAAATAGTTGAAAGTGAAATATCAAAGAGATACTTGTACAGCCATGTTCATAGCTGCATTAAGCAATAGGCCAAATGAAGAACAGCCCAAGCATCCATCTGCAGACAAATGGATAAACAAAAATGTGGCATATTAATACAGTATTATTCAGCCTTTAAAAAAATCTGTGGGCCATTATACTCACATAGAGACAATGTTTAATAACATAATACAAAAGTTATGTAATTCCAGTTGTATGAGGTGCCTAGGGAGCAGCGATTTCTGACTGAAGCCTTAGCACTCTGGAGATTGAGACAAGATTGTCACAAGAGTTAGAGGCGGCCTGGGTGACATAGTGCGTAAAGTTCTTTTTCAAAATTATTTTCCACGTCTCGCTCGCGCTCGCGCAAGTAAAAAACTCTTTCTCCAGGCAGGAACTGAAAGTTTAGGAACTGTTCCTTCGGGCTCCCTGGTTCCAGCCGGCTTGCAGTCAGTAGAGGAAGTAGGCGGCCCCGCACATTGGCGCGAGTAGGTGGGGGTGGGCTTGGCGTGCGCACCGCGCAAGCCTATCCCGGAAGTGCTTACCGGCCGTCTCCACGCGCCGGTTCCTGGGCGTCCAGCCTAGGCGCGCGGCTCAGACTTGGAGGTAGAGCGGACCGAGAGGGCCTTCCCTGCTGGACGCGAGCCGCGGCGCCCGCGGGACTAGCCCCAGCCACCATGCTGCTCCTGCCGAGCGCCGCGGAGGGCCAGGGCACCGCCATCACCCGCGCTCTGACCTCCGGTACGTGCCCACCAGCCCGGTTTCCGTCCTGCCTCGGGCGCCCCTGCCTCAGCCCTCTCCCTGGCAACCCCAGTGTCGGTCCCCTTGAGCCCCGCGACCTGCTCCGGGCCGTGCAGGGCCGTGACGAGCCCCTGTTGCTCCGCGCTGTAATTGGAAGAGTCCCTGGTTTATTGGATAGGAGGGTGGGGGCGTCTTCCTTCTGCACCTGTGGGTCCTCCTTTCTCTTGGGACTGCTGACTCATGGAGCGGGCTGAGCAGTTGAGGACCGAGCCCCCCGGCACCCTGAAAGATCCTCCAAAGCACCCTGTTGCCCACGGCGGGAAGAGCCCGCTGCACGCACCCACGTGCCGGGATTTGTACAAAGCCCTGTGAACGCTGTTAAGCACTTCCCCGCTACCTTTGCTCCCGGCTCTGGGTTTTAAGTGTTGGAGCTCAGATAACTTCCTCATACCTTTGGAAGCCCTTTCGGGCGCTCCTAGAAGCTTGGAGTACTCTGAGAAAAGGTTAAAAGAGCAACTTAGTCTCCAGCTGTAGGTATTTTGGTTTATAGCCCAGCACGCAGGAAGGTATTGCAAGCGTCAGGTCTCCGATTTTAGTGCTCTGCATTCATTCCCCTAGCCACTTACCGTGGGCACTTGTTGAATGTGATTTTTAAATATTTCCCACGGCACGTGTTGCGTTTGTGTGTTTCGGTGTAATCCTATACTACCGAGAACAGCTCCAAAGGCTGTTTGGAAAGCCACGCCCCCATTACACTGCTGGTTTATTTTAGCGTTTGAATCCTCTCCTGTATTAGGTGGAGGAAATCTTAATATCAGAAGCCAATTCAAACGTGGGAAACGTTTTTAGAAAATGTTGCCCTAAAACCGTGCACAAAAAATGCACTTTGATTTTTTTATGAAATTAAAACTATGATCTCACTTTTTTCCTGACCCAGATTACCATTTTTTAATTTCTGTTGTACATATGTACAGTGATTTATTCTGTAATGCCTTCTCCACAACAGTTTGTAGTTTTTAAACTTCATTCGAATAGTCTAGGAACTTAATGAGATAAGTATTATTTCTATCCAGAAATGATTCACATTTCAAGAAACTTGTGGCCCTAAACTGAAACCCAGGGATTCTGGATTCAAGTCCAGCCTGCATCACTAGGACAGAGATGCAGTAGTAAGTCCCCAGAGTTGGCTTGGAAAACTATCTATTTGAACAGATTATTGCTAGGGACTCCTTAGAATTATTAACCATTTTAGTAATTAAACCATTAATAATTAAGATCACTTGAGTATACAGTTTTTGTTTGTGTTTTGAAGCTAGTTCTTGGTGGCATTTTATCATTTAGTTTTATTATTGTTACTGGATCCTCACCTTCCTTTCTCATACTCTTAGGGAAATATTAATTAGCTGCTGAGTTTCTTTTCTTTTGCTTTAACAAAAGTTATGGGGTGTTTTTGAATGCCACAGCATGCATGCAGAGGTCAAAGAAAAACTTATGGAGTCAGTTCTCACCTACCTTTATGTGGGTTCTTGGCATTGAACCCAGGTCATCACCCTTAATGGAATGTTAACTGGAAGAGGTTTCTGGAATAATTAATAAATGTTACCAAGGATAATTTGCTACCCATGATGCAGTTGGATTCTGCAATTATTTTTATAGTTGATGGTTTGAAAATTATATTCTGATGTCATTTTTTGCTCTTCCTAAGAAATCATGTTGCCTTGAAATAGATGTGTTCCTTGCAATAGATTGAAGTCTTACTTTTCCCCCTCACAGCCTCTGCACTCTGTCAAGTTGAACCTGTGGGAAGATGGTTTGAAGCTTTTGTCAAGAGGAGAAACAGAAATGCTTCTACCTCCTTTCAGGAACTGGAGGATAAGAAAGAGTTGTCAGAGGAATCAGAAGATGAAGAGTTACAGTTAGAAGAGTTCCCCATGCTGAAAACACTTGACCCCAAAGATTGGAAGGTATTTACTATGCAGAGCCTTCGATAGTTCAGAGCATCTAGACATCGGTCACATTTCCAGTGTTCCCATTACTAGACTGTATTTTAAGGCAGTTCAAATGATAGGCGTAAGTAAGCACTGTTATTGCTGAGCCCAGAGTTGGAATAGCACTGACCATAGTATACTGTCTCAGCCATAGGCATCCAGGAATGTTTCAGAGCAAAAGTAATGTTTCTGTGGAAGTGGTACCATTCACCCGTAATCCTAGTACTTGAGAAATAGAGACAGAAGGTTAGAAGTTCAGGGTCATCTGTGACTGCATAGAATTTAGAGGCCAGCCTGAGATATATAAGGCCCTAGCTTTAAAAAAAAGAAACAACAAAATCCAGCTGATCTTTAAAAGATGGGTGGCAGTTAATGTAGTAGAGAAGGGAGAAAAGGCATTCTGGATAGAAGGATGAGATAATGGAGACAGGAATAAAGAGTACCTACCACTTCATGAGGGAATAAAGTAGAGTACATAGGGGATGGCTGTGGGAAATTAGGCCCAGAAAAAACTCCAGTCTGTTTCAAACTCAGTTGTCATTTCGGAATTAATTCAAATCTTATTTTCAAGACAAGTCATCAAAAGTTTCCAGGCGAGGGCTGGGGAGATAGTGAAGTACTTGCAAGCCTACCTTGGTTCAATCCCCAGAACCCACTCTAAAAAAGAGGAAAGAGAATAAGGGGTTGTGAGGGTTTGATCAAAGTGCGTTATATAGTCCCAGCCCTGGGGTGGAAGAAACAGGTGTATGGTGCTTACTGGCCAGCCAGCCTAGATATTAAGTCAGCTGCAGGCTAATAAGAAGCCTGTCTGGGAGGGAAAGAAAGGTGGACCGTACATGAGGAAGAACACCCAAGGTTGTCTCTGGCCTCCACATGCCTTCACACACATAAACACATGTTCTTAATATAAGTTTAGAAAAACAATTCTGTTAGCAGTATGGGAAATGTCTGAAGTGTGGGGCAGACCTAGAGGAAAGTGAGTAACTTTCTGCTACAAGGCTCGCACATAGGCGAGGCCTGTTGGTGAAGATGTGAAACACATAGAGCCAGGTTTTGAGGAAAGAGGACACACTGATGGCAGGAGAAGTTTGGTAGAGCACACCAGACAGTAGCCAGTGCTGGGATGAAGGCTGAGGAACTCTGCAGGCAGTTTTGTTTCCAAATTTTAGTAAAGTTGTCTTAAAGATGGTTGAACATTGGGCTGTGACTCAGTAACAGATTAGGTCTACTTTGAAGCACAGCCGTTGAGGTTGTGAGAAGTGAATGACATCATCAGCCAGACGTGCATATAAGTATAGACAAACAAGTATCACATGTGTATACTGTGGAACTTTAATTGGCTAGTGCACCGACCCTTGGAAAAGTTGGTGGCCACCAACCCTTGTTGGTACAGTGTTCGTGAACAGCTCAGAGGATTATAATGAAGAGTCATGAGATGATGTGTAGGAAGCATGTCACTGCTTGGTGCCTGGTGAATACTAAGTAGTGGACAGTAATGGTTCCTGGGCTGAGCATGGGGGGCAAACCTCTAGTCCTCGTGCTCTTCAAAAGAAGAAGCCTGAATATTAAGGGAGATGGAGTTTTCAGGGGTAGGGAGAGTAAAGGATACTAAGAAGGCTGTAGGAAAGGAGGGGGTGGGCTGGAGATGTGGTTCAGTTCCCAGCACTCTGTAAGCCACACACATTGAAATACCTGTAATCTCAGCTCTCAGGAGGCAAACCAGGAGGAGGAGGATTTTCAGGTCATTCTGGGATATAAGAGATCCTACATTTAAAAGTAAAGGGAAAAAAAAGTTATTAGTTCAGCAGAGGTTTACAAAATACCAAGCACTACAGTCTTCTAGAAACTAAGGTTGTGAGAATTCTCAAAGGGGAAAAGGCAGTTACCAATATCACTGATCCAAAGATGTGTCAGCCTACACCTTGAAAAATGATGAAGAGTAGATTTGGTGGGCATGTTTAAGTGGACTCATCACTAATAAAAAGGTTGAAAATGTAAGGTTGCAGGTCTGTGCAGTAATTAGGAGATGATGAAATAGAGACACTAAGTGTGAAATACTGTTTCAAACTTTAAAACACGAGAGAAGTGGTAACGAGGTCAAGGCAGGCTTAACAGAAGGTTAAATTGAATCTTAAGATTTATAAGAGAAGGAAGGAAGAGTGAGGAATCTTAGGTAGAGAATAGAGGAGACATCTGAGCAAAGCAACTGGGTCTACTCACATGCCCGGTTGGTATCATTCAAAGTGTGAATCAAGCACTTGCTATATGCCAAGGGTGGGACGTCACTGGACCGTAGCTTACATTCCAGAGAGGTGACAACAAGTCAGAGCGCATGGCTGGCAATGCTGGACAAGTATATGGAGAGGGTGATGGGATAGATGTCCAGGTGGCTACTTCTCATTGAGTAGATGAGTAAGGCCTGTGCATTGAGATTAAGAAAAATCCTTTAAGTAAGGTGATAACTTTAAACAGTGACCTGATGGCTAAAAAACTGGCAGCCAGTGAAGGGGAAAAGCCATCAGAGAGAAAGCACATGAGCATCTTTAGTGAAGAGTGGTACCTTCAGTGAACAGGAGCACCAGGCTTAAGTTTGGAAATGGATGTCAGAGGCAAAAAGGAATATGCTGGGAGGTTGGACAGATGCTATGGTTCTTTGAGGCTTAGGAAAAGGTTTTACTGGAGTTATTTGGGACATTGATAGCATAAACAGGACTCACCTGTACCCCCTGATTGGGTGTGATCTCTGAAGATTAAGTGTACAATGAGATAAAAAGAAACACCAAGACTGACCTTTGAAGAACATTAGGAAGCATGTAGGGTGACTGACTGTGGCTGTAGGAAAGAGGGAATGGAAGGAGAGAGACTGTTTGCGGATGGAATCTGCTAGGTTGCTAATCAGATCCGGTGGAAGGTGATAGTTAAGGAAGTATTAGGAACTCATAGCACCTGCAGTGGGAATGGACCGAACAGAACCATTTTGGAGTAGTTTGGGAAATGGTTGAAGTGCTGTAAGAACATGGTATGGAGAGTTTCTCAGGAGACTTGACGAGCAGTAGAGTTCTGGACTGGAAACTTGCTCTTAGGACCACTCTTCAAAGATAAAAGATAATCGCTGTCCTAGTTGGGTTTCTCTTGTTATTCCTAAAGACTGTGACCAAAAGCAAATGGGGAGGAAAGGGTTTGCTTTTCTTACACTTGAGGTAACAGTCCATCACAGAAGAGGTCAGGACAGGAGCTCAGGCCTGGAGGCAGGGACTGGAGCTGAAGCAATGGAAAAACCTGCTTACTGATTGGCTGCTTGTGCCTTGCTCACCTGCTCTCTTGTACCATGTAGGACCGTAGGCTCGGATAGTGCCGTCCCCAGTGGGCTGCTTGGCTGTTTTCTCCCAGGCTGTATGCCCTCACCTTCTCTTGTGATAGCTGGCTCATTCTCCAAGACAAACTGCACAGTTTGGGTTATGTGACCTTACTACTGCTGCTTCGTCAACTTGTAAATTCACTAGGATGTTAACTGAAGCAGAAATGAAAGCAGGTACTGTCTCCAAAGAAGCGGAATCCCCCAGTCTTCCTCACATTTCCTGGTTCTGTGCTATCATTATCCATGGGCCCAGCCCGCCAGGCCTAGTATCATTCTCACCTGGATTCTGGAATACTCTCTATGAACTAGAATTAAGGAGGCAAGGTTTTAATAGAGAAAGGGGTCTTTAGATGTATGTTAGAAGATGCTAGGCATCCCAGGTCTGCTTGCTTGTTCTTCTTTAGTTTGTTGTTGTTGTTGTTTTGAGACAGGGTTTCCTGGAACTCACTCTGTAGACCGGGCTGGCCTCAAACTCACAGAGATCCACCTGCCTCTGCTGGGATTAAAGGTGTTCACCACTACTGCCTGACTTTTTTTTTTTAATCTCAGAACATTCAGTTCACTAGGCTCATGTGCATAAAACATCAGGAAGGCTGTATAGTCATCTGCTTCTCCTTAACTTACATGACTGCAGAGCCCATTTTATACAGAACCTCACTGGATTCTGCTATGAAAGTTTCACTTTCATTTGTTTGTTTGTTACTTGTTTGTGATGTTAGAGATTGAGCTCAGGCTATACATTCTAAACTGGTGCTCTGTGGCTGCAGCCCAGAAATTTCACTTTGGAAATTAGTTTTTAAGGTAATAGAACACAAAGGGTTAAATGTACTCTGTTCAGCTTTAACCCCCTTTTGTGTGTTCATCAGAATCAAGATCATTATGCAGTTCTTGGACTTGGCCACGTCAGATACAAAGCCACACAGAGACAGATCAAAGCAGCTCGTAAGTACTTGTTTTGAAATAGTTGGATATTTAATACAGGAAGTGTAATCCCAGACTCAGGGAATGGAGCAACCTCAAGTACATGAGACCCTGCCTTAGAAAAGGAAGGTGGAGCTGGGCGGTGGTGGCGCACGCCTTTAATCCCAGTGCTTGGGAGGCAGAGGCAGGCAGATCTCTGTGAGTTCAAGGCCACCTTGGTCTACAGAGCAAGTTCTAGGACGGGCTCCAAAGCTACACAGAAAAACCCTGTCTCTGGGGGGGAAAAAAAAGAAAGAAAAGGAAGGTGGTGGGAACCTTGAGTGTTCTCAGACAGTTCAGGTAGAAAGAACAAAGAGATGAATTCCTGAAGGAAGAGATCGAATCACTGTAACAATAATTGTCCACCAGGGACAGATTTGTTTGGGGTTTTGGTTGTGGCTGGGGATCAAAACTGAGGCCCTAAGTCATAGGCCATTTCTCTGCCATTGAGCTTCACAATCTAGTCCTTTTTTTTTTTTTCATGTAGTCCATTTTTGCTTTGAGGTTTTTTTTTTTCAGGTGAGAGAGGGACAAGGTCTTGCTGGCTCATACCTTATATCCTTCTGAATCTGCCTTCCAGGTGCTGGAATTTCAGGGGTTATGGGTATACATCACTATATTCAGGTCTGATTAAAAAATTATGCCTGTCTTAGTTTTGCTTTAAAAAGATTTTAATTTTCAAAACTTAGATGATGTATCTGTATGTGGATATGTGCACATGAGTGCAGGCATCCTCAAAGGACAGAAGAGATTATCAGATCCCCTGGAGATGGAGTTACAGGAAGTTGTAAGCCATCCATTGTGAGTGCTAAAAATCAAATTCAAGTTCTTTGCAAGAGTAATTGTACTTTTAACTGCTAAGCCATCTCTCCAACCCTGTTTTTGCTTTTTAATACAATATTTCACTGTGTAGGCCACACTGGCCTCAAATTGGTGATCCTCCTGCCTTAGCCTGCGAAGTGCTGGGATTACAGGTGTATGCACACCTGACAGTATTTATGTCTTAAGACTGGCTAGTGGATCTTGTGACTTAGATTTACTAATAAGCACATATTTCAGAGATCAACATAAGTTACACAGAATCTTCCTGCTGGCCAGGATAGAGGAGAATGGAAGAGAGAAGCCCAAAGCTTTCACTGGCTGAATGATGTGGTCATAGCTGGTACTCTGCAATGTGAGACCAAGTGATTATTGGAAACAGCACTCAGGAACATGTACTGCTGAATTGTCCAATGTTTGATTCTTGGGATTCCAAGATAGCTTGGTTCATAGGTTTTTAGAGTTTCTGTGAGCAACCTAATAATCTTTAGTACTTTCTTTTTTTTAAAAAAAAAAAAGATTTATTTATTTATTATGCATACACTATTCTGCTTGCATATATGCCTGCAGGCCAGAAGAGGGCACCAGATCTCACTACAGATGGCTGTGAGCCATCATGTGGTTGCTGGGAAATGAACTCAGGACCTGTGGAAGAACAGCTAGTGCTCTTAACCTCTGAGCCATCTCTCCAGCCTCTCTTTAGTACTTTCTACTTGAACTAGATAGAGTGAAATGCCTCTTCGCCAGCACAGATGGAGAAATGGCTATTATATCCAAGCTGAAAGAAAATCTTGGCCGTCAGAAAACAAATGTATCTCACAGTGCTGAACCCTATATATGCAGAATATATAGAAATAGCCAGATCGGATGTGCCCATGAGAAGATTTCTAGAGAAATGTTCATAATAGTGTTATCAACTTGTCCACAAATGGGAGACCACTCAAATGTTCACTAACAGGAAAATAAATACACAAACTAGTGTATTTGGGTATAGCTGCATACTACTCAGCAATACAAAATAAGAACAAACCACCAGGACACCCTCCTGAAATGTGGATGAATTTCAAACCACAATATTGAGAAAGAAGCCTGGCATGGAGGCCTGCTGACCTAGATCTATATAAGGTTCCAGAACATATACATAAGTCAGAAAACTGCCCAGCTTAGTAGGGATGGGAGTTGCCTAGGAAAGGTTACCTGGGAAGGAAATGTGTAACCAAGTACCCTTTCTGTCTCTTTGAGTGTTGTGTGGCTGGCTGCAATATACACACTTGTAGAGTCATTGAACTATACACCCAAAATGTGAGCATTCTTAGAATTTACTGCTGAAAAAATTATCTCAGGTGAATGAAATAGATAAGATTCAAACAACCTAAAGAAACAGTCACATTGGAAATAACAGAAATGAAAACTCTGTTAATAGATTCCTTTTTTTTTTTTTTTTTTTTTTTTGCCAAATTTGAAGCAAGCTTTAATTAAATACTGGCCAGATTGATGGATTCTTTGGGCAGGTCCATCTCTGGGTTCCCAGAAGATGACCAGATTCCTTTTTTAAAGTAGAATCATTACTATAAAGCTTAAAAGGTTGAGAACTAGAGCAGTATCTTAAGCAAGTTCATTGCCTTAATATATTGTTTTAAAAAATAATGGCTAAGATAGGTATTTAGTTTTCTTGTTTGAGAGAGGTATCACTAAGTAGAGTGGAGGACAGAAGGAGAAGACAGGATGATAGCCCCCAAATGAGATTTAAGGAGGAAAACAGTAAAGGCTAAAAAATTAGAGGCTGAGCTGGAAGGTGGTGGTGTACACCTTTAATTCCAGCACTCAGGAGGCAGAGGCAGAACTCTCTGTGAGTTCAAGCCCAGCCTGGGCTACAGAGCAAGTTCCAGGAATACACAGAGAAACTCTGTCTCAAAAAACCAAAACAAACAAAAAAGGTCATAGGCTGTTTGTTATTTTGGTTGAATTTATGACGTGCAATGGATTTGAAAATGTCAATTAAAATTAACTTTTAAAATTAGAGAAGGAAAATTTCAAGTTACTAAAGAATTACCCCTAAAATCAATAACTGATTGATTCTGCAGATAAAGCAATGGTCCTAAAACATCACCCAGACAAACGGAAAGCAGCTGGGGAACCAATCAAGGAAGGAGACAATGACTACTTTACTTGTATAACTAAAGGTAAGCCAACCCTTCACACACAAGGATTTCTTAGAGCACTGTCTCCTGTTTGCAGGGACTGAGTTGCTGTGCACACTGCATTTCATTTAACTACCTGGTAACATTTGAAAACATCACAGCTGTGTCTTTATTGCTGCTGGTTTCCCTGGAGCTTCTGCACAGTGAGGTTGCCTTGGCTTTAACCCCAGCACCTAGCAATCTTTTAGAATTGCAAGACCTAATGCCCTACCCTGGTTACAGTCTTCATTCTGTCAGGATCCCAGGTAACAGGCTTTGCTTTGTTTTAAGCCTAGCCCAGACTGACCTTAAATTCTCCATTTTCCTGCCTCAGCCTCTCATTGCTGTGATTGCAAGCATTCATTGCTGAACCTAACTCCCAGGTGATTCTTAACCACGCTTATCGCTCATCCAGTAGTTGATCATATAATTACGTTTATATACATACATACCTATACATGTATAAACATATTGGTATGTTTGTGTAGTACTAGGCATCAAACCACCTTACCACTGAACTACAGCTTAGCCCCCCCCCCCCTTTTTTTTTTTTTTGAGAAAACTGGGTCTCACTAAATTACCCAGCTGTCCTTGAAGTCACTATAGTCCAGTCAGGCCTTGAATTTCCAATCCTACCTCTCCCTTCCTGGTAGCTGGGATTTACAGGCCTGCATTGTTGGGCCTGGAGTGAGTGTTCAGTTTGATAGTTCATTGTAAGTTCTTTTGCTATTTTAGATCGTTGTGGACTAAGCTGTTACTCAGAGATTTTACTAATTTTAAATTGATTTGGATAGAGGTGACGCTCAGTAGCAGAACGTTTGCCTGGCATGTGTAAGTGCACAGCCCCCAATACTGCAAAAAAAAAAAAAAATGTTATTTATGTAATAGGTCACACAGTTATTTACAGCTGTTTACATAGCCATGGCCCATTGTGCAAACCAGTACAGATAACTACCATTTCTAACTATATGTTTCCTTATGTGTGATTTTATATCTGGGTAGTGCTTTTGTTTTTAGATAGTCTCTATGCAGCCCAGACTGACCTCAGACTTAAGCTCTTTCTGTCCCTGCCTCCTCGGTGCTGGGATTGTAGGAATGTGCCACCATATGATGTGATGCTCCTTTACAAACGATGATACATGTGTGCACCCATCAGATTTCTTCTCTTTGGCCACTCTTACACCGTGCTTAGAAGCCTTTTAGAACCTTGAAATCTAATGGCTGTGTTTCTAGTTATCTCCCCCATCCCTCAGTCCGTCTGCCTTCTGCAGCAGTGTTAGTTTGGAGGCAGGGTCTCACGTACTCTAGCCTGGGCTTGGGTAGAACTCACTACACCCTGGCTGGCCTTAAATGCAAAGCAACTTTCTACTTCTGGTCCCCCCTAGGTGGTAGGATTCTAGGTGAGCCAGCCTGCCTAGCATCCTCTTCAGCTTAGGGTTATTGTCTTGAACTGTTCAGTGATGGCCTGACTTGTGCAAAGCTTTAGTCCAAGCCCTCAAGGGGACAATAGTGTCTTGACACTTGTCTACATAGAGCAATTGCATCATTTTATGTCACATGACGTCTGACCACTTAAAGCCTAAATTAAGCACTCTCCCATCCAAAATTCGAAAATATAAAAATAACTTTTTAGCAGAAAGATATTTTTGTTTTCTTTCTTCCATCTTGTTTTGTTGTGATGTTGGTGGTCAGACCCAGACTGCTCTACAGAGCCACATCCCTAGGCCAGTATTTATTTTCTGATAGAAAAGAATTGTTAGCCTCATGCTGGTGTCATGTTACTTTGTTCTCAGCTTATGAAATGTTGTCTGATCCAGTGAAAAGACGGGCATTTAACAGTGTAGATCCTACTTTTGACAACTCGGTTCCTTCTAAAAGTGAAGCAAAGGACAATTTTTTTCAAGTGTTTTCTCCAGTGTTTGAAAGGAATTCCAGGTGAGTTAAAGCACCGATCCCCTTTGGGATGCTCAAATGGCTCACCTTGTGTATTGCTCCAGGGTTCTACTGTCTTGAGTAATAGCTTGTCATAAAATATATCCACAGACTCTCTTCCTTCCTTCTCTGCTATCTGAGCCCCAATCACAAGCAGTCTGTCTGCCTTAATAGCTAGCCTGTGATGCTGATGTCTAGGCAACAGCACACCCCTCTGTTTTGTTTCCCCTTTACCAGTGACTGCACCCGCGTCAGCGTTAGCAGTGGAGGGAAGCTGTTAATCCTTGCTTTTTGATGTTGGGGGTGAAACCCTGGGTATGGTTACGTGCTGCGCATGTGCTCACACTGAGCTGCATCTGCAGCCCTGGATCCTTTTATTGGGCATCTTCTTTTCATAGGGGTTCTCTGACGAAGGGTAAATTATTGAATCTTTAAGATTAGTACATACTTTATGGCATTAACATGAGTCTTAAAATAGTATGCAGTATTAGTGGTTTCTACGTTCTTGGTTCCATCTCCACTGGCACATGGAGTCACCCAGAGAGCATGAGCAGCGCTTGAGATGCCCGTTCCTGGAGTACTAGCTTTACGCTAACATGCTAATGCTCCCAGTGACTGCTCAGTCTGTGACAGTGCTGTCGGACCACAGCCACTCTCCTGGAGGTGGTGTGGACAACTCTGTGTTGTTTAGTAGATAGAACAGTGTAGCTCCTCATCTCCTGATCTTTTTCAGATGTAAAGGATGACGGGGTGGAAGTCCATCTGCATTGCTGGACCCTATTGGCCTACAGTTTACTTCTATGCTGCCTTTTTAAAGGACAGCAGTAAGTGGGCTTGGGAAGAGACCAGTTGCCCTTTTTCCTAGTCAGCATGCCTGGCGGCTGCCACATTACTGTTCTATTATTACTGTACTAATACAGTACAGTATATTACTGTACTGAACCTGGAGATAGTTGGATTGTAGCTCACCGTTTCCCAGCCTGTCCTCCCCTGCATTGCTTCACACACCACTTCTGAGAGTTGCACCTTTTAGTTGTAAGGGTTGGAAGGGATTAGTTAGTAAAAGCTGTTGTTTTTTAAAGATGTACGTTGAGCTCTTGTTCAAAATCTTTCATTTGAGTCAAATTTTTGTTTTAATATTTCAGATGGTCAAATAAAAAAAATGTTCCCACACTTGGTGACATGAACTCCTCATTTGAAGATGTAGATGCATTTTATTCTTTCTGGTAAGCAAAGACATGTCTATTGGATGTATCATCTTTTAAGGATGTGCATTAAGTCTATCGGTTCACATTTGAATAGCAGAGCCTTTACTGAACAAATGAAATGCTCTGTGTCTTCTGTAGTTGCCTTTTAGGACTTCTTTTAGTCTGTTTTCCATTAATATATCAATGAGATCTAGATATCAAGTTCTTGATTGCAATAAAAATGAAAATTGAGCCGGGCAGTAGTGGCAGATGCCTAAAGGCTATCTCAGCACTTGGGAGGCAGAGACAAGCTGATCTGTAAGTTCAAGGCCAGCCTGGTCTACAGAGTGAGTTCCAGGACAGCCTGGTCTACAGAGTAAGTTCCAGGACAGCTAGGACTACACAGAGAAACCCTGTCTCAAAAAAACAAAAAAAGAAAGAAAAAAAAAAGAAAGAAAATTGAGAATTAACACATATTAAACACATATTCATGGTACCATCTTTGGTGGTTTTTGTTTTTGTTTAAATCGGGGCCTCACTATATAGCCTTGGCTGGCCTCACACTCACAGAGGTCCATCTGCCTTTGCCTCCCTGGTACTGTGAGTAAAGATGTGTATCATTACACCTACCTTATTGAGCAGTCTTAAAAGCATTTGAGTTTGGGGACCAGGCCTGATGATTCATGCCTTTAGTTTCTGAGGCAGACAGGCAGATCTCTATGAATTTGAGGCTAATCAGGATACAGAATGAGACCCTGTGTCAGTGGGGGGAAAGTTGAGTTCTTGGAATAGATGGTACTTTTCACTTCTAATTCACTAATTATTAGTAAACATAATATTTAGTGCATTTTATTTGTAGTGTGTTTTTAAGAATGTGTGTGGGTGTTTTGCTGGCATTTATGTCTGTGCTCTGGGACCTGTGGAGGGTAGAAGAGGGCACTGGTTGTGAGCCACCAGGTGGGTGCTAGGCATTGAACTGGGGTGAGCCATCACTCCAGCCTCATGATAGGTCTTTTCACTAACTGGCTAATAAACACAGAAATAAAGACACTTGAGAGAAAAGATCTAGTTTTGTCAGTTAGCTTTTACATTCAGATGACAAACTAGAAGTAAAATAACCATTAACTAGACTTGACAATAGTTAACACGAAGACAGGAGAAATCTCAAAAACCATTCTAGGGAAGTGAGAACTCTGAGACAGAGAGATGTAGAGAGCTGTTGACATTGAGGACTTGAGCATCATGTTTAATAGCAAAAGGGAGGGAAGGATCCGTGTAGACAGCTCATCAGCTTACCACTAGCTTGAAAAGTAATGTGTATCTAATGTAATTTTGAAAGAATTTGTTTTTCCAATTCTGTCTTGATTTCTTTTTTGTCTATATTAGGTATAATTTTGATTCTTGGAGAGAATTTTCTTATTTAGATGAAGAAGAAAAAGAAAAAGCAGAATGGTATGTATGTCAGTTCTTAATAAAGGAACACACGTGCACACGGTGGTGCAGAGCATCAACTCCAGGGTCTCATGAATATTAGGTAGATGCTGTCGCTGGGTCATACATCCGACCTTTTCTTCAAAGGAAAAAAAAGTGTATGTGCTAGAGATGAGTTTTAAGACGCTGTATAAGGTAGGCAAGTATTTTACCCTTAGCTGCATCCCAGCCACTTTATATTTGGTTATTTATTTATTGTGGGAGACACAAATTTGTCATAGCCTAGGTGTGGAGATCAGAGAACAACTTTATGGACTTAGTTCTCTCTGACCCTGGTCCTAAGGGTCAAATTTGTACCAGGCTTTTCTTTTGGGCCACCAACAAACTCCCAAATCATGACATGAAGACTTCTTATTAGTTATGAATGCTTGGCCTAGATTAGACCTGTTTCTAGCTAGCTCTTTTAACCTGTTTCTCTTTATCTACCTTTTGCCTCAGGGCTTTTACTTTTCTTTCCTTCTGTATGTCTTACTTTCACTATTTATGTCCAGCTGGCTGGCGGCTGGCTGGCTTCTTGCCCTGTGCCTGTCCCTCTCCTCTTCTTCTTTTTTTTTTTTTTTTAGACAGGGTTTCTCTGTGTAGCTTTGCGCCTTTCCTGGAACTCACTCTATAGCCCAGACTGGCCTTGAACTCACAGAGATCCACCTGGCTCTGCCTCCCGAGTGCTGGGATTAAAGGCATGAGCCACCACCGCCTGGCACTCCTTCTCTTCTTTCTTCTTTTCTTCTTTTCCGAGTCTAGATTTCTCCTCCTAGTCTCTCTGCCTGGCAGTCCCACCTGTCCTTTCTCTGCTTAGCTATTGGCCGTTCAGCTTTTTATTAGACCAGTCAGGTGCCTTAGGCAGGCAAGGTGAAACAGATGCAGCACATCTTTACATCATTAGACAGATGCAGCACATCTTTACATCATTAGACAGATGCAGCACAAACAGATGCAGCACATCTTTACGTGGTTGAGCATCTACAACACTAATTCCTATTCTCAGGCTTGAAGGCAAGCACTGTCACCATCTTGCCACTCTAACCTTTTAAAAAATGTTTACTCTTCACAGTTTCATCCATGTCTGGAATGTGTCTTGATCGTTCATCCTCTTACCCCCTCTCTGGGGAAGGCTTCTGGCCACACGTGCTCCTGTTTCTTGTCTCCTTTTTTAAAATAACCCACTGAATTTAATTAGGGTTGTTTGCATGTGCTTGGGTGTGGAATTATTTCCTGGGTCATGGGCAACTTACCAATGGCTGTACCCCTGAGGAAAAATTACTCCCCTGCCTCAACAACTGTCAACAGCTCCTCAGTTAGGGGTGGCCCCTCATGGCCTCCTCTATCCTTAATGGAACGTTGACAGACTTAATCTTGTGCAGGAACCACAGTTTCTGTGCGTTCATCAGTGGCCACAACAAGTCCAGAAGACATTTCACAGCTCCCCCCATCCTGCAGCTGCCACACTCTTCTTCCTGTTCTGTGACTGTCCCCAAGCCTTGGGTGTCAGGGAGGGAGGGTCGTGCTGTCGATGCTCAGCATGTTGACAAGTTAGGAGTCTACGTCCGCTTCTTGCTGTAAAAGAACCTTCAGACTAAGATGGAACGTTGCACTGATCTGTGGGTATAAATATAAAATATTCAGAAAGCAGTCTGATGGCATTCCAGTTAGCAAAGCAGTAATAGTAGATTCTCCACTATGGCCTTTCCATCCATGAGCTTTTGACCAGGTTTACATTACCAGGCAAGAATTCTGTCCTTTGGAGCAGACCTCAAATCCAACCATAAAGTGGGTGGTTACCCATAACTGAGTCATGGCCACTTTTACACCAGTTGAGCACATTTTGGTAATTGGTTGGGTTTGTGTTTATTTTTACTTATTTATTTATTTATTTTTTTGAGACAGGGTTTCTCTATGTAACAGTCTTGGCTGTCCTGAAACTCTTTGTAGACCAGGCTGGCCTCAAACTCACTGAAATCCACCTACCTCTGCCTCCCAAGTGCTGGGATTAAAGGTGTGCGCACCACCACCACCCAGCCCTATTTTTATTTTATGTATATTTGTGAGTACCTGTATGTATGAATATATGTACCACATGTATGCCTGGTGCCTCAAGAAGCCAGAAGAGAACATCACACTCCTGTGGAACTGGAGTTGCAGGCAGTTTTAAACTGCCCAGTGTGAGCGCTGGGCACCAAACCCAGGTCCTCTGCAAGAGCAGCCAGTGCTGTTGACCTCTGAGCCTTCTCCAGCCCTGATCCATCATTTTAAAAATCCCTTCTCACGAGCTAGGAAGCCAAATCAGTATTAGGTTAGAATACATTTAAGAAATTATCAAGAAAAATATCAAAATAGCTCAGCTCCATAAATTCTTCTCTTGGCTGCTGAAGCTAGTTTTATTTATTTATTTTTCTTTAATTAATGTGCTGAGAAAATCTTTTGAAATAAATATCAGGAAAAACAAAATTAATAGTAAATACAGCCACCCTGTAAATAATAGGAATGAGGTGTCCTGGCTTCATCTCCTTCAACATTATCTACATATGAACTTAAAAACATTGTGTTTTCCATAGTTTGATTCTAATGTTGTGTGACTTTCAGTCGTGATGAGAGGAGATGGATAGAGAAGCAGAACAGAGCAGCAAGGGCACAGAGGAAAAAGGAGGAGATGAACAGGATCAGAGCATTAGTTGGTGAGTGAGCTCGCTTAATGTCTGTCTGTTTGTTTGACATTCTTTAAATGTTAGACATTGAGAAGATTAACTTATTTTTGGGGTAGATAATGCTTACAGTTGTGACCCAAGGATAAAAAAGTTTAAGGAAGAAGAAAAGGCCAAGAAGGAAGCAGAAAAGAAAGCAAAGGCCGAGGCCAGGCGGAAGGAGCAGGAAGCCAAGGAAAAGGTAAGGCGGTGTGTGCTGCCTGCAGGTGGAAGAATCTAGAAACAGAATCGGGTGCCGCTGTGAGTGACGGACTTTAAAGGTTGGTTTGGTTTTTATTTATTTGTTCTGAGGTAGGGAAAGCTATGTGCCACCATTCCCAACCTCTTTCAGACTTGAGACAAGGTCTCCCTCTGCAGGCAGGAGCCACTTAGGCCCAGCTTGTGAGTGAGTCTTAACGAGGTGCTTAGGTCTCTTATAACATATCCTTACTGTATGAAAAACCAAAATGTGTCACTTAAAAATTTCTTTTTATTTCTTTTTTAAAACTGTTTTGTTTTGTTTGATGCAGCCTTGGCTGGTCTGGAACTCACTGTGTAGCCCAGGCTGGCCTGGAACTCAGAGATCTGCCTGCCTCTGCCTCCCGAGTGCTGGGGTTGAAGTTGTGCCCCACTACACCCAGCCTTAGGGTTTATTTTTATTTGTATATGTGTGAGTGTCTGTGTTCGCATACACCACATGTGTACTGGTGCCTGATGAAGGAGAAGGGGCATGAACGCCCTGAACAAGGAATTGAGGCAGTTGGGTACTGGGGACCAGACTTGGCTTCTCTAGTGGGCTCTTAACTGCTGCGCCATCTCTTTAGCCCCTGGTTTATTTTTTTAATGTCAAATATTTTCTGATAAGTTGAATTCTATAATTTGTAGAGTTTTGCCAGCTGTGCTTAACTTTAATTCATCACTAACTTGATGTCATCTTATTTCTCATTCATCAAAAGACTAAACTTTTAAATAAGATCATAAAGCATTTAGAAGCCCTGGTTTCTTTATTAAAATCATTTTATTTGCCTTTTTAAAGCAAAGACAAGCAGAATTAGAAGCTGCTCGGTTGGCTAAGGAGAAAGAAGAGGAGGAAGTTAGACAGCAAGCTCTGCTGGCAAAGAAGGAAAAGGATATCCAGAAAAAGGCCATTAAAAAGGAAAGGCAGAAACTTCGCAACTCATGTAAGGTATGCCAGGCTTCTGGGGCTGCTACCCACGTGAGCACTGGGCTCCTGATGAAACGTGAGATATTTCCTCTTCCACCACGTACAGACACATGGACACATTTTATCTTGAAATGCAGATTTGGGGTTTTGCTGTTTTTATTTGGTTATTGTTTTTTTGAGGCAGGGTCTTGTTTTTATTACATTTATTTTCTACGGGTATGTATGTGTGGGGGTGTGTGGGGGGGTACACACAAGGGATGTCCATGTGTGTGGATCAGTCAGTTCTCTCCTGGACCATTCTAGTCCTAAGAATTGAACTTGGTTGTCAGGCTTGGGGCAAGGGCTTTAACTAGAGGGCTGTTTCACCATTCTGACCTTGAGTTGTGTAGCTATGGGGCCCTAAGGAGGTAACCTCTATACCTTGGTTATCATGTGCCTCATCTGTACCTATGGCTGAAGTAATAACCTAATCATGGAGCTAAGACAGTTAATGAGAAAATTCACAAGCAGTACTTGGCACATTCAGCAAGTTTTGGCTTAAATTCTGTGCTGGGGGGAGATGTAAACCCATCTGCCCCATCTCCTAAGGTCCAGCAACAAACTGAGGTACAATTTCACCAAGGGTCACTCGGGATGAGTTTATCAGGCTTCCTTACAGAGCACAGGTGGAAGTTACTAGTGGTGTGAGTGCTCCTCTCCTATAGACTACCCCTGGAAAGCCGTTACCCGTCAGGCGTGAGGGCTTTGCCACAGCCACACAGATGGACAGATCGTACTGGACCTATTTACTCTAGCCCCTCCCTGTGGCTACATGCAGTTAAAGAAGAATTACATATAGCAGGTGGTAGGGAGTGGATGGATCCTCAGGTGAGAGTCTTGTGACCCTCCCACCCCTCAATGAAGAGATATAAACAGTCAGCAAGCCCAGCTGAGATAATCCTGAGCTCCCTAAGACGCAGTTAAGTGGTGTGGAAGACGACAGTCAGTGCACAGCACCACGTAATGAGACTTCGATTAAAAACCCTGAAAGGCCACTTAGGGACTAAGATGGTGAGCAGTGCTTAGAGAGCGACGTAGAGCAGGACTTCTGGTCCTTGGTACCCGTCTCATTGCGCTTTTCCAGTGAGAGCTGACTTACTCCTTCATCAAACGACCAGACAGTACTGCTTGTAGACCAGGCAGTTAGAATTGATTCCTTGTCCTCGAGGAGTCCACTGATAAGTGAGCAGGCATTCATACTTCCAGGTGAGTCGCGAAAGTATGAAGATACCAGAAAGGCAGTAATGAAGGAAGGCGCCCCCTTTCTAGTAGGACTTAGCCTGTGGAACAAGAGATAAGAGACAGAGACTGTTCAGAGAACGCTGACTAAGGAGGCTCAGAGAGGAGGAGCCAGATGTGTGGGGGTTTCGGATGTCTCATCAAAGGGTAGAAGTCTTATCCTGACTCAGCAGGAAGAGTAATTGGGACTCCTGTTACAGCCCAGGTCAGAAAGTATTCTGCCTGGTCTAAGGTATAGACATGACAGGGATGGAAAAGGGTAGACGAAAGGAGAGAGATTTCTAAAGCGGAATAGGCTACTGTCTGTTGGCTCAGATTGTGTGATGCAGCTAACACAAGAGCGACCTTTACATTTGCCTTGGTTTCTTGCATACAGTGCTGGGAGAATGACTTACTGATGTGGAAGACAAAGGACTGAGGAAGAGCTGTGGCTCTGGTGTATGTCATTGAGTGCCTGAAACAGTGCGCTGGAGCTTGGCATGCACAAGTGTAGAGTTTTGAGAGCAGGATCACTACAGACTCATTAAACATCTTGATAGCACTAGAAACCATCCAAGTAGATGAGATCACTCTGTCTTAAGGTTTCTGTTACTGTGAAGAGACACCATGACCATGGCAATTCCTATAAAGGAACACATTTATTTGGGGTGGCTTGCTTACAGTTCAGAATAAGTTTAGCAATTATAATGGTGGGACATGATGGCATGCAGGCAGATATGGTGCTAGAGATGGAGCTGAGAGTCCTGCCTCTTTATCTGCAGGCAACAGGAAGTGCACTGAGACATAGCATGGCTTGAGCAAAGGAGACCTCAAAGCCGCCGCCCCCTCCCCCCACATTGACACACTTCCTCCAACAAGGCCACACCTCCTAATAGTGCCATTCCCTATGAACTTATGGGGGCCAATTACATTCAGATGGCCACAGCAGCCGAGGAAAGCATGGAATATGGGGGTTGGGGAACACCCTAGAAAGCAGCAGTACTTAAGGTGCTAGACTGATCAAAGATAAGCCTGAGGAATGACCTGACAGAGAAATATGTTAGTGGTGCTTGGGGAAGCCCGTGTGTCCCCAGTAAAAGTAGCCTTGGGACTTCAGTGAGAAACAAAGCCCATGAGTTAAAAAAAGCAGGAAGTGAGAAATGGAAGACATGACTGTTGGTAGCAACTTACTTACCTGGGAAGGGTTTTCCAGGTAATTCTTTGTACACTCACATATATTAATCTGTTCCATTATGAGTGTGATCTTCAGTTAATCAGATTTTTTTGCTAATAGCTTCTGTTTTTTAGCATACTATATTAGAACCCCTTTTTAAAATTTCGTGTTTATGTTTTCCAGTATATTTTCCCATTCAGCACATTAGATAGCCAGGCAGCAGAAAGCTGGGAGCGGGGAGTGTGGGAGACCAGCTCCCACATTTATTTACACCAGGGACTCTTGAGGTCTGATGGATAAGAGACTTAGATAGAAATATAGAGGAGAGAGACAGTTAGAAACACAGGATAGAGCCTTGGGTGGGCCTGGATCCTTATTCACTGGCCCCTTCTGTCTCTACTAAAGGGCTTCTAAAGGAATGCCAAGGGGTGGGGCAAAAGACCTCCCCCTAGCACAGCAAGTGCAGACCATCCCAGACACCTGGTGACCATGCATGCGGTCAAGCCATCCCCTAATGCAGCCCTGGTGTATAAAGCAAACTCAGACCTCACTAGGAAGCTCTTGTGGGCTCCCACAGGAGGACTGTCTGTCTCCTGATCCTGAAAGTGCTCTGCATCCATGGGTGGTCTGCACTATCTCTGCTGACTTGCTTCCCTACTCACAGTTGGTATAGTGCCTTGTATTGCTAGCTGATGAGGGAAACTGAGAACACAGCTGGTGACGGACAAAGACTGTGTCCATTCAAGTCCACAACCAACCTCTTGGGAGCGTATGCTTTGTGCTAGAGCTGATAATGTATTTGGGTGTTTTTAATATTGGTAGATGTAAGGTGGACGCATTTGCGTTTGTACTTCTAGAGCTGGAATCACTTTTCAGACAATGAGGCAGACCGCGTTAAAATGATGGAAGAAGTGGAAAAACTTTGTGATCGGCTTGAACTAACAAGGTATATCTGAGGAACTGCGACTGGAGTCTTCTTGTAGGTTCCAGATAAATTTCATCCACCCCTTGCCCCCAGCGCGCGCGTGCGCTCTCTCTCTCTCTCTCTCTCTCTCTCTCTCTCTCTCTCTCTCTCTCTCTCTCTCTCTCTCTCTGTGTGTGTGTGTGTGTGCGCGCGCGTGCGCGCGCGCACGCACGCGCGCGATAAAGGGTATGCCATGGAGCTACATCCAGCACTCACTCTTTTCTGTAGCTTACAGTGCTTGAATGAAATACTGACATCATCTACAAGAGAAGTAGGAAAAGCTGCACTTGAAAAACAGGTACAGGACATATCACTTCTGCTCATATTTCCCATTTAATTGTTCAACCTGTTTCTTGACTTGATACATAGTTTACAAAAGGCGAAGAGAAATCAGATTCTTTTGTGTGGGTTTTCCACTATATTTTGTGTATATTGTTTATATCAAATGCCTTGCTGATTTAAATTGAATTTATATAAATCATTTATGCTTTCGTGGGGGTGGGGTATTGAGAGTTTCTCTATGTAGTCCTCACTGTCCTGGAACTCACTCTTTAGACCAGGCTGGCCTTGAACTCATGTAGATCCACCTGCCTCTGCCTCCCAAGTGCTGAGATTAAAGGTGTGTGCCACCACCACCCGGCTGATAACGCTTTTTTCAATCATGTGGTATTTAATTTGCAGTCTTTCACATATTAATTGTTAAGTATTGATGAAAAATTGTTTTGATTATTCCCAGATTATTTCATGGGATAACATTTATAAGCAAAACAACAACAACAACAAAAATCTTTGTTCTATCTAATCTATGCCTTTTATTTTATGTAGATAAGCAATTAGGCAGGCCCAGAAACTGAACTCACTTCAACAAGTATTGTACCTACTATACTAAATATAAAATCATATAGTCCTATGATATAGTACTTTGTGTAGGTGGTAGTAGTCAGTCTGGGTGCTTTTGGGGAATACCTAATGCTATCATCGTCACAAAGGAAGTCATAGAACAGTTATGCCAAAATAAAAAGCCTGTAGCACAAAGGATGGAGCGCACACAATAAATGCTAAAAAGCTGAAGTCTAAGTCTGAATAGTGAGGGAAGGCTCAGTGAAAAGTTTGAACCAACTTTGAAAAAGGTTGACAAAGGACATGAACATGAATAGCAGTAGGAGACAATTTATGGAAAGGAAGACAGGAAAATAAAGTTGATTAGGAAAAACAGAGCAAAATTGAATTTTTTGTTTGTTTGTTTTTTCGAGACAGGGTTTCTCTGTGTAGCTTTGCGCCTTTCCTGGAACTCACAGAGATTCGCCTGGCTCTGCCTCCTGAGTGCTGGGATTAAAGGCGTGTGCACCACCGCCTGGCTGAATTTTAAATGTTAACACGATCAGTTTCCATTCACGTAAGATCTTTCAGTTAGCAGAAGTTTCAGTGTTGCACTAATTATCTGGTGTTAGTCAACAGGATGCATAGACAGATAAAAAGCAACTGTAATTTTTCTGTAAGAAAGGCAGGAATCAGGAAAATGTTTCGAATTTAGAATTATAGGGACTTGATGACTGGTTCTGAGGGATTGAAGAGGAGGCATAAGTGACAGGTGACCCCAAGGCAGCAGCCTCCTGGAGCTTCAAGTCACATAAAGGTTTTGTTTGTGCGTATTTAGGGGTAAAGTAGGAAGAACATTGTAAAGGATAGAGCTCCAAGTAAGACAGACCACTTTCCTGTATGAGCTTAAGAGACTTGAGGTGGCCTTGTATGTGCATAACACAGACCTGTCAGCTTGCCAGTGAGTCTAAGGGCAGTTTAAGCTGTGGTGGCTTTTCATTCCTTGACCTACGCAGCTTGGAAGGTGGAGTGAGGAAGGCCAGGTGAAAAGCTGATGCTTGCCTTGGGGTTTCACCTATGGAGTGTAGGGTGGAATGAGATTGGCATTGAGGACCACAATGCCTCAATCAGAAAGGGTGAGGTCACAAAATGCTCTTGAAGACTGACTGACCTACCTGTATTTACGTAGATAGAAGAAGTAAATGAGCAGATGAGGAAAGAGAAGGAGGAAGCTGACGCTCGGGTGCGGCAAGCATCTAAGAATGCAGAGAAGTCAACTGGTGGAAGTGGGAGTGGCAGTAAAAACTGGTCAGAAGATGATCTGCAGTTATTAATTAAAGCTGTCAACCTCTTTCCTGCTGGGACAAACTCAAGGTACTTGCTTCGTGCAAATTTTCGGGCTCTGGAGATAATAGTGCAGTCCAAGAAGCAGCTTCATCAGAAATGGGTAGAGATGCGCGGAGTGTAGAAAGATGCCCTCTCAGTCAGTTCTGTCTCCATAGCAAATGTGAGAACCAGGTGTGCTGCTCATTGTACCACCATGCATACAATATGGTGCATCACCATTTCCCTGGGCTTTAACTGCTCCATGGCCTCTTCATCATGGCTTGTAGTAGGGGCTACAGTGTGTATCTTGTAGTTTCCATTGGCAGTCTAACTCTTTCTTTTTACCTCAAACCAGAGCTTATTTCAAAGTCTGGGATTCAATTCCAGCCTTAGAGCCACAGACTGCCTCATTCCATACAAGCAAATTGAGTCTCTCGTTCTAGCGTGAGCTCTCCTTTTCACGAGTGTGCTAACCCTGCAGTGCAAGTGTGTTGTTTGTACGGGGCTTTATTTACAAACAAACAAAATTACAGATGCTTGATGTGAACCTATTAAGAAAATCCAAACAGTGGTAACTGATAGCATCATTAAACTAATTCAGAGCTCCTTCTGTAGATTTTAAGACTATAGAACTAACCTCTACACTAAAAATGTAATAGTTCTTGTTTTTCCTTATTAAACTTTTATACTGGTTTCTTTAGATGGGAAGTTATTGCTAATTATATGAATATACATTCTTCTTCTGGCATCAAAAGAACTGCCAAAGATGTTATTGGCAAGGCTAAAAGCCTCCAAAAACTTGGTAAGTTAGTTTTGAGAAATCAGTTTGTTACCTTGGATACATTTTTTAAAGTAATAATCAAAGATTAGATTGATCTATTAATGTAGCTTTTTGTTTTGTTTTTCCATTTCTTAGACCCTCATCAAAAAGATGACATTAACAAAAAGGCTTTTGATAAGTTTAAAAAAGAACATGGAGTGGCCCCTCAGGCTGACAGTGCAGCACCATCAGAACGATTTGAAGGTAAAGTGTGTTTCTCTAAGTAGAGAAAGCTGATCATGATTCTAGGCCACCCCAAAGTATGTAAGGCCTGGGATCTGCATCTAGAATGACTGGAAAGTGACATTTAACAGTCTGAGAGGGATAAAACAAATGTTTCTAATGCAGTAACAGGTTAACTACCCATCGATTGGAAATGGCAACTCTTCAGGGGTTCCATTAGAGAAAGGACCGATTGTTCAATGGATACTGTTAACGAGTTACAGGAAATTATTGGGACATATGAACAAGTAAACGTGTGTGTGTGTGTGTGTGTGTGTGTGTGTGTGTGTGTGTGTGTGTGTGTGTGTGTGTGTGTGTGTGTGTATAAATCAAAGAGTATTTCCTGGTTTTGAAGGATGTACGGTAGGGCTAGCAAGATTGCCCAGTTGGATGTCAAGCCTACAACCTGTGTTCATGCCTGAGGACCCACATGGAGGAAGGAGAGAACTGCCCACAGGTAGTTCTCTGACCTCTGTGTGTATGTTGTGGCACACAGTGCAAACACACAAATAAATAAATATAGTTAATTTTTTTGAAAATTTAAATTTGTGAGAATGCCTTTTTTAAAGAAAAACATACTGAATTATTGGAACACAGGTTATTGTGTGTCTATAACAATCTCAGGTGGTTCAGAACAGTGAATGTCTCTGTGTAGAAAGGGAATAAGTAAATACTATGAAATGTTCATATTTGGGAAATCTAGAGTATCTCAAAATACAAAGTTTAAAACGGTTACATAGCTATTACCTTTTGGATGCTCTAGTTAATTGGATAACTCTGAACTATTACTTTCCAGACCACACTACCACTCTGCCAGGCAATCATTTGTCCTTAGTTGTCAATGTTTGAAAATTTTCTCTGTAAAAAATTGTTTCACTTAATGTGTTTGTGAGCTACCAATCCTTAAGCTAATTTTTCTCAGCATGCTTTCCAAATATGGTCCCAAATGGTCTTGGATTAACGGTTCTTTGGCTTATCATCATAGATGAAAGCCATCCACTGGGGGTGTCTTTTGCAGCACTGGCCATCAGGTGCAGGCATTCACCGCCTGGGCTGGGCAGGCACCATGTCACTGACTTAGAAACCACAGCCCTGGCACAGCTTTTTGAACTGTAGTTTGAACAGTGATTCTCACAGGAATCTTAGAACATCACGTCACCCCATCTGTGTCCCAAGAAAATGACTCACACCTCTGTCATGTTGTGAAGTAAGAGCGTGGACCTCTAAACACTTCCGGAACTCACCCAAGTGACTTCATTCACGGTGCTTCACATCAAGACGCTGGGTCTGTCGTGTTTGGAGCAGGTGTCCTCATTTCTTAATTGAGAACTTGGGTGCTTCCTGCATTTTCACTGTGGTCAACTGTTAGTGACCGTCTGACTTCTGACACTCTTTTCCCCTGCAGAAGGGTACTAATACCTAGCATCCTTCCCCTCCTACACATCTGCTAGCTCTTTAGTCAAATCCAAAGGTTTATCTGAAAAACTAAATTAGTGGTTATTAGAGGTGATGAGCACTAGTTCCATTTAAGAGGTTAGCAGTTTTGTGAGACCACAGAACCCTAGCACTGACCTAACGTGAGCTTGCCTTTGTGTCAGGAAAGCTTGGATTGTTGGCTTAGTTTCCATGAGCAATTCCTTCCAGTGTGAAAAACATCCTTCAAATGTTTTCCAGGTTCTATTCAGCAAAAAAGGGTTTACATTTGTGATGCAGCTCTTCCTGGTCCTATAAGGACAATTATATATATATATATTTTTCAAATTACACATCTTTTATGGAGCACTGAGAAGATGCTCCAGGATCATTTTCTACTATTCAGGCTGTGAATTTTAAAAGTTTTTTGTCTTAAACAGGTCCCTGCACAGATTTCACCCCTTGGACCACAGAAGAGCAGAAGCTATTAGAACAAGCTTTGAAAACATACCCAGTCAATACTCCTGAAAGGTGGGAAAAGATAGCTGAAGCAGTTCCTGGCAGGACGAAGAAGGACTGCATGAGACGATACAAGGTTGTGGGCACTAATAGACTGTTGTCATTGAAATTTCAATTGAGTTAGCGTTCTGATTTGTCTACTAATTGAGTGGTAACAGTGCTGACTTTAGTATCATAGTAGTTGGGGGGCCAAAATTGTTAGAGAAATAAGACCAACCTTAGAAACTTTATCCCTGGCAGTTGGTGAACTCAGCAGCTATGGTGCTTCTGTCTATTGGTCTGAGGGACAAGATCTCATTGTGTAGCCTAGGATGGCCTTAGCCTTATTCTCCTGAGCACTGTAATTATAGGTGTGCCTCCACATCACTCAGGTACAGTACTGTGTTCAAGTGACAGAGTCCTGATTCAACAACCTTATTTCCTCCTAGGAACTCGTCGAGATGGTAAAAGCCAAGAAAGCTGCTCAGGAGCAGGTGCTGAATGCAAGCAGAGCCAGGAAATGACACAGGAAATGTTAACTGTGTGCACTTTTGTAATAAAACGGAAATACTGTACACATGTTCCCTTGGAATACAGTCGTCATTTAAGTGTGCTGCTCCCAACACAGTTCAACCACTACACTAAACAGTCATCAGGGTTGTTATCTTAGCCTCTACAAGTATAGAGCAGACTATTGCAGAATTTCCAAATACATTTTTATTTATTTCATTTGAAGACTGACAGCTTTTTAAAACTTCAAGATCTCCAGTTTTATAAATAGATATATGTGCAGAATATTTGATCACAAAAATTAGTCACGAGTCCAGCGCATGTTATTACAAATCTGGTTAAAATCTGGTAACCGCTCAATAGGACCTGTGGATACAAAAGAAGACAGTGAGAGCAGAGTTCCAAGTCCTTAGCCAAGTGTGTACACAAGGAGAGGAGCCAGGCTTACCGAGGGCAGCAATAGCTGGGCTTTTGTCATAAATGTACTTGGTACATACTTCTCGAACCATCTCCGCATTCACAGCCTGAGACAGGGATGACACTATCGTCAGGACTTTTGGAGTGAAGACAGATTCTACATGTGTGACTTTTCTAAACTGAATCAAGAGTTAGGTAACCTCAGCCTTTGTAACTGACCCTTTCACCCAAAACCTAAGGATTACTTACATCAATTCTTGCTTCAAGCTCAGGGATGGGAATTCTCCTATTATAGCATAGCATCTGCCTACCAATGTCTTCACAAATTGGAGTTGAGCCTGTTTAGAGAAGGAAGTCTAAGTACCCAGATAGACATCGGCCATGAAGACAAAGTCAAAGCCGGGCCTGACCGCTGAGCACCTCCCAGCCTGTATTCTAAAGGCTTACCATCAAGCTGCAGCAACATGTTTGTTTTCAGAAGATTTCTTGCTCGTGCTACTTCACTCTCAGTAACACTTGTACAGAGTCGCATCCTAAAACACATTTGGAAATGGCCATAAGTACCTGGAAAATGTTATTAGATCTAACTTAATGACCTAGAGAGCAAGATGGTGTATTTGATATCTTATACCACAACATACAAAGGATTACATTTCAATTGAGTAAAAAGCTGAAATTACTAATACTAAAACTAAAGCTAAAATACTAGTTATTTTTCCAAGTACCATTAACATCTCAAAAATTCTAACTTTGTCTAATTGCTAATTAGCAGACACAGTAATACAATGTAAAAACAGAATGACCACATTGTGAAAACAGTCTTCTTGAGGCCTCACAAATACCCCTCTGTGAAGTTAAGATACATAAACTAAGGGAGAGAAAGGTCAATGCGTCACCCTTGGTTTCTCAAGACAGTCAGCTGAGTCTGACAGCCCAGTATTTAAGTTAAGAATCAAATACATGCCAGTTAACTAAAGTTAGAGATTTAAGGCCCTTAATAATGAAGGAAACATTTCTAGGAAGCACTGCAGATTTTTCTGCCTTGGCTTACTAACCCTTTTGATCAGAGGTTCTCAACCTGTGGATCACATACCAGATATTTACATTATGATTTATAACTAGCAAAATTAGTTACGAAGTAGCAATGAAAAAAATGTTATGACCGGGGTCGGCACAACACGAGGAACTGTAATAAAGGGTCGAAGTGTTAGGGAGGGTGAGAACCACTGCTCTAGGTGATGCTAAGTTAACATTCACTTTCCTAACTTGCCTTTCCTTTTTTGGGGGGAAGTACTATAGGGGTTCAAACCAGTGTTCTGGGCATGCTAAGCAAGTGGTCTACCACTGAGCTACGTTTCCACCCCTCACACTTTTTAGAGATGTTTTCTGAATTTCTAGTTGACTTATAAATATTTTTGAGTATAATCAGCTTCACATGTGGTTTCAAAGAAATATCTGTTCTTAAAGACATTACAACCACTACTTTAAAAGCTAAAGTTAACACTGCTGGTAGCCAATAGCTGGGTCAGAAGAACAGCACGTGGCAACTGAAGTTCAGGTGTGAGCCCACCAGAAGAAAAGTTCTGATGGGTATGTCTTGCTTAAGCAAGGCTTGGGAGAATACAGCCTCTAGAATGTATTTTGCTTCTGTTGTGTAGCAGCATGCTTGCTGCTACAATGTATATTGTGTGGGGAGTCCCCCATTGCCTGTATTGTAGTGTGTCCATCTCAAGATTACATCTCAATTTACTGTGCATTTAACTGGGACTTGTCAGAAAGATGATTTCTCCTTAAGCTGTATTGTCTGTTGACACAGTTTTGATGAATAAAAATACTACTAGGATATGTTTCATAACTAAGGCCTATTGTTCCACAAGGACTGTGAGACACTTAGGACCTGCTTAGGTCACAGCTCAGGCTGACATAGGAAAATAGTTGAATTTCTCCTGCTGCCAAGATTATTAACTGATATAAAGCTTCAAAGAGCTTTAGATTAGACCAGATGCCTTGCTAATGGTTTTTGTTTTGTTTTTGTTTTTGGGGTGGGGGTGGTTTCCGAAACAGGGTTTCTCTGTAGCTTTGGAGCCTGTCCTGGAAATCGCTTTGTAGACCAGGCTAGCCTCAAACTCACAGAGATCTGCCTGGCTCTGCTTCCTGAGTGCTGGGATTAAAGGCATGAGCCACCACCGCCCAGCTGTTAATGGTTTTTTAGATAAATGTTTCCAACTTTTATTTTACAAGGACACACAGCTGTACTGTCTGGCTAGGTCATAAATACAAAAACAGCCTAATTATTGCTAGGTGGCAAATGATTAAGTCCTTGCACCCATTCCTGACCTCAGTTTGAGAAAATAAATTCTGACTAGTCAAGGCTACAGAAAATTACCTGACTCTGTAGCGCCTAATGAGGGCTGCAGGTGTTCTTGGATAATTAGAAGTTATACACAGGACAGAAAGTACACTCATTTTGGTGATTAGTTTTGTGGATAGTGCCCAGCTAAGCAGATATTACAAGATATATAGTACCTAGCTGTAAGAGGTTCTGTGAGAGAGAGGATTGAAGTGGTGGAGAGGAAGGTAACGATGGAGCAACAAGAGAGAACAAGATGAGAAAATAAAGAAATGAAACCAAGAGAGTGACATTATTTTTCCCTAACCCCCTCTGATAAAAAAAAGTCTAAGTTTTGCTACTCTGTGGACTTTCCTTGGAGCCCTGTCTGCAGCCTGGAAGCTGGTTCTTCTTGGGCTGTGATGTACCACCATTAGGAAACTGGCCTAAAATAATAAATTCTGGTAAAACTATTTAAAGGAGTTTTCTCACCATTCTTTTTGCACAGCATGCAGCATGTCAGCAACCGTGGCTTGTTCACAAACCATATAGAGCCCCCATAGTCCTGTGTCTGTGTAGGAAGTGTTGAAGGACTGGAAGCTGTGGCAGAGACTGCCATGACACGTGAGCTGCGCCAACTTGCTAGATAAGTTCTGTAAAGGAAACAATCCAACTTGTTTGTAAACTGGGCACATGGATCCAAGTCCCCGCAAAGAAATGAGTTCTGTGGCTGTTAGTGCTAACCCTACTTGGTTAACAGTTTGGGGGTTGTTTTTAGAGACAAGGTCTCATTACGTAGCCCTGGCTGGCTTAGAACACACTGTGTAGATCAGGTTAGCCTCAAGCTTAGAGACCCACCGGTGTTTCCCTCCTGAGTGCTGGGATTAAAGGCATGTACCACTGTGCTCTGCTCAAGGTGCCAGTTTCATCCAGCAACACCTCAACAATAGCTTTGCAATTTCGAGGAGGTATTACGCTTACCTGGCTCAATGTAGAGTATGAAAACAAGGAGTTCTTGCAACTGGTTTAGAAGCTGCACTATTCCTAAGAATACAGTGCTGTTCCTGGGCCATGCGAGGCTCTGATTACACATACTGAAGTGATACCGTACTGAAATCTAAGATATTCACATGAAATGTATTTTGGAACCTTTTTTTTTTTTTTTTTCCTTCCGAGACAGGGTTTCTCTGTGTAGCTTTGTGCCTTTCCTGGAACTCACTCGGTAGCCCAGGCTGGCCTTGAACTCACAGAGATCCGCCTGCCTCTGCCTCCCGAGTGCTGGGATTAAAGGCGTACGCCACCACCGCCCAGCTGTATTTTGGATCTTTTAAACAAACCTATATACTGTATTTTGATATTTAAATGTTTTTAGAAAAGTTGTAAAAATAGTACAAAGATGCCTGTCGCTTCCACCTCTTTAACAACATTTTACCATGTCTGCTTTCTTTAGACATGTTGATCCTTGTTTTGTCTGTGATTGAACCTAGGGCTCAGGCATATGAGGCAAAGCACACCACTGAACTACAAGCTAAACTTTATAAAGGCTCAACAATTTCAGGTTAGCTATAGATTTCTTTGCCTCTATATTCTTCAGTGTGTACTAATGAAAGTAGAGTTCCCCAGAAAGTTAGGACATTAACATTGACACGGATGTATTAACGACTGTGGTTACCACAGAACCTAATACTACTACTGTAACAGTAAAAATGAACTATTCTCCCCTTATTTCATCAACTGTCCCACTAACAAACAGTATGACAAGACTTTTTTTCCTGGCTCAGGTGCAATCCAAGATAAATTAATATTTAAGTCAAAGTCATGGTACTAGTAACCTATTTTTGCCATTTCAAAAATGGGCAGTCTTAGAAGGAACTTACATTTAGATTTTTGGTTGTGAGCCTAGCCTTTAATGGCTGAGCCATCTCTCCAGCCCAAGGAACTTACATTTAGAAAAACATGACAATCTTCCATTTATCATGAAAAGTGACTTCAAAAGTAACTTACCATTCCTCCTCCGAAAGAGCGATCCCAGTTGCCAATCAGTGTGTTTGCAACCATGAGACAGATTGTGTCTGGATGTGCCCAACCAACTGCTTCAACAGCTATTGCAAGGTGTGCCAAAGGCATCTTGTCATCCCTCACTCGAATCTAGGTAAGAATAAACAAAATAACTTGTGGAATATTACTTTAACTATGTAGAGATGTGTTACATTTGTTTCTTAGATTTCTTTAATAATGTAAGGGTGTGTTGCTTGCCTAAGGCTCCTGATTAGTCTAATAAAAAGCTAAATGGCCAACAGCTAGGCAGTAGAGAGATAGGCAGTGCTGGCGAGCAGAGAGAATGAGGAGGAAGGAATCTAGGCTCAAGAGAAGAGAACAAGGGAGAAAGAGAGCGGAAAGGGGGGGGGGGGGGCTGGCCAGGCAGCCAGGCAGCCACCAACCAGACATAGAAGAAGCAGTGAAAGCAGGACATACAGAATGAGAGAAAGGTAAAAAGCCCAAGGGCAAAACATAGATGAAGAGAAACAGGTTCATTTAAGTTATAAGAGCTAGTGGGACACACATAGGACAAGGCCGAGCATTCATAACTAATACTGTAAGTCTCCGTGTCTTTATGTGGGAGCTGGTTGGAGGCTCAGAGAAAGCCTGCTACAGATAACTAGTTAAATAAAATTTAACTATTTAAGTTACAGAATAGTTTCTTTCACCAGAACATTTCATTTGAAGTACCACCTGGCTAAAAGGAGTTGCCTTATTTCACTAATATTTTATATCTACTAATATGATTTTTAATCCAATTTAAATCAGCACTAATGGTACAAATCTGTAACTGCCAACATCAGACCTCTTTCCACATACTACTGTGAACATCATAATGTGGCAAACTAGGCTGGATGCATAACACTGTAGCTAAGAAGTAGATCCTCTGCAAGTTCTGGCTTTGATAGCAATCTCCATAACTATACTTGTGGGGCAGAAATGAAGCCAAGAACACACCCAAAGCAAAAGTCAAAATTCAATCTTTTTTATTACAAAGTTGCATTTATACCCCGGCACATGTAAATATGCACTGTGCAAAAGAAAAACACAAAATGAGCAAGTGTACACACTACTCTTAGACCCCTGCCTCCTCAGGAAAGAAAAGCAAGTCACTAATATGGAACAGGAAGGTAATCAAATGAGCCCATCCTTTTCCCTTCTTGTATTTCAGTTTACACTTTTTCCTACTAGAAATACACACATTAAAAAAAAGTTTACATTTTATTTGGTGTGGGGAGGATAGGCTGTATGTTGAGGTCAGAAGATAATCCATGGGAATATGTTCTCTCTTTCTACCATGTGAGTCCTAAGGATTGAACTCAAGATCAAACTTAGGTTACCAGCTGGGCAGCCAGCACCTTTGAGCTAACTCTCCAGCCTGAAACAGATTTTATACACTCCTATTTTTTTTTAAGATTTTTAATGTGTGTGTGTGTGTTTTGGAGACCACAGAGACCAAAAGAGGGTGTCAGCTTCCCTGGAACTGAAGTTATGGGTGGCTGTGAGCTGCACAATAAGGTAAACTATGGTCCTCTACAAGTGCAGCAAGCATGCTCAAACTGTTGAGCCGCGTCTTCAGGCCCTATATCCTCGTTTTAAGTATAACATAAAAGACTTCCAGAAGCCAAATTCTAAGTAAGAGCTTGCCCTACCTCACTTCCAGTGAATTTGCAGGGAGGCAGAGCTGGTATTTCTCCTTTGTGTGTGCCCAAAGAGTCACCAAAATGATACTTTGCGAGCTCAAGCAGTTCGTCATGGCAAACACCTAAATTGAAGAAAAATATTTTCTTACATTATCTAACAGCAATACAATCAACTCAAGATAGTCAATGGCCAGCAGTATGCTTTACAGTAAGACTGACGCAGAAGAATGTGAAGTACATTACACATGAAGAACTTGCGTCCATTGAGCCATTTAAAGTGACCACTTTCCTTAGTTTGTAAGATCTGGGCTGCAGAGCTTTCCCTGAGCAGCTGGTGTTCAACATACACATGTCCTCAGAGATAAAGGAAAGAAGACAAGTCTGAAAACCCCACTTTCTTCTTCTCCTCCTCCTCCTCCTCCTTCTGTTCTGCTAGTTTTTTTTATTGGTCTCTGTGAGTTTTCTAGGCATTACAACTTCATATAAGTTTCCAGGAGTACAAATCTCTGGGCAAAGAACACCAAGCCAGTTCAAAAGAGTGAGAAATTGTAATTTTCATCACATTTTAAAAATTTCAACTCTCAAAAAACCCAATTTCTATAGAAAATCATGTTAAGTTATAAGAGTTCAGTGTGTACTCTAGTAGAATGTCCATTTCGTAAATTTCCTTTAAGTAGGCAGGAACAGAAGTATGGCTCAGTCCTTACGAGTTGGATATATAGATGTGCTTCATTCTCAGAGTTCTGCTGCCAGAACTCTGGATCCAAAACCAGTTCTGAATTTTGAACACATTCCTATTTTCCCATATGTTCATGGCTTGACATCCAAACCTCAGAGGAATCACTTACTATAAGGAATTCCTTATTATCTCAACATGGGACCCAAACATGGGCAGTCAGTAAAGTCCTAGAACACAAGCATCAGCTTAAAATTCTAGACATTGTGATTATGTATTTGAGACAAGCCTGGCTATGCAGCCCAGGCTGGCCTTGATCTTGTAATCCTCCTGCCTCAGCTTCTAGAACGCTGGAATTCTAAGTATGTGCCACATACCTAGGAATATGCAAAGGCTTTAAAGATATTACCATTAAGATTTATTTAAATGGGGGCTGGAGAGACGTCTCAGAGAATAAGAGCACTGGCTGCTCTTCCAGAGGACCCACATGATGGCTCCCAAGCATCTGGAACTCCAGATCCAGGTGATCCAATGCCTTCTTCTGACCTCTGCAGGTATTAGGTACATGCACATATGCAAGCAAAACACACACAGAAAGAATTTTTTTTTTTTTTTTTTTTTTTTTGGTTTTTCAAGACAGGATTTCTCTGTGTAGCTTTGCGCCTTTCCTGGAGCTCACTTGGTAGCCCAGGCTGGCCTCGAACTCACAGAGATCTGCCTGGCTCTGCCTCCCGAGTGCTGGGATTAAAGGCGTGCGTCACCACCGCCCGGCAAGAAAGACAATTTTTTAATAATTTATTTTTATTTTATGTGCATTGGTGTTTTGCCTGCATATATTTCTGTGTAAGGAAGTCAGGACCCTTGGAACTGGAGTTACAGACAGTTGTAAGCTGCCATGTGGGTACTGGGAATTGAATCTGAGTCCACTGGAAGAGCAGTCAGTGCTCTTAACCACTGAGCAATCTCTCCCGCCCCCATAAAAACAAATTAAAAAAGATTTTTCTAAATGAGAACCTATTAACACAGCTTATACCCAGTATCCAAATAAATCTGTGATGTAGCCAAGCAGCAATGTACACATCTTTAATTCCAGCACTTTGAAGGCAGAGGCAGGCCGATCTCTGAGTTCAAGGCCAGCCTGGTCTAGAGTGAAACCCTATCTCAAAAAACCAAAACAAACAAACAAACAAAAAAAAAAACTGTGATGTAAAACATGACAGTAAGACAGTACAGTTTTTTGAATTGCCATATAAGAAAGTTACCTTGGATATCAATCCAGAGGGTAAGAACACAAAATCATGGCAGGATAAGGATGCCAGAGAACAGTGAGAAACCACGAAACACAGTCCTCATACCTGACCATCTCGCCCATCATTTTTTTGCCTTTAGAACTAGTAACTGTCTTGGTTAAACAAGCCAGATGTACAGCTCCTACTCTAACAGCTCAATCTAAAAGGCAAGGGACCTATAATTGTTTTTGAGGAGGTAGAGATGAGAACATGTATTTGGTATATTACAGCTGTTATTTCTGATGATTAAGGACTAAATAGAAGTGGAGACAAGAAATCAGAAAAGATCAAGAGAGGCTTAAACTGGCCTATTGCATTTAAAACACAAACACTTATAAGTTACAACATTTACAAAATCATCAGGCATGGTGAATTCAGCTGTACCAGCACTTAGAAGACAGGCAGGAGGATGGCTTCAAGTGCAAGGCCAATCTGGCAACATAGCAAGTCTGTTTCAAAACAACAAAAAATGTATGACTTAGTAAGACAAAATGCTAACAGTTTAGGACACACCATTAACTTTAGGATCTTCCAACTTCGGCAATGTCCAAATGAACCTATGGACCAAATAAAATTTGTATCCATATGCTGTTAATAAAGCCCCAACTGACCAGGGCAGGTCCTAGCACCTCAGCCCTGTGCATGCCAGCCATTTTAGAGACAGTGTGCACACAATGACTGAGGGCAGTACCCACCTCACCTTTATCTCCAGTGCCCACACATGTAACTCAAAAGTCGATTAGATCAACTCATTTTAATTTGTGGTATTTCCTAAAAAGAGAAGTTAAATTCACACACACACACACAAAATTAATGTCTTCAATGAACTCCAATATTGAAAAAGGGTAAATCAATTAAAATAACTGCACCCCCAAATTCAGGCTGCCAGGAAATCTAGCAGAGTCTCAAGTGAACTGTCTTAAATTTACAGACTTCACATGTCCCTGAGGAAGTCCGACACCACCCACGTTTTGACTCATATTACACACTCTCATGGCTCCCTCTGCAGGACTAGTTGGTTTACTGAGTGAATGACTAAGCACAAGAGTAGATACATCCCTTCTAGGTTTGACCAAGGATGAAGCTATTGCTCAACTAAAAAATCTCAAGACTCTAATTATACAACACTATCTTCCAAGTTAACTGTCTCCCATTTCATTCATTAGCCTTTGTCTTGTAAGAAAATTCCACTGTGTATGTACACTCAGGTACTGAATGGATCATTAAGCTTTCTGTAAATGAAACCTACTACAAAGAAAACAGAGGGAGTCTGGTCCAGTGCTCCTCATTCTCCTAATACACACACTTAAACACTTTCAGGATGCGTGTCCCACAAGGATCCATCCCACAACCATGTCTAACACAGTCAGAAAAACTTGACTAACCTCCAGCAGCAGCCAGCACGATTCTTGGTCCTTTATAATGTGTGGTTATATAATCCACTAAGTCCTTCCGATTTATAGATCTGGAAACAGAGGAAGTAATGAGATTTCCTTGTTTCACTCTGTTATAGACAGGGTCTCATTCTGCAGCCTAGGCTGACCTAGAACTCACAGCAATCTTCCTGTCTCACAGGCCACCACACCTGAAAGTAAAGCAACTTTGAAAGGAAATCAAAAGCATGGACCCTCACACAATATATCTGAAATGAATAGAACCTAAAGGCATTCTAAATGCTGAAAGCAGTCACAAACAGAGGCTACAAGTAGCAAAAAATTCTGCCTTTTGTATCAAGAAAGACATTGACCAACATTACTTGTCTAGTTCCCAAGTTTCTATGAGTATCATTACAGTACAACCAGCCACAATTTTAAATTATCATGGTAAAAATGACTCTCTGAAACATGCATTTTGAGTTTGTATATGTCATAATTTTTGTGCAAAATTTTCAAGTGAGAACTATACCCACTTGATATTTTCAGTTGGTCCCAGGATTGTCCGCCCAAGGGCAGTGTTCTGATATGCTGTGGCATGAAGATAGTCAAAAACAACTTCTTGCAAGTTGGTTTCAACCTCCTGCATCTCTCTAAGGATTACTCCTCGTTCACGTTCAATCTCTGCTTCTCCCAATGTGCTGTTCTGAATTATATCAGCAAGAATTTCTACAGCTAATTGAAATGAAAACAATGGAAGAAACACAAGGATTAAAACCTCTTAAACCAGCATCAGAAACCATGACACTAATCATTATTCAGTATGATTAATTAGAATACTCGCCTAATTAGCACATTAAAATGAATGTGAAACAGAAACTCTGTAGTACAGAAGACCTTGGGAAAAATCCTAAATGTTACCACTTTATATCAATTCTAGGTAAGATATCCACAGAAATCTGCCAGATAATACAGATGATTCTAAACAAAAAGTATGAAACAGCCTGGCGGCGGCGGCACACGCCTTTAATTCCAGCACTCAGGAGGCAGAGGCAGGCGACCTCTGTGAGTTTGAGGTCCAGATCAGTCAGCACTACACAAAGAAACCCTGATTTCGAAACTGCCCCTTACCCCCCCCAAAAAAGAGTATGAAATAGAAAATGATCTGTTAGAGAGAAAACAGGTATGCACATAGATACATGGGTAGAAACACTTCTACCATATTCACATAGCAATGAAGCTGTAATGTAACAAAAAAAAAAAATTACTATAACACAAAATCTGCCCTCAGGAGCTGCTTACAGAACTGTGTCTGCTCAGGTCCTCACCTGGTAAAAAGCCAAAGATGAAGTGAACTTTATGGGAAAAATTACACCTCAAAAATAAAAAGATACCCTCCTTGCTATAGCAATATAGATTTTTATTAAGGGTAAATTAAACTTATAGCCCTAAGTTTCATTGCTTTGTTCTAATGTAAATTTCTCTTTCTTGTTTCAGTTCACTTTATGGGGCCTTGTCTGAACCAATTAACTTCAAATATGACGAACAGAATAAAACAGGCTGTTGGAGAAAGCTCATACTGAGATGATCATGAAATGGGGGAAATTATCATGAAACTCTTTTCATTTTGTATAATTCCCAATAAAACCCAGAGAGGAGCTGGCGGTGGTGGAGATGCTCAACAACAACATGTTTGCCACGCACCCATCTGGACCTGAGTTCAATCCCCCCAGACCCACATTTAAAAAGCCAAGAGCACCTATCACCCAGTGCAGACAGGAGCAGCCATGAAACGTGCTCACCAGCAGTCCAGACAAATCTGGGTGAGCAACTGATGCCGATCACTGGCTACGAACAGCACAAAGAGAACTTGTGTAGATGACCACTCAAGTGACAGTGACAAACTACAACAACTGAGAGTTTAGAGTAATAAAATCGATTACAACTGTGCAACCATAAAAGTTAATGATTTCATTAAATAGCTCTGGAATGCTATTTTGTTTTTAATTCTTCCACTGGAAAAATGTTTTGTGTAATTAACATATTCAAAGCACCATACAAAAGGCTGTGCTATCATGTCAAAACAAATGTTTTATTTTTACAAAATAAAATTTTCTATTTTGCTAAGATAACCATGAATAATCATTGTATAAGTAAACATTTGTTAATCTTGCTCAGGAGCCATAGTTTTGTATCAAACTAGGAATGAAAGTGATTGAAAATATTGCATTTCGCAGGCGAGACTCTGAAGAACTCTGTTGAGGTCAGGCAGAGTCCTTCTTGTACACATATTCAGTCTGTATTTGGAGGATAAATAAGAGCAGACACCCTCTGGGTTCTTTTTTATAATAGACACACAAAAACCACAATGCTAAATTATATCTAAACCCTCATGGAAACTATATTTTCTGCCGTACGGATAACAATACCTCTTGGCAAATCTTTAGAGAAAGCTTTGGCATAGTACACGGTCTGTTCTCTGGAGGTATAGGCGTTAAGATGAGCACCCATATTTTCAATCTCAAGTTCAAGGTCTAACTGGGACCTCTTTTTGGTGCCCTTGAAATAAAGGGAAAAAAAATACCATTATGACACTTCCCTTCTATCCTTCATCTATTCTAAACACATTAGACAATAAATATACGACAAAGGCCAATGCCAGTCATGCAAGGACAAGTTTGTAAACTATATCAGGTTTCAAAAAATAGCCATTAAAGATGGCTTTTGCATCTCTGTATCCCAAGGGAGAACCCTTCTTTCAAAGTCAGAAAGCAATTATCAGTAATTATTTCAGAAACAACACTAGAAAAATAAAAACAGCACATGGAATGTTATTGACATAGTTCTTGTCCTTAAAATACAGTATTGTATGCTTACTTCCTTTCATACAGAATGCATTTTAGTAAAGTCTCACAACTTGCCTTGAAAGCCATATGCTCCAGAAAGTGAGCTGTTCCATTATTCTTCTCATTTTCATATCGACTTCCAGCATCAATCCACAGCCCAACCTTAATGAAATCAAAGAATAATTAGGCAAATTCCCTGCAGCTGGAGAGATGGCTCAGTAGTTAATAACATTCACTGTTCTAACAAAGGATCTGAGTTTGGTTCCCAGTACCCAGTTAGGCAGTTCACAGCCATCTATTAACTCCAGCTCCACAGTATATGAGACCCTCTTCCGGCCTCTTTGGGCACCTGCACTCACACGTGCATTCCCATACACAGACACATGTTACTAAAAATAAAAAGATTCGGTTTTTGGAGACAGAAGTTAACGAGGACTATGGGGGTCCAGCCCCTCGATAGTCCCCTCCCAGGGTCCGCAGAAGGCTCTATCAACCAGCAGAGAATCTTTAGGGTCGGTAAATCAGTCTACGCACTCAGAGTTCTTTGATCCATTCGCTTTAATTCCTCTGGCATAACATCCTTTATACACAGCTTCAGTTCTGTTCTCATGTCTAGCTCCTTTCTTGCCTGATTTCTCTCTATACTTATCTACTGTCCCCTCTATGTTCTATCTTAATTCCTTCATCTAGTTCTGTCCCTTCTAGGTTCTCATCTATCTAGTTCTTTCCCCTATCAGCTCCTCTCCTGTCTCCTTCTCTCTCATCTGGCTCTTCCTCATCTTGTTCTTCCCCATCTGGCTCTTCCTCATCTTCCATCTCGTTCCTCTAGTCCTCTCTTTTAGCTCTTCAATCTAGTTCTTCCCCATCTCAGCTTGTTCCTCTCGAGTTCTTACCCATCTCGTTCTTCCATTCTCTTCTTCCTTCTCCCCTCCTGTCCTCTGCTTTACAGTTATATATCTCCCCAAAATCACGATCCTCCCCTCCACCCAGGACACTCAGCCTGAACTTCCTCAGGCAGTGACTGTCCGCTATCAGGATCAAATGGAGGGTTGATAAGGATTACAAAGAGGGGCACTAGTTGTTAATTACCATTTGTGACCCAAAGGGGAAGTGACTAATGAATTAACTAAAGGCTAAATATGGGTAACATCTAAGAAGAGGGATCTTACGTGCACAACTATAACCTTAAATGTGTTTGGTAAAGGATGTTAAAAATCTATAAGTTGCTAGGTCAATGGGAGAAAATAAAACTGTCTTCTTTTTTCCTGTGGCTCCTATCTGTTCAAGCTGTCTGCCGTTTACTGCAGGGTGGGGGAAAGTGTGCTCAGTCTCTAGGCAACCTGTGTACAGCTAGATGCCTCTGGTGATACAGGGAGGTTTGAACTGGGAGTTCTGGCTGAGCATAGCTGTTAGCACAGAAGTTTATCTAAATATTCCTAGAAGTGGTTAGGTAAGTAGTTAGAGGTCTATAAAGTTAGTAAGGCTGTAAGAAAGAAGGGCCTAAGCTAAATTGTGTAAAACTATTACTTAGTGTCCACCTGGCCTAGGCGGCGTCCTCTTGTGAATTTACTGTAAGTCAGGAGACTTGTACGTGGGCTGCTATCACTTGTTAGTCCTTGGAAGTTGGGCGCCCCCCTGGGTCAGGAGACTTTCAGGTGGGCTGTTATCATTGTTAGTCTTTGGCAGTTGGGCGTCCACCTGGGTGGTGTTTCCTGTAGTCCTTGAAAGTGGCTAAGGGAGATAACTGATTCCAGAGAAAGCCTTTCCTGAGGCTGTTCTCCAAATACCTGGAATGTGTATGTCCAGAGAGTGATCAGTCTACACTGTTAGTCCTTCTTAGGGGAAAGTCAATTGGGAAAACTATGAAGGCACACATGATTTTCATAACAGAATACAGCTGATATATAACAAGCCAAGTAACACCAAAAACTCCTTGGGATTTGGCTTCCTCTGGAGGAATTCCCTGATCCCTCCAGGTAGTGACTTTGCCATAACCAGCTGAGTTCTTATGATATATTTCTGCGGCCCGCAAGAAGAAGTTAATGTCATTGCTTTTTCTGGCAAATGTTTTCCAATCTTCCACTTAAGTTTCCCGTGACCACAAATGAATGGACAGTTCATTCATATAATATGGGACTAGAAATTTTCACTACCATTCTACTGGCAACTGTTACAAACATGGGACAGCGGTGCGCACACCTTTAATTCCAGCACTCAGGAGGCAGAGGCAGGAGATCTCTGAGTTCAAGGCCAGTCTGGTCCTTAGCTACACAGAAAAACCATGCCTGGAAAAACTAACCAACACTAACCAACCAACTAAGCAAATAAACAAACAGACATTGGACTCAAATTCTTAACATAGCTCATTAGTACATCCAATTAATAACTATGGCATAAACAACATCAGGAATTGTCAGAAAGTCAGGTTAAAATTCATGTATAAGCTTTATAATGTCAGACACAACCATTTAACTCCTCTGAACTTGTCAGTTAAATATGTGAGATGAGTTTTAAGTACTGTGTTGTGGAATATTATTTTAACTAGACAAAGATGTGTTACATTTGTATAGGCTACAGAATATCACTTTATCTATGTAAAGATGTGTTACTTTTGTTTATGTTGCATTTGTTTAATCATTTAAAGATGTGTCGCATCTGTTTCACCTTGCCTGCCTAAGGCACCTGATTCGTCTAATAAAGAGCTGAACGGCCATTAGCTCGGCAGAGAAAGGATAGGGGGGCTAGTGGCAGAGATGATATAGGAGAAATGTAGGCTGAGAAGAACGAGAAGAACAAGAGAAGGAGGAGGCGAAAATGAGGGACATGCCTGAGGCAAGAAGCCAGGCAGCTGCCAGCCAAGCATAGAGAAGCAGTGAGAGCGAGACGTACAGACGTAAGGAAGGGAAAAAGCCCTGAGGCAAACGGTAGGCAAAGAGAAACAGGTTAATTTAAGTTAAAAGAGCTAGTCAGAAACGTGCCTAAGTAAGCTAGGCTGAGCATTCAAAACTAGTAAGTCTGTGTCATGATTTGGGAGCTGGCTGGTCACCCCAAAAGAAAAAGCCTGGTACAGTCCTGTATATGCAGAAAGTGGACTAACCCCACAAATATGCTCTGTCAATAAAAACAGATGTAAACAGTGAGAGAGGTTCATATGCACCTAAAGGTTCCAGCTCAGAGAAACTTGCCAAGGCAAAATAATCAACCAACCTCTGGCCAACCAAAGAGCTGTGGCTGGGTCTGCTCCCTCCCCAATGAGGCAACATTTGGCTGAAAGCAGTTGCAGTCACTTACTGTGCACGTTGAAAGCCCAGAGTTTTCCGAAGCTACTCTGAGTCCATTTTCCAAACATGTTACTCGCGTCTCAGGAACATTCAAAACAACTTGTGTAACAGCCTGTGTACTTCTTAGCCTGCTCCCTCCAAAACACAATGGCTGGTGGGCACAGTGGGAGGAAGACAGCAAACATTACTACTCCGGTATTCAATGTCAATCAGAAAAGAACCTCAGACTCATCCCGTAAGACACCTTCCTAGACTGCGCAAGGGTGTAAGTGTGTATGTGTCCAGGGGTGGGGTGGGGTGCCATAGAGCATGGAGAATGAGGCCCCAGTTCTCAACAAAAACAAACCTCTCTCAGCTTTGGTTCCACTGGGATCTACCGCTAGCCTAGGAAATGTTCCTTAACCTTCACCAACTGCTCTCTCAAACAAGCAATACTACTGAAAACATGCCCTTCTCTCCAGGAACATGAGCAGTTACTACCATTACCCAGACACAGACCTGATTCAATGTTTCATATTCACTATCAAAAAAAGAAACATCAACATATAAAAATGACTTCACAAAAGGAAATGTGGGTAGACACCAGACAGACACAGGAAGATGTCCTGAGTACACTTTGCCAACTGGTTTGACTGTAGACGCTTCACCTTTCAGTCGCTTTTTCTTTTCATAGTGAAATAAGAAAAACATATTTGCTAAATCCTGACCCAAATAACTGAGGTCAGCTTAATCAGCAGGCATGTACTGTAGTGGTTTGAATAGGAATGGCCCCATAGGCTGATCTGAAAGCTTGGTCACCAGGAAGAGGAACTCTTAGGAGGTGTGGCCTCGTTGGAGCAGGTCTATACTGGGGGTGGGCCTTGAAGTTTCAAGGGCTCAGGCCAGGCCCAGTGTCTCTCTCTTCCTGTTGCCTGTGGATGCAGATGTAGACTGTCAGCTCCTTCCCCAGCACCATGTCTGCCTGCACACCACCATGCTCCCGGCCATGACGATAATGGACTGAATCTCTGAACTGTAAACCTGCCCCAAATAATGTTTTCCTTTTTTAAGAGTTGCCATGGTTACAGTGTTTCGTCACGATAGAAACCCTAAGACAGGTACTTAAGGAACTTTTGCTAACCTGCATTGTCCTGCTTCTGCTCCCTGATCAAACAGAAATACCATGGTGACATGTGAGCCCTATTCTGATTAAAAGTTCATATCCTGGGCCAGGTGATGGTGGCTCACACCTTTAATCCCAGCACTTGGGAGGCAGAGGCAGGTGGATCTCTGTGAGTTCAAGGCCAGCCTGGTGTACAGAGTGAGTTCTAACCAGGTCAGCCAGGGCAGTTGGTTACACAGAGAAACCTTGTCTCAGGTTTAAAAAAAAAAGTTCATACCCTGTCATGATTGCTAACAGACATCACAGCTGCCAATGAGATGTACCAAACCTGTGGGCTCTGCTGCCTCTTTAGACTTTAGTCCCCAAGTCTGCATGCTCTAGGGCCAGTCGGTGTGGCTTAAATAAAAACTTCACATTCATCCTGGTCTCCTCCTCTTGGGTGAGAACAACCCGACTACAGCAACATCGGTAAACACACACACACACACACACACACACACACACACACACACACACACACACACACCACCCGACTACAACAACATCGGTAAACACACACACACACACACACACACACACACACACACACACACACCACTCGACTACAACAACATCGGTAAACACACACACACACACACACACACACACACACACACCACCCGACTACAACAACATCGGTAAACACACACACACACACACACACCACCCGACTACAACAACATCGGTAAACACACACACACACACACACACACACACACACACACACACACACACACACACACCCCTTTTGGAGCAAGGGAGCTTTCAAATGAAAACGCAGAGATAAAGTTTTGCTCAACTGAGGACGAAGCGTGTCTTAAGCAGAAAAACGGGCAGCATTCCTCACTGACGTCCTCCAACTGCAAACACTAAGTTTCCTGCGGTCGGTGCGTGCTCCGTCCTCCACCCCGGCGGCCGCCCCGCCCCCTTCTGCTGGGCCCGCGCCCCGGGGTCGGGATCCGGAGCCCGGCCTACCAGAGCGCAGCGGGATCCACCCGGGCGCGGCGGAGCGAGGCTTACCTGAGCGGCGGCGCCGCGGACGGGGAGCCTTCGGGCAAAGCCCCAGAGCCGCCGTCGGGCCACGGGCAACAGCGATCGGCACACCGCGGCGGCCGCCATGTCGCTGGGGAGGAGTGGAGAAGCACTTCCGGGTCGTGACTCCAGGTCCCCAGCAGGAGGCTGGCCCCACCGTGTGGCAGCCACGGGAAGTACAGCCTCCGACGCTGTCCTGGAAGGATGCTGCTTCGGGACCTAGTTCCTCCCGTCCCTCCTCCCAGCTCCCGCTCCAGTTCATACCAAATAATCCGAATCGGAAGGTCAGTAGAAACGATGTACAAGGCACACATGTGACAAAATGAATGTAACCTGTGTCTCTGAGGCGGTTGGACTTCATCGGAAAGAAGGACTGCTGGAGGAACACGAAGTGTGAGGAAAGGATGTAATCATGCTGGTCCCGTTACTACTGTTTGTAGCCTTGTTTATCCCAATCCCTAGAAATACCTCTGGCGAGGTCGCTACTGAAAGAGACACACCTGAAAAACCTAATCTTACATTCTGTTAGCAGGATTTAATGTTTGCCTCCAAGTCTCTCAGTACATCTTAGAGTTTTACCCAACAATCTTCACCTTTTCACGTTCCTGAGCGCCTCCTTATCCACAGACTAGTGAAACTAGACTTAGCAAGCACTTTTTAAATTAAAAATTTTAATTTAATTTATTATTATGGGGAGTGAGTGAGTGCATGCTACTGCACACACGTGGAGGTCAGAAGAAAACTTTATGCAGTCCATCATCTCAATGTAGATAGAACCTTTACATGAATTCTGCTAGTGAAACTCAGAGGGTCAGGCTAGCCCTGCAAGTGACTACTTTACCTGCTGAGCCACCTTGCAGGCCCCCAGCAAGCTCTTTTCTGTGAGGCAGAGACTATTACTACGCGAATTTTACAGTGTTGGTCACCAGCTGGTCTTGCTGTTTGACGAGGTTGTGGAAGCTCTGATAGAGCCTCCAGGTAGAGCTGTGCCACTGGGGGCAGCCTCTGGAGGATCTGTAGCCTGTCCACGTCTTCATCTCCCCGCTTCTAAGTTGTGATGCAGCGTGTCACCAGGGACGCATGCCCTCTGGAATTGCAGGTTGCTTTATCGCAGTAATAGTAAAGGGAACTAGAACAGACGCCTCTCAGCATGGCTTGGATTTGCATTCCTCCGAAAGCTAAGAGTAGTGAGCATTTTTATTTTAAATATTTAGTGGGCATTTGTACTTTCATTTACAATTCTTTTTCCATTTTTATGTATGTGTGGTATGTGTATTTTTGGTGGGAGGACGTATGTGTCCATGTGTGGGTGTAGCACATGCTTTGTGGAGGCCCAAAGGTGACATTTGGTAATAGATTTTCTGTATTGTGATAATACGTTTCTCCACTGACACAGTAAGTCATATCAAGCCAAATTGAAAAAGTAAAAGAACAGGTTTATTTGAGCAAAGCGACTCCCGGGTGAGTTCTCCAGTTGCAGAGATGGAGGCAGGAGAGGTCATGTGCCAGAACTAAAGCAGGGAGGTTATATAGCCTGTAGGGGAGGGGTGATGACATGTCTCAAGCTGGTCGAAAACAGTACTTTAGGCGACTTCAGGGGAGGAGCTCACAGAGCCGCCAAGGATGCAGAAGAGAGAGAGAGAGAGAGAGAGAGAGAGAGAGAGAGAGAGAGAGAGAGAGAGAGAGAGAGAGAGAGATGGGGCTTCCCAGACCCTGCAGGAGTGAGCTGGAGGTTTCAACCAAACAATTTGGGGTCATCATTAATAAGTTTTAGGCCTCCTGAAGGCCTCTCTGCCAATGCAGCAAACTGAATCAGACCAAATTGGAAAGCCCAGGTTTAATGGGTAAAGCCTTCCTGGGTGTCTGTTTTCGAGATGCCACTTAAATCCCCTGAGGGAGTGGTCTTGAGCCTCTCTGGGTGAGGAGCTGTGTTTGGCAGGCTTTGAAGGGGCAGGTTTAGGGAAAGAGATGGGGGAGAGGAGTTGAGGTGGATCTTCACCAGACTTCTTCCAAACAATCATTGACTGCTCTCCTACCTTGTTCATATAGTCAGAGTCTGTTGAGTTCACTGATGTGGCTGGCTTCTCGGGCCAACTTGTTCTGGAGATTCCCTGCCTCTGCCTTCCAAGGCTGGAAGAACAGGCAGCCACCAAGCTTCACTGCATTTCCTTGGGTTCTAGGAATTTGAACTCTGGTCCTCACACTTGTATAGCAAATATGTTAACCACTGAGCCATCTCCCTGCTCTGCATTTCTGATTTTAAAGGAAATGCTTTCAGTTTTTCTCCATTTAGTATATTGTTAGCTATAGGTTTATTGTATATAGCCTCTATTAATTTTGAGGTATGCTCCTTCTATTCCTAGTTTCTCCAAATATTTCATCATGAAGGGGATTCGTCTATTGACACGGTAATGGGATTTCCATCATATTTATTGTCTTTATATAGTATTACATTTATAGATTTGAAACATCCTGGTATCTATGAGATGAAACCAATTGGTTATGGGATATGATTTAACATGTTCCTGAATTCAGTTTGCCAATGTTTTCTTGAAAACTTTGCATTTATGTTTATTAAGGATTTTTTCTATAATTTTTGTTGTTATTTTTGTCCTAAGCCAATTTTAGCATCAAGATAATGCTCATACAATACATCTGATAGTGTTCCTTCTCTTTCTATATTTTATTGACTATTTTAAGGCACATTGATGTTACCTCTCCTTTAAGAGGTTAGTAGAATTCAGCAGTAAGCTGGGCAGTGATGGTGCATGCCTTTAATCCCAGCACTGAGGAGGCAAAGGCAGGTGGATCTCCATGAGTTCAAGGTCAGCCTGGTCTACAAAGCTAGTTCCAGGACAGCCAGGGCTATACAGAGAAATCATATCTCAAAAACAAAACAAGAAAGAAAGAAAGAAAGAAAGAAAGAAAGAAAGAAAGAAAGAAAGAAAGAAAGGGAATTAAGATAAGAGAATTAAGATAGAACTTAGAGGGAGCAGTAGGTAAATATAGAGAGAAATCAGGCAAGAAAGGAGCTAGGCACGATAACAGAACTGAAGCTGTGTAAACAGGATGTTATCCCAGAGGAATTAAAGCAGGTGGACTAAAGAGTTTGGTGTGCTGAGATTCTGTTTTCCCAAAAATAGTCCTCGCCATTAGTAGTTTTCTCTTTTGAGCCCCTGGTATGTATAATATTAAGGCTGGTCCCTCTAATATTATACAAGGAGAAAGAAAGGAAGGAAGGAAGAAAAGAAAGAAGGAAGAAAAGAAGGAAGGAAGGAAGAGAGAGAGAAAGAAGGAAAGAAAGAGAGAAGTAAACCTATATAGCGATGAGCTTTTCTTTGCTAAAGGACTGTTATGGCTGTGACCTTGTTGCTTGTTCTAGATCTGCTTCCATTGTTTAGCTCCTCCCCATTTACTTTTGGTAGGTCATGCACATCAAGGAATTTGTCTGTTTCTAGTTTTCCAAAGTTTTGAAATATAATTTTCAAACGGTGGATTTCATTGGAATTTGTTATAAGGTCCCCCTTTTCACCTCCAGCTTTATTATTTTGTGTTCAGTTTTCAAGTGTTTCTCTTTCTGGGTGTGTCTACTTTCAGAGCTGCAGTGAGCTCTTTTGATGTCATTTGACTTGTTAGGATAACCATTAGTTCTACTTGTAAATTACATGTGTTTCCTTATTTTTCTATGTGTGTAGGCATCAATGTGCCTCATGTTCCACGGCCTGATGAGGAGGTCAGAGGACAACTGTCAGGAGTTGTTTCTCACCTTCCACCACGTACATCCTGGGGCTTGAACTAGTTGTCAGGCTTGGTGGCAAGTGCCCACTGGCCATTCCTACTGCCCAAATGGGATCTGTTTTAGGACAGATCCACGAGCACTTCTGAGAAAAAAAATCTATGTTGTGTCTTTTGGGTGAAATAATCTGTAGACATTTGATTTCTAGCGTAGTTTATGACTTCTTTGCTTATTTTTGGTTTGGATAATTTGTTTTAAAATGAGTGGCATATTGAAGTCATCCACTATAATTGTTTCTGTACCTATCTGATCTTTGATGCCCATTAGTACTTGTTTTATGTATTACAGGCTGGTCTTGGAGTCACTCTACAACAAGAATGGCCTTAAATTTCTGATGGATTACAGGTATATGCTGCTGTGTTCAGTTTATGTGGTGCTGGGAATTGAACCCAGGACTTCATGAATGTAGGTAAGCGGTCTACCAACTGGGCTAGGTTCCCAACACCAGATCTTATTTTTCAGTTCAGTCCACTAATCTTGCACCTTTTTATTAATGGGTTAAGTGACTTACATTTAACCTTATTGCAGACAGACATTTGCTGATTCCTGTTTGTGAGTACTACCTGTCATACTCTCTGCTTCCTGTCTGCCATGAAAGAAAGGAGCTCTTCTGCCTCGTATGCCTACTGCCAAAATATTCTGCCCAAGTGTGAGGAACTAAGTCACCATGCAATGAACTCTGCCTCCTGTAAGTTGCTCTCTTGGGTATTTTGGTCATAGTGCTGATAAAACTGATTAATTGGCCCTTAGAAAAATGAAAATCAGAGAAATGAACTGCCCCTACTCATATAGCAGAATGGCTAACTAAGACCAGCAATAGCACTCCGTGCTGGAAGGATGCAGAGAAATGAGCTCACCATAGACGGCTGGAAAATGTAACATTCCAGAGTGGTATAGATACTCATGCTACAACCCTGCAATTGTAGTCTTGGGCATTTGTTTCAGGGAGGTGAGGAGTTATGATGACAGAAAAATATCTACTTGAATATTCATAGCAGTTTGATTCATGAAAGCCCAAACTGGAAATAACTCAAATGTCTTTCAATATGTAAATAGTTAAACAACACATAATGGACAAATCAATTCATATTCAGCACTAAAAAGGGAACGAACCATTGGTAAATGTGTTGAGTGTATTTCAGAGGAAGTATACCAATCTTAACAAGGCATACATATGATTCCACTCACATAACGTTTTGAAATAACAAATTTATGAACAGATTGGTGGCTTCCAGTGATTGGAATAGGGAGGAGAGTATGCCTGTAGGGAAGGGAGAAGTCCTTGAGGCCATGAAGCTGTTCTCCATCTTAACTGAAGTGGTGGTAGCATGGGTCTGCAAGGCTGGGAGATGGCTCAGGGGTAGAGTGCTCGCTGCACAAGTGTGTTTGGATCCCTCATGCCCACGGGAAAGCTGAGTGTGGTGGCACACAGCTGTAACCCAGCACTGAGGGTGCAGAGACATGTGCATCCCCCGTGGGGGACTTAGTAGCCAGCCAATCTTGCCCAGTGATAAGCTCCAGGTCATGTAAGAAACTGTCTCAGAGCACAAAGTGTAGAGCAGTAGAAGATACCTGTTGTTGCCCTCTGACCTCCACAGCCTCACGAGCACACGCATGCGCACGCATGCACACATACACTCACACACACACACACACACACACACACACACAATCTGGAGGGGAAGAGCCTGTGCATTGTTAAATATATGCAAACAAGTCCATAGAAAACTAGAGAAACATAAATATAAGTGGATCACATTATGGTCAATTTCTTGATTATGATACTATATTATAGTTATATGTGATGTTACCATGGGGCAGCCTAGATTTTTAAAATACATAAAATTTGGCCAGGCATGGTGGTGCATGCACTTAATCCCAGCACCCAGGAGGCAGAGGCAGGAAGATCTATGTGAGTTCAAGGCCAGCCTGGTCCACAGAGTGAGTTCCAGGAGAGCCAGGGCTGATACACAGAGAAACCCTGTCTTGAAACAAAGCAATACAAAACATAAAATTTGTTAAGGCTTCAGGTGAACCTGTAATTCTTACAGTACAAAAAAATTTAAATAATTAAAAGAAAAAAGAGGTTGCATTTCCACCAAATCACTTTGTTATGGGAAGGGAAAAGAAAAAGAATACTGCTTCCTCCCTATTGGTCATTATGTAATACAGTCACACATTCAAATGCACACGTGTGTGTGCGCACACACACACACAAACACACGCACACATTAGTCATGAAGCTTCTTAGGTAAATTGGAATAGGAAGAGAATTTGAGAGTTGTGCATCGGGCCATAACTAATAAGGTAATAAAGGGAACGACAAATGAATTGGAGCAAAAAAATCTCATAAAGCCGCCCTGATCCAGCCTTTTCTCGGTGGCCCCGGTGACAAGGGAGCCATCAGTGTGCTATGAGATGTGTGACTGACAGCTTGAGCAGCTCCCTGCATCTGGCTGTGATGCTGGCAGCCGCTGTGCAGTCTGGACTCAGTGTGCGGCTTGATTCCCTTTTGTCTCTGGCCTCCTGATGGAGTACTGAGTGGGCAGCAGGCCATGAGCTGAATGTGTAATCACCATGGGAACTGAGGCTACACTCAGTCCCTGGGAATGTGTCCCGGGGCCCCCACATGCCTAGTCAAAGTACCTCTTGCATACTTTTCTGTGTTCTAAGTGGTTACATTTGAGCGAGCGTGTATGTGTTACCCAGTCTGTATGTGCAGACGTGTCCTTGAGTGTCACTTTACACAGACAACGTCTCATTCTCCATGCTGCTGCTTTGTACCTATTATCTACGAATCACCTGAAATGAAGTACAATGAAAGAAAAACTCCAGCCTATCTCAAGCAAGCCGCCAAATGCCCTCCACACGAACCTTGGCCCGATATCTATGATGATAGTAAAATCTGATTTTTTGTCTTCATTTTCATTTCATTGGTATAAATGACCCCAGATTATAAGGCTCTTTCTATGCCTGGTGGTCTTTCCGGGGTATATGAATTGAATTCTCTCTCACTTTGCCCTCCAGTTGGTATTTCATGATTTTCACTGGATTGTTGTGTGCCGACAGCCTCTGCTCCAGCTTCCAGTTGCTCTACACACTCTCCAGGGGACTCTGGAGGCAGTTGTAAGGGCTTACTGGCTTGCTCTGCTAGTCTTTAAGTATATAATATATATTATACATAAAGTATTTTTATAAAGACTCTATATATGCTATACAAGCTCTCTCTCTCTCTCTCTCTCTCTCTCTCTCTCTCTCTCTGTGTGTATGTATGTGTGTGTGTGTGTGTGTGTGTGTGTGTGTGTGTGTGTGTGTGTGTGTGTATATACACAGCTAAGCACTGCAGATGTGACTGCTGCTGCCTGCTAACATCATGGGAACTGGCTTGCGGAAAGATTACATCCTCTCAGAGGATGACCTGAACCAACAGATAGGGGAATTGGCTTTAGCCCCTTTCCTCAGAGTGAGACAGATGGGCAAGTCAAGCTTCAGAAGTTATGGTGGAATCTGGCAAAGCCTAGGGTTCTTCTGAACTCACACATTTACCAGGACTCTACCTCTGCACGACCTTGCCACCATTATTTTACTCTCCTGTGAACATTCTCTCACTAAATCACTTGCACAAGGATCCCTACTTCAGGCCAGGCTTCTGGAGAAGCCGCACTAAGATGGCCCAGCATTGCCTCATATACCTGTTTCCTTCATTCTACTTTTCAAAAACAGAAGGTTTATATCTGTTTATGGATTCATGCATTTTCTGTCTATTCCCTATTAGCCATGAACTGGTTTGATGTGCCCTGAGCTCTGTGAGGGCAGAGGCATGCCTGCTTCATCCACCCGTGTTCCCACAACACACTCTAGCCACAGTACATGCAGGAACAAACGAACTGTGGGATGAATGAGTGAGTGTGGAATATGATATCTTTTGTCAGGATGAGTATATCTGGTAATGAATGTGAGGCTTATATATTCTCATGGATCATGACTTTTATGAAGCTTCAATGGGTCCCTGGCTGAGGCTGAATCTTCTAGTAATCCCAACTTGCCTGCCAACTTGCTCCTGTCCATCAGCATCAAACTAGGTGTCTTCTCTCTCAGAAAACAAAGTCCCCCTTTGCACTGCAATAATACCCAATAAATTAATATGCTTGTGTCTATCCCAGGTACAGTCATTGTTTTGGTTGCTATGGCTCTTACTCCCAATGACATATAGGCTCCTCACTCAAATGACACTTGGAGCCCACTGGAGAGTAATGGTGAGCTAAAAAACAGAATATGACAGGAAGTGATGAGTGCCTTGAGAAGAAGGGTAAGGGAACCGGGCATGGTGGCTCAGGCTTTAACTCCATCACTCGGAAGTCAAAGCATAAGGATTGCCATGAATTCAGGACAAGTCTGGGCTACATAATGTAAGGAGACTCCCAACTCAAAAAAGCAAAACAAAACTAAAGTAAAAAAGTTTGTCACACAAGCCAGATGTGGCAGGGCACATCTGTAATCCCAGCACTCCTAAGGTGGGATAGAATATAGAGACAGGAGACTCTTCCAGAAGTTTGTGATCCAGCCAGCCTGGAGTATGTAGCATGGTGCCAAAACAAGAAACTCTCCTCAACAAGTTGGAAGGCAAGAACTGGGAGTTGCCTTCTGATCACAACATGCACACCATGGCATGTTATGTTCTCCCATATACACAACAGCCCTCAACTCCCAAGCCCAGAAGGACAGCGTGTAGTCATTCTCTGTTAGACAGCATGGAGAGACTTAACTAAGCCTCATTTGAGTCAGTGGCACATAACTATGGGCTAGTCTGTAGCAATATAATATTACAATAGTCATTCTTTTTCTGTGTATTTCTACCAGAAGCACTTGGGAAGCCAATTGTCATTGCTTCTGAGGGGGACGAGGAAAAAAAAAAAACAATAGGAGGTTGAGAAAACTGAAGTTCAGGGCATTAGGCTCTTGCCCAAGGTCCAAAATCAAGAGTCTGAACCGAGCTGGGTGGTGGTAGCACACGCCTTTAATCCCAGCACTCAGGAGGCAGAGGCAGATGGATTTCTGTGAGTTTGAGGCCAGCCTGGGCTACAGAGTGAGTTCCAGGACAGGCTCCAAAGCTACACAGAAAAACCCTGTTTCGAAAAACCGAGCTCCAAAGCTACACAGAAAAACCCTGTTTCGAAAAACAGAGAGAGAGAGAGAGAGAGAGAGAGAGAGAGAGAGAGAGAGAGAGAGAGAGAGTCTGAACTGTGAATGTAGTCAATAGTTTTCTGACTCTAAAATACATTTCTTTTTTTTTTTTAAAGATTTATTTATTTATTATGTATACAATATTCCTCCTGTATGTTGCCTGCAGGCCAGAAGAGGGCACCAGATCTCATTGTAGATGGTTGTGAGCCACCATGTCGTTGCTGGGAATTGAACTCAGGACCTCTGGAAGAACAGCCACTGCTCTTAACCTCTGAGCCACCTCTCCAGCCCTAAAGTACATTTCTTTTCTTGAATTACATTTAATTTTTTTCTTTTAAAGTACTAGCTTCATTTGATTATCTTCCACTAAAATCTTAAGTGGACTTTTTTGTTTGTTTTGTTTTTCAAGACAGGTTTTTTCTGTGTAATAATTCTGGGTATCCTTTGTAGACCAGGCTGGCCTCGAACTCACAGAGGTCCACCAACCTCTGCCTCCTGAGTGCTGGGATTAAAGGCATATGCCACCATGCCCAGACCTTAAGTAGACTTTTATAAACCTTAAATTCTGTTAGTCTTATGAACCATTAGTCAATCCCTGGTGTTTTGTTGAATGTTTTATAATGTACACGTTGGTCTATATAGCACATTGATATAACACGTTGATCTTCCATAAACAAAATGAAATTGATTGCAATGTTTTGTTTTATTTTACTTTTAAAAATATGTATTCACTTATTATTTGGGGGGCATGTATGCCATGGCATGTAAGTGGTGGTCAGCAGACACTTTGTAGAAATCTCTTCTTCCACCATGTGTGGGTGGGGTGCCAAAATCAGGTTGTCAGGTGTAAAGGCAAACACCTTTGTCTGCTGAGCCATGTTGCCATACTCATTTTGGTTTTGGTTGATAGATGATGTAATAAGTCAGGACTTATGAACTTGAAGGTCTGTGTTTTTGTTTGTGTTTTTTTTTTTTTGTGTGTGTGTGTGGGACAAAGTCATAGGGGTATTTATTTTCTTTTTACCAGCAGTAGAAACTATGTTTCATGCCATCTTGTTCTTATAACACATTTATACACATCATTTCTGTTTCTTCCTGCAGTACATCTGTGTATAAGTGAGACAGTAAGTGCTTGCTCATAGTTGTGTAGATGTTAAAGACAAGACTGTAAACTCAGTGATGTTTTACCGTCTTCTTTTGATCAGGAACAGTGCTGTAGTGGATGGGAGGTTTGTCCTGAGGCTAGGTGGTTCCTTCTCTCCCAGCCACTGGTGGAGGTACAGAAGATGTGGGGTGGACAGGATCTGTGGCCCTTATCCTACGCTGTTCAAGAAGAGCAGCTGGGTTAACCACATACTTGGTCCTGAACTTAGCAGAAGCATTTTCCCAACCCATACCTAAGCTAGTTGAGAAAATCTTTCTTCTTATGTTTTTGAGACAGGGTCCTGCCTGCTCTGTGGATCAAGCTGGCCTCAAACTTGTGGTAATCTGCTGCTTGTTCCTGCTGAGCTCTGGGGTCACAGATATATGATACCGTACCCTGAGAGAACGTGTTTCTTGAGAAACTCTCTTCTAAAAAATGTCAAAATGAATGAATTTATAGTATGTGAATCCTAGTGATTTAAAAAATTAAAAGTATTAAGACGTGTTCTTAAGGAATTGCCCCTTGTGTCTATTTATAGCAAACAACTAGATTTCCTGCTGGCTCAGTTGTTTCGAGTTGACCACAACTGTTTTGTCTCTGCCAGCACCCCCCTTTGTAGTGTCCTTTCTGAACCATTCTAAATCTTGGTACAGAGTTTCCCAAATGCATTTTAGAATATAACAAAAGCTAGCTGCACAGGCAGCCAAGCCCAGACTGATTCTGACAATAGCAACAAAGACTTGGGAAGACAAGCTGCCTGACATTACCCTTGCTCCACTCAGACCATTGTGCCAGCAGCAGCAGCAGCAGCAGCAGCAGCAGCAGCAGCATCTGGAATTTGCCCTGGAATGTTCAATAAAAATGCACGACAAGGCTTAAGAGTGCTTCAGTGGCTCTGCCCAGAGGTTCTTTTCACCCAGTGAAGCAGCAGATAGAAACTGAAAAGACGGCAAATAAACAGGACAGGAAAGGTCCTGTGTGAACTGAGCCGTCTCCTGCTTTCTGCATTCTTTATAATGTACACCAACAGTGCTTCTCTTGGGGGAGCTGTTCATTAGTGGGCTGTGAAATGCATTTTTTTTTATATCCATAGGTTGCCTTCCAACCAATTAAGTTGAAAATGTGTGTGTGTGTGTGTGTGTGTGTGTGTGTGTGTGTGTGTGTGTGTGTGTGTGTGTTTTCTCTAACTCCATGATAAATCACTGGGCACTATCCTGAAGAGTCTTCAGGGCACTGAGATGGATTTTTTTTTCTTGTAATTTTGAACTGTAAGGAAATCTGGTTTAAAGTGAAACCTAATGGCTGCAAATTGCTGTGTTGCTCATTAGCAAAGCTCCTGCTTTTGAAACTGGTGCTTAGATTTTCCTTCAGGGAGGATCATACTGCAAGGTCCGCACAGTTTCCGCTTTTAGACACTAGTTATGAAGAATATTAGAAGAGACAAAAAAATGGGTCTGTCACTTTGTCTCAAATCATTCAACTTCTGACATAAGCAGGCCTTTCTCAGGCATGAAAAGAAGGCTTGAATGATTCATGGGATCCGTCCCACACATTAAAAATGAAGGGTTGGAGGGAATGTTGAACAAAATGATTCATTTATTTGCAGCACATAAATAGAAATTCTTTTGGGGAAATACACTGTGTGTGTGTGTGTGTGTGTGTGTGTGTGTGTGTGTGTGTGTGTGTGTGTGTGTGTACATTTATGTATGTGTGCATGCAAGATAATGCAAGTGCTTTCTTTAAATGAATATTCGAGGCAGGTGTGGTGGTGAGTACCTATAATCCCAGCACTTGAGGCAAAAGCAGGAGGAACACCAGCCTTTGAAGCAAGACCAACATCATCTACATAGTGAGTTCAAGGCCAGCTAGATAGCAAGACTATGTCTCAGATCCTGCAAACCAACCAGCCAATAAGCAAAAAATAAATATGTTGGATTAGATTTAGTATCACATCATTTGTTTCAGACAATTTGTTTGAATCTTATGTATCTATTTTTCTTTAAAATATTCCATCTGGGGGCTGGAGAGATGGCTTAGTGGTTAAGAGTACTGATTACTCTTCCTTCTTCTGGCCACCAAGGACATCAGGCACACTTAGACATGCATGCAGGCAAAACATCAATACACATAAAGTAAAATAAAATAAAATAAAATAAAATAAAATAAAATAAAATAAAATAAAGTATTTCCAATAAAATATTTCCTTTGGGATTGCACTGACATAACACCCATATTACTGAAGTGTGTCTTAGTACCTGCTACTGTTCTCTCTCTCTCTCTCTCTCTCTCTCTCTCTCTCTCTCTCTCTCTCTCTCTCTCTCTCTCTCTCTCTGACAGGATCTCTCTACTACACAGCCCTAGCTGTCCTGGAACTCCATCTGTACACCAGGCTGACCTCTAGCTCACAGAGATCCGCCTGCCTCTGCCTCCTGAGTGCTGGGATTAAAGGCTTGCACCACCATGCCCATCTTAAATGTGTTTTTTATTTGTTTATTTTTTTAACTTTTTATTGATTTTTTGTGGATTTCACATCATGCATCCTGTTCCCTCTCATCTCCCTGGCCTCTGCCCTTGAAACCTGCCCCCAGAACAAAACAAAATTTAAAAGTGAAAACAAAAATAAATCTCATCTTGGAAGCTGTAGTGTGGCCCAGTGTGTCACACAATATACCTTTTACTCCATACATCTTTACTTGTAAGTGTTCATTACAATGAGTCACTGCTCTGGCTTAAGGCCTCTGGTTTCTGGTACACTATTGATGCTGGGCCTTCACTGGGGCTCCTCTTGGACATCTTATCATTGTACTATGTCCTGGAGATTCTGCTCTTTTGGATCTGCAGATCTGGCTCCTTCACATGCTCGGACAGTTCATAGTTTCAGTAGATGTTGGGGTGGGCCAACTCATGGTCCTGGTTCTGGGCCTGGGTTTCAGCTAGCCAGCTTTCCCTCATTTTCATCCCAGGGTGAGCTCTCCAGCACTGCATTGGCTAGCTCACCTGATGCAGCAGACAGTCAGGAGTGGGGACGGCAGTTCTGTTCTCACACCCTCTGGCCCAGCTCATCCACACCACCAGGGCCAGCTCTACTGTTTTGCCCAGGCACGGTGCATGGCCCTCTATCTCTATTGCTGCAGTTGGTGAGGGGCAGGGGCCATTCTCCTGCTCTCATGCCTACAGGACCAGCTCCCCTGTGCCCCTGACAACAGAGTCAGCTCTAGTGTGCTCTCCAGATGAAGTACAGGGCCTGCTCTCCTGTGTGCTGCAGCCGCTGATGGTCAGGGCCAGCTCTCCTGCTCTTGTGACTCTGGGCCAGCATTCCTGACTGCTGCAGGAGGGGGAGGAGGGGTGCATCTTTTCCTAACCCATCCCACTCCATGACAGATGAAGACAGCAGGATCAGCTCTCCTGCTCTCATGCCCTCCAGGCCAGCTCACCTGTGCCCCTGCCAGCAGGAGCAGCTCTATTGTGCTGCCCAGGTGAGGTACAGGACCTGCTGTCTTGAGTGCTGCTGCCAGTGAGGGACAGTGCCAGTTCTCCCAGTCTCATGACCTCAGGGCCAGCTCTCCCACCTGTCAGGGCCTGCTCTTCCAAGTGCTGAAGCCAGTGAGAGGCAGGGGCAGCTCTCCCACTTCCATGATCCCTGAACCAGCTTTTCCCACCTGCAGTAGGTGGCAAGGGATGAGAGGTGAGAGGGGTATCTCACTGTCACGCCATTTTGTGACAGACAGAGGGGCTAGCTCTCCCATTCTCATGCCTTCAGGGCTGGCTCACCTGCACACACACACACACACACACACACACACACACACACACACACTGCCAACAGGGACAACTCTTCTGTGCTGCTCATATGATCTGGGCCATAGGTGTTGGCCCAGATCCTGGGCCTCCATGTGGCCTTTGATGGCAACACAGGCCACAGACATCAGCACAGACTCAAGCTGCAGTAGGACCAGAGACCCAGACATGGTCCTTGACATATATGGCCCCAGCAATGACTTGAAGACCTCAGGTGTCAGCTTAGACTGCTGGCCTCTGCATGGACCTCCATAGCAATAGGAGCCAGGGACATCAGTTCAGAGCCCAGCCACAGCAGAGCCACAGATTCAGACATGTCCTCTGGCAGTAGTCCAGCCAGAAGTCACCATGGTCTTGAGTGGCCTCTTACATCAACATGGCCCCTGTGGAGGCACATCCCTCGGACACTGACTTGGTCACAGGTGTCCACAGGGCCCTTGGTGGTAAAACAGGAGCCACAGACATCAACACAGACCCCCATGGCTACATCAGGGCCACAGACCAAGGCATGGCCCTTGGCAGCAGCCCAGGCCTGGACATAACCATGGCCCCAGGTGGCAAGCAGACCATCTATGTCAGGCTGTTTCTCACTGCCCTCACCTCTTCAGATCTGCCTCTCCCCAGCACATGATTTGTTCTGCCTCTGTCTCTCCCATTTCCCCACCCTGTACTCAGTCACCATAATGTGCCCAACTGCTCAGTGCCAGAGGTCAGGCTTGAGTTTGGCTCCCGAAGGCTAAGATTGGTTGATCCTGCCTTCCCCAGGCCTCTTGTTCTTAATTGAAGTAGAATTACATCACTTTTCCATCTCTCTTTTCTTCCAGCACCTCCCTGATATCCTCCTTTGAATCCCTCCCATGACTCCTCATTCTCAAGTTGATAGCCTGTTTGGGGAGAGGCTGATTTTTCTTCTCAGAGCAGTTATTAGTTGCCTGTACCTCTTTATCTAGGTAGGGGACCCCACAAAATTTCCCCCTGTGCATGTTAACATGTCCGTTGATATTGCCATTAGATTTTAAGAGCCAGAATACCAGAGAGTCTGCTGTGAGGCAGTCTCTCCTAGAAATGGCTGCACAAACATTTATTTCTTCTAGGACTGGATGCTGAGAAGTCCAAGATGAGGGGTCAGCAGGTATGGTAAGGGCTCACACTCTGAGTTGCAGACAGTTATCTCCTTGTATCCGCACAGAAACATAGGGGGAACTAGCTCTCTTCTGCTTCTTCTCTTTAAAAAAAAGGATTTTCCACATTTTTTCTTTACTAATTGTGTGTGTACGCACATGGCACAGCTCATGTGTGGAGGTCAGAGGACAGCTTGGGGGAGTCAGTTCTCTTTTTCTACCGTGTGGGTCCTGGGGATCCACTCAGGTTGTCAGGCTTGCCTGCTCCTGTCTGTTCCTTAAAGGACACTAGTCCCTGTACAAAGGTCTGGTCCTCGTGACCTCATCTAAATCTAACTATCTCCCAAAGGTTCCACCTCTGAAGACCATCTCAGTGGGAATTAGAATTTTGACTGGTGAATCTTAGGGAGAACACAAACATCCAGTACATAGAGTAGTTACACAACTGATACAGCCATTTAGTTTCCCATGATACTTTTCTCTTTCAGTTCTCACAGCATAGTCATCTAGGAATGAGGCTAATAAAGGCTGAACATTATTAATCCCCAAGTCCTAAATCTCAAATGCCCTAAAATATGAAAATTTTTGAGTATCAGCATGACACCACAAATTGAAAATTCTACATCTGACATCAGGTGACATTTCCTACTAAAAAGTCATTGTGATGGCTGGTCAGTCTTACCAACACCTCCACACATGTCCATGAGGGTTTTCTACAGCTCATAGATCCCATTGGCTCTAATCTAATCAATGGATTAACTCCCTTGATGGAGTCATAGTTTGATGACACTACTGGGAGGAGATGGAAGGAGGTGTGGGCCCTGTTGGAGGAGGCAGGTCACCGGGAGCATGTCCTTGTGCCTAACCAACCCCTTCCTGTCTTCTCTCTGGGTCCTGTCTGCCAGGATGTTACTGCTAGTGTTCTGCCATGCCCTCTCCCCCATTATGGACTGTGATCCAAAAGAAGGAATTCCTCCTTTAAACTGGTATTTCTCACTGATTTGTCACAATGACGATAAGAGTAGCTAACACATTTGTACATACTTTCCTCAGACTGTATGCATGAAGTATAAGTGAAGCATGCATGGCTTTCATGGTTAGATGCCGGCCTCTCTAAGACACATCATTGTGTCCCTGCATAGATTCAAATTCCATAAAACTCTGGAATCAGAAAAACTTCTACTTGTAAACATTTTTTATCCCAAAAAAGTAAAAACAAGGAAGCTTTGTTTTATGAGTGAGGGGTTTGCAAAACCCTGATAAGACAGAAACAGCAAAGGCCGCAGAAGGGAGGCCAGGCAGTCCTGACTCAAGGCAGGCTAGAACCGGCAGAGGAGCGTCTGGTGAAATGTCACACTGTGACTGGATTCTCTGGATTGTGTTGGGAAATCTATCAACCATTTATGGATTTGGCCTTGAAACCCCATCAGTTCCCTTCCCCGAGGCTCAGCCCACTTGCCTTCCCTGTTGCCTCAGTTTTCTGTTCCCTGTTGGAATGTAAAATCAGCTCAGTGCTTACTGTTTCACAGAGGAGTTGTTGTTATTACCACCACAATAAAGCAAATCAGAATAGACTTTAAAAATAGAAACTCGTGAACTGTCTAGGAGAAAATTAAATTAATCTTTGGCTTACTCTGTAGTTGGTTGTTTTTGCTCTCTTGAGGGGCCCACCACCTAGCTCCCAAGTACATCACACATGGAGGCTTATTCTTAATTATAAATGCCTGGCCTTAGCTTGGCTTATTTCTTGCCAGCTTTCCTTAACTTTTCTCAAGTATCTTTTGCCTTGGGGCTTTTCCTGTTCTCTTACTTCTGTAAATCTTACTCTTACTCCATGGCTTGCTGTGTAGCTGGGTGGCTGGCCCCTGGTATCCTCCTCCTTCTCTGGCTACTCCTTTCTCCTCCCAGATTTCTCCTATAGATTCTCTATGCCTGCCAGCCTTTCCTATCCTTTCTCCTGCCTTGCCATTGGCTGTTCTTTATTAGACCATCAGGTGTTTTACACAGGCACAATAACACAACTTCACAGAGTTAAACAAATGCAACATAAACAAAAGTAACACACAAAATAATATTCTACAACATTTCCCCCTTTTGTCTAAATAAAAACAAAGGTTTTAACTTCAATATACTAAAACTATATACAGTAACAATCATCAAGCAAGGATAATATTCACAATGTCCAGTTTATTTTTGTCTGGCAAATTTAAAGAACATACTTCAATATCTATTATATCTTAGTGAATCCAAAGTTTTACACCTAATTTACTTTCTATCATAACTAAGGAAAACTGCAACTATAACTGTCTAGTCTTAAAGTCCATCAAAGACCCAGAAGGATAACATTATTTGAATAAACAAAAAGTGCACTGTAAACAACTTCCAAAACTCTAGCAATGACAGAGACATCTGACTGCCTGGACAGTCACCCAAAGTTCCTTCTGCAACATTGGGGCATCAATTTTCAGCCTACAGACCCAGAATATCAGGCAGACTTCTCAGTAAAGCAGGAAACTTGAAGGACTGTCCTGCCTTGTTTTGGCAAAGTTCATGAGTTGCTTTTCTCCGTGTCCTGCAAAATATCTGGGAGACTCTTCTGTGAAGCAGGAATTTTGAAGGACTGTCCTGCCTTGTTTTGGCAAAGTACATTAGTCTTTTTCCTGAGTGTCCTGCATGTCCAGACTGCACACCACATTGTCAGCAGTCAAAGGCAAGAGCAGTTTCTTTGCCCAGTGGCTAACCTTGCCACAATGAAAGCAAACTCCACAAGGAATGTCTATCATCTTCTCTGAAGTAAATTGGTGCTGCCAGGAGCAGATATATCTCATTATCATGAGAAACTTTAAGTTAACAAAACATTTTAAATGCCATATTCTGTAGGTCTTTGAAAGATTTGAAGACCATCTTTCTATCTAGAATATATCTCTATATGATCTGGAAAGCATACCTAACATATCTACAAATTTGATTGTTATAAATGACTAGCCACTAACCTATATTTTCTGATTATCCTATATAGTTTATAATAACAGCTTTCAAAAACTAGAATTTTACCTTACATTTTAAAATAAACTGCATAGGTACAATACCTTAACAAGAATAGAAACATATATACAATATGCTGTAACAAAAATAACCTTAAATTTTTATCACTGTACAAAGATATCATAAACAATAGTATAAACATATATACAGAGTAACAAAAATAACTTTAATTTGTAGCAATATACTACAGTCCCATAAATGATAACAAACATCCATAAACCACCAAATAACCAAAGGCCTCCCACATCCCCTTTGGGAATGTGGGCATTATGTTCTCCAAACTGCTTCCTGCTGTCTGTGGATGAAGTATCTTTAGGGTCCCAGAAAGAAAATTTTGAAATAATGGCCAAGTCCTGTAGATATCACCTGTCAAGATTCAGGAGGTCTCTCCTGATCAAACCTGATCCATATTAACTCTGAAGGAATCCACAACCTTTTCTCCTGTGGGAACAAAACTCCAAAGCCTTTTTTATTTCCAGTTGACAAATAGATTTTTTGACTTCTTTTTTCAAAATTAAGGCATTCCTCAAGTATCTAGATTGGTTCAATTTAGCAGTCCTTTTCACAAGCCCATGTCTGCCAGCAACTGTTTCTTGCCCATCAGCCATTTAAAAAAACAATCAAAATCAACACAGTAACATATAGCACCCAGACTCTCTGTGTATTTGCCATCTTTACATGGCATTTTTTTTCTTTTTTCTTGTTACTGTCTCTTTAAAGATTTCTTTATTTTTTAAAACTTTTTTCTATGACTGTTTATACCTATTTTCTTTTCTTTCTTAATCCTACGCCATTGTTAAATACTCTGGACTTTTTAGAGTTTTTTTTTCTGTCTGGGCCCCTTTTACTGTGTATCTTTTTGCCTTTTTTATTTGCATGAGCAAAAAAAAAAAAAAAAAAAAAAAAAAGAACAGCTGCTAATTGGAGTGGCTTGGGACCTCTGCCCACTTCTTGGGTCATGAAAGCCAGGCCTAAAGCTCATGGCTGATTCAGAAGTTCTTCTGACTAGGAACTGCATTCAACCTTCCTAGAGCTCTAGAATGCTAATGCTTGTGCTGTGTCAGGAGTGTTTTACTTAGTTTTTTTTGCTACCTAACTACTGACTGCTCAAGGGCTTGCCTTAAGGCAGAAGCTCTTAAAGGAGCCATGTCCAGTTTTTTGTTTTGTTTTCAGCTTTCTTAAGCACTACATGGAAATTTGAGAGGCCCATGCTGGGTGCCGAAATGTTGTTGGTTGTTTTTGCTCTTTTGAGGGGGTGTACCACCCAGCTCCCAAATAAATGACACATGGAGGCTTATTCTTAATTATAAATCCCTGGCTATAGTTTGGCTTGTTTCTTGCCAGCTTTCCTTAACTTATCCAATCTATCTTTTGTCTCTGGGCTTTTCTTGTTCTCTTACTTCTGTAAATCTTACTCTTACTCTGTGGCTTGCTGTGTAGCTGAGTAGCTGGCCCCTGATGTCCTCCTCCTTCTCTGGCTACTACTTTCTCCTCCCAGTTTTCTCCTTCTCTCTGCCTGCCAACCTTTCCTATCCTTTCTCATGCCTTACCTTTATTAGACCATCTTTATTAGACCATCAGGTGTTTTACACAGGCACAGTAACACAACTTCACAGCGTTAAACAAATGCAACATAAACAAAAGTAACACACACAATAATATTCTACAACATTACCCTCTTTACTGCTTACCCTCTGCCAGGTACCAGGAAGCTGGCTTTTTTGGTTCCTTCCTCCTCAGTCTTGATAAGCCGTTGAGCGGCTCCAAATCTAATGACAGCAGTTGGTGATGTCTTTATTGATCTGCTGGAGTCCCACCAGACCTGTTTGTTTTTTTTTTTTTTTGAGGGGGGGGAGGAGTTGTGAGCCTAGCCTTTAACAGCTGAGTCATCTCTCTGACCCAAGACCTGCTTTTTTTTTTTTTTTTTTAATAGATCTGCTGTCATAGCCTCGGCACAGGCAGTTCCTCACCCAGTGTCTGGCATATAAGTGTTCAAAAATGTTGCTCATTATTTTTACTATCATTTTCTCCAAAATGTTGTTTTCTGATAAATACATTACATGCAAATTGATCTTATGGGTGTTTTGTTTGTTTGTTTGTTTTGGTCTTCCATGACAGGGTTTCTCTGTGTAGCCCTGGCTATCCTGGAACTCACTTTGTAGACCAGGCTGTCCTTGAATTCACAGAGGTCTGCCTGCCTCTGCTTCCCAAGTACTGGGATTAAAAGTATGCTCCACCATTGCCAGGCTCACTAAGTTATTTTCAAACTACAAGTACAATCACCATGAAGGTGCTAGTAGGGCTTATCTCAGTACGTTGGGATACATGGTAATTTTATATTCAATGGATTTTTTAAAGTTTTTAGAGTAAAGATATTACCTCGTCATATATAATGTTCTATTCTGCAGCAGTACTTTTTTATTGGGACCACCAGCCCACAAAGAACAACACTGAGACTTTTTATTAATTATGAAAGCTTAGCCTTAGCTTAGGCTTGTCCCACTAGCTCTTATAACTTAAATTAGCCCATTTATTTTACTCTATGCTCTGTCACATTGCTTGTTACCTCATCATTCTGTACTGCTCATGCTGCTTCCTCCGCATCTGACTGACGACTCTGCCTTCTTCTTCCCAGAGTTCTCACATTTTCAACAGTGAACAAATATCCCACAACCTTCCCCCTTTGTCTAAATAAAAAGGAAAGGTTTTAACTCTAACATAGTAAAACTCTATATAATATGAACAGGATTTTCTGAGACCTAAGAAGGATATAACATTACCTGAGTAAGAAGAAAGTGCAGAGCAAACAAATGCCAAAACTAGAAATGAGAGAAACATCTGGCTGCCTGGACTGTCATCCAAGGTTCTTCTGCAACATCAGACCATCCATCATCAACCCACAGGCCTAGAATAACTGACGGACTTTTCTATGAAGCAGGAATTTTGAAGGACTGTCCCTCTTTGTCTTGGTAAAGTTTGGCAGTAACTTTCTTTTGTTTTCTCCTCCTTGTCCAATTTAGACAGCGTACTGTCAGCAGTCAAGGCAAGGGCAGTTTCTTGCCCAGTAGCTAACTTTTGCCACAAAGAAAGGAAACTTGATATGGAGTTTCTTCAATGCCCATCATCTTTTTTGAAGTAGATTGGTGATGCCAGTAGCAGATGTATCTCACTGCACTGTCATGAAAAGCCTTATGTTATTAAAACATCTTAAATGCCATATTTTGTACATCTCTAAAATGTTTGAAGACCACTTGTCAATCTAAAATATATGTGTTTTACCTTGAGAACATACCTAACATTACTACAAGTTTGATTGTTATAGGTGACTACTAACCTGCATTTCTTTATATCCTAAATAGCTTGTAATAATAATTTTCAGGGACTAGAAATTTACATTACATTGTTAAATAGCTGCATAGATACAATACCTTAAACAAGAACAGAGATGCATGTACAGTATGTTCTAATAAAAATAATTTTGAATTTGTATCAATATACAAATTTATATAAAATATTTGAGACTAGTCATTGTTAAAAAATAGACTCAACAATCTACCCTTTCTCCCATCATTTCTATACTATACCCCCCTTTTTCCATTCAGAAACAGATCCCTGAATCTAATCTCCTTTGTTTAGTTTTTTTCTGACCATTACCAATAACAATTTGTAACCAACCCCCCTAAATGATGACAAACATCGACAATCCATCAAATGACAAAAACCATCTACTTTCCTCTTGGGGATGTGGGCGTCATATTCTGTAGACTGTGTCCTGTTGTTTGGGGATAACGGCATCTTTAGGGGGCCCTGAGAAAATTGGGATAATGATCAAGTCCTGTATTTTTTTGTTGTTGTTTAGTCTCTGTGTGATGAGAAAGTGTAGAGCTTATTTGAAGTCCTGGTTGGATAGTCTGGGGTGGACCATCTCACCTAGCAGCTTTGAAGCTGTTCTGGATGCAGAATTTTGAGGAAACTACAACAGAGGCATTATGAGAGGCTGGATCACCTGGGCTGCTTATATTTATTGGCATCTGGTCCTTTTATTCTGAAAATACAGAACATGAACTTTTAAAGGTAACATATATATATCTGTACTAAGACAAGTATGGAATGTGCAGCATACACAAATCAGTTAAAGATGATTTTTTGTTTTATGTTTGATCAGGTAAAAGGCATCTGTTAACTTTATAAGTTTGTTTAGATTGTATAACCAAACCTCTATCCATGTCATATGAAAGGGTGGCATATAATAATAAGTCATGAGGACTCTGTAACCAACATGGTTTACCATGTCTCCTCCAGTCTCAGAGCTGCTCCCATGTAAAGGGATCAGCATGTACACTACCTGTCCTGTAGTCTTTCTTGCCTTCTTTTTCTGTAGCCAAGATTTTTAAGAGGTCTCCCCCAAGCAGATCTGATATTCATTAATTTTGAAGAGAACCATAACTTTTTGTTTCCCATGGAAACAAAGGCATAATCTCTTCCCCAATGCAACATATTTTCTGACTTCCATTTTGAAATTAAGACATTTATATATATATATATATATATATATATATATATATATATATATATATATGTGTGTGTGTGTGTGTGTGTGTGTGTGTGTGTGTGTGTGTGTGTTTAATTTAGCAGGTTCCATAATCCAATGTCTCTCAGCATCTATTGTTTTTTATACATTAGCATTTAAAAAATTCAAAGTCAACAAAGCACCACACAAGATCCAGACACCCTGTATATTTCCCATCTTTACATGGCTTATTCTTTTTTATATTATTTTACTCTTTCTTTAAAAACTTTATTATTTTTAAACTTTTTTTCTGTGGCTGTCTATACCCATTTTCTTTTTCTTTATTTAGCATCTAAGTACATTTTTAAACACAATGTAACATGTTCAGAGTTTTTGTTGGCCTGGACCTGGCTTTTTTTTCTTCACCGCAGCCTCCTCTGACAGTGTGAGCTGGCTCTGCCTCCTGAGTGCTGGGATTAAAGGCATGCATCACCACTGCCTGGTATGAGCTAAATCTTAAACTGCTAGGCTACAGCCACAGGGCTCTTGCTTAGCATACGGCATGCTGGTGGCTGACTCTGCCCCCTTGGTTTCTGAGAGACCACCCCAGCTCTGGGAAGTTTATGGATCCATGCTGCAGTAGGTATTTCTGCCTAGTCTTCTGCCACCAAGTGGCATGCTGCCCACTGCTCATAAACCCCATTCAAGTGCTCAGTAGCAGGGCCTCTTAAAAACAAGCACTGAACCTACTATGACCTTTTATTTTATTATTATGTTTTTAGCTTTCTCGGGCCCTGTGTGGATATATGGCCGCATGTTGGTGTTGTTTGCAGCAGCACTGTTTCATTGGGACCACCAGCCCACAAAGAACAACGCTGACACTTTTTATTAATTATGAAAGCTCGGCCTATGCTTAGGCTTGTCCCACTAGCTCTTATAACTTAAATTAACCCATTTATCTTAATCTATGTTGTTACGTGGCTTGTTACCTCATCTCTCTGTACTGCTCTTGATGCTTCCTCTGTGTCTGACTGGTGACTCTGCCTTCTTCTTTCCAGAGTTCTCTCTCTGCCCTGAAGTCCTACCTATACCTCCTACCTAGCTATTGGCCTTTCAGCTTTTTATTACATCAATCACAGCAATACACTTTCACACAGTGTACAAATATCTCCCAACACTTTTCAAATATCTTCTTCCCTGTTTGAATTATTGCCAGCGAGCAGGAATAAGAATTCCAAAAATAATACCTGCCTGTTGTTAACATTTGTTCCAGTGTGTGGCCAACATGCCTGAAAGAGACCACTCCCAGGGAAGAACAGTTTGGCTCTAAGTTTCAGGGGTTTCACTCCATTGTAGCAGGGAAGGCAGGGCAGAGCACATGAGTCCTTCATGGTGGCCCAGAAGCATACAGGAAGAGGCACTCAGGATGACATGTAGCTGCCAAGAACATTCTCCAGGGTTCTATTTATTCCTGCTAAACTTCTGAAGTTTCTACAACTTCCCAAACAGTGCCGGTAGCTGGGGACCAAGCATTCTGCATAATGAATTCAACATAATTAAGCACTGAGCTCTCTAGCCCCTCTAAGTGGTCTTTAGGAGATATACTTTTTTCACTGAATTATCTTAATATTTTTCAAGAGAATTCTTAGGAGTTTTATTACTTATCAACCCTGTTTCATAAATGAATGTAAATTTAATATTCCAAAAAGGTAGTTATGGCTCTCACCTCTGTAAGAGCCATTCCATATTCAAACCACAACATGGTACTTAAGCTTCTAAGATTCCTCGTCAGTAAGAAGGGTGATTGAGTCCGACTAGTTGCTAGTTTGGGTTTTCATCAAGGTTGGTGTTGACAGAATAGTTCCAGCCCTACCTGCTTCTCCCCATTAGCATGCAGACCTAGTCAACACGAAGGTGACAGCTGTGTTTTCTGACAATTGGCAGCATTGCAACACTATTCTATACTCTAAACTGAAACTCTGCCTTATGTGAACTGTTTAATGCAAGGCACTGCTGAACTCCAGCTCTGTAATATGTGAACATTCCAGATTAATTTAAAAGTTCCACAGAAGCAATGAATGGCCTAGAACCCAAAGTATTTTAATTTGTACTTGCAGCCTTTATTATGATTTACAGGATAGACAGATCAAAGGTTAGTCAGATTTTATACACCTTAACATGACCTTCAATTAAAGGCTTTCATAGGATAGCTGTGCCTTCCTGACACTTCTGCTGATAGGAGTAAGCAGCGTTCATGATTTAGATTCCATAGCTAGGTTAGGAGCTGTTCAGAGGACAGATGCCAAGAGGGGGCTCAGTAAGGGAGGTGGGACACTGGTCAAGCTTAGTGCAGGGAGATCTAACTAGAAGTAACTGGGATATCCCAGTTGCTAAGGAATGGTTTGGAAGTCCAGAGTAGGCACTACTTGGAAAGCTAGGTGGTGGAATGGGGTAAGGGGATGGTGGCTATGAGCTAGTGATAGGATCACATTACTGAACTGATGTCATGAACAAGACTGTTGCCCTAGACCTTCCTTGTTTTCTGTGGAGGTTGAGAGATTTGACAAGAGGACTACAAAGAGAAAGACTTGATGCTGTACAAGGCACAAAGACTCAGGCCCACAGGAGGAGGGCAGGGGTCTGATTCTCCAGGAGAATTGAGTGGACAAGAAATCCAGCCATTCAGGAGGTTTTGTTGCTTGGAATGGGGGGTTCCCTTTCATAGTTCCTAATCTTGTTAATCAAGAATTTTAAGGTGGACTCAAAAGTAATCTAGAGGGCCGCTTGGTTAGAGTTCAGAGAGGAAAACAACAGAGCCCTGTCAATCTCAGCTGCTGCCAGAGGGTGAGGATGAAGGAGAAGAGAGAAAGTCAGGTCTTTGTATGGTCCAAGAGCACAGGTAGGTTCAGTAGTGGGGGTCAGCAAGCAGCTGCGTGGTGGAAGCGGGGAGGCTTCAGAAAAAGAGTGGAAATGTCCAGAGGATTGTGGAAAAAGACAATTCATTAAGAAAGAGAAAACACCCAAGAACAGGAGTGGACTAGTTAGCTGAGGGAGGAAATAACCCCCAAAGCACAACAAATGTAAGACAGTTATGTTTACAGAGCACTTACTGTTTTGTGATAAGGCTATTCATGGGGAGACATCAACAAACATCTACTCACCCCAGATATGGAACCAATGACAGACTGAAGTGACATGTCATTAAGGCCTAACTTAGTTAACCAATGAGTTTACTGGAGTTACTTACAGGGGTATGGGTGAGGGGCTACCTATGGGAGCACGGATAACTCAAAACAGCTCTATCACCAAGAGCTGCCCCAGCATGGGTAATGAGTCATGAAAGCTGGAGCCCTGGGGCTTCATGAACAACTTGCAGGCAGATCAACACGTGGGCAAGTTTTCCTCCTCAGACATGTACTGCTTATACAACCTTGGGGGGGGGGAGAGAGAGAAAGAGAGAGAGAGAGAGAGAGAGAGAGAGAGAGAGAGAGAGAGAGAGAGAGAGAGAGAGAGACCTTTGTGAATCACGGATTTCCTGAAACTTGTGAGTTATTTACTTCCTGAGGTGTTTTGTTTGTTTGTTTGTTTTGAGACATGGCCTTACTGTGCAGCCCTGGCTAGCTTGGAACTCACTGTGTTAACCAGGCATTGAACTTGTTGTGATCCACCTGTCTCTGTGTGCTGGGATTAAAGACATGCCACAACAATCATATTTGTTCTCAGAAACTTCACTGGTGCCTGAGTCTGAAGGATATCATCATTTACAAAAGGAAGTTTCCTTGCATGGCAGAGCATAGCTGATAGCAATAAGACAATCTGACAAATATCGTATCTACTTAATAACAGGAGCTGTTTTCACTCTGGGCCCCCATCAGCCACAGGCTTTTGTCCTGGCTTATAGTACCAGACATGAATTCCCTCTTGTGCATCAGGACTTAAATTTAATCAAAATGCTGTTGCTTGTGCCCAAAAAAAACCCTTGTGTCACCACTGTACCCACAGTCACATATTGTTTGCATCTTGATCGTGCGGCATGCAGGGTCCATAGCTGAGTAGGATGTTTAGCGTAATTCTTCTCCAGCAGCCTGCACAGTGTCTTCTAGAGTTACAAAAACCAGGCAGCAGGAGGGAGCTACCAGTTCAGTCCCAGCCTGATTTCTACACTCACCTCTCCATTTGTATATATTTGTATTTGTCCTGGGAAAGGTAGCCATATCATTTTTGTCCAGTCTCTGCATAATGTGAAAATGCAGGGCTTGTCTCAAGTCCTTGCTTGACTAGGCTGTGAGGCTGGATCATTTCAGCAAGCCATCTCAAAATTGTCCTGAGCAGTTTGTAGTCCAAAACTGATCTTTGGGTGGTGTTTGTCAGCTTAGTGGTGTTATCATCATCATGATTGAATTATCGTTGTGGGCCTGCAACATCTGTTGGAGGCTGTTAGGCATGGTCATGGTTCACTGCAGAAAACTGATAGAGACTGAAACCCAAAATCATGTACGGGAAGCTAGATGAAGCCTTTTTTTCTAGAATTAGTTAGTACTCTATAAGACCATTAACATCATGACAAAAGTTTAATATATATATTAATCTTATAAATTTTGATATAAAATTCATATCTTAAAAAAAGTTTTAAAGAGTCAAAATAAAACTCTGTGATCAGACCATGATCTTGTGAAACGAAATTGTATGGGAATTGTAATCTTATGGCTTTTGTGGGTTTTTCCTTTAAAAACCCCCCATGGGGCTGCAGTAAGATGCGGCTCTTGCTCTTAGGAGCAGAGTTTGCCCGTCTGTACAGTCACTTCAATAAAAACCTTGTGCTGTTCCATCAACTGGACTGGAGTCTGGGTTCTTGGGGCACCCCCTCGAGAAGGTAGTACCCTGGGTCTGGGGTCTATCATCTATAGACATATAACACAAATGGTCTTTATGTAGTCCCAGTTCAATTTAAAATTAAAGCTGGCTTTGGAGTTGGAGTGTGGCTCTCTCCTTCTCTAAACCCAAGTATGCTTGTTAAAAGAAAATGCAAAATCTCTTTATCATGTCAGAAGAGCCACCTTATATGGGACAGAAGAAAAACCAAAATTAAGGGACTATTCTATTGTCACTAATATCATAATTCTTTGGTTTTATTTTGACTCTTTAAAACTTTTCTGTTGTTCCTTTCTTGTTAGTATTGAGAAAATTCAAATTTAATAGAGCATTATATAATCTCTTTCTGGGGTTTTTTGTTACCCCTTTCTGTTTATTTAGCATATCCTTTAAAGTTTGATTTGACCTTTCTATGACTACTTGGCCTGTAGGATTATGACTGGTATACCTGTAATATGCTTTATATTGCAATAGCAAAAAACTGTTTCATTTTTCCAGAGACATATGCTGGAACATTGTCAGTTTTAATTTGTACAAGCATACCCACGATGCCATAACTTCTAGCAAATGCATGATTACAGAGTCAGAGAAGTTGTCCATTGAAATTCTGAATATGGTGTACATATTTCAATTTTACAAATTCTACAAAATGAAACACTTCCATTTGCCAGATTTCATTCCTCTGAGTACCCTTTGGGTTACATCTTGCTGGTACTGGAGTTTGATTTGTATTAAGAGCAAGTAGGACATTTCCTTATAATTTCCTTGGCTTGTCGCCAGGCTATAGAAAAATCCTTTTTTAAAATGCTTACTATTGGCATGATGTTTTTAATGAAATTCTGAGGCCTCCAGCACATTTCCTATTAATAGTTGATTGATCTCATCATTTCCTTGTGCTAGAGGGGCTTGGCAGACCTGTATGGAATCTGATATGTTATATATAAGGGATGATTCCTATTCCTGATTATTTCTTGTAACTAAATAAATAACAAAGTTAATTCTGACCCAGCAGGGATAAATTCAGCAGTTTCAATATGTAAGACCACCCTTTCAGCATACTGAGAGTTAGTAACTGTGTTGAGAGGTTCAAAAAAAATTCATTAATACCATCAGAATGGCATATAATCCCAATTTTTGGTCAGAATTATAAGGATTTTGCACCACTTTACCTAAGTTTTCTGATTTGTAACATGCTTTTCCTTCTTTGTTTGAGTCTGTATAAAATGTACAGGCTCCAGATATTAGTATTTTTTATACAATGCAAGGCAGGATCTAGTTAGCTCTCCTTATAAATTTAATTCTATTGCTTTTGGATATTTGTTGTTAATCTTTCCCAAAAAACTACTTCAAGCTCTTTGCCAAAGTTTACTTTCTGCCCATAATTTGTCAATTTCATCATTAGTAAAAGGTACTACAACTTCTGCTGGGTCTATTACTGCTAATTGATGAAGTCTTAATTTTCCTTTTAAAATAAACTCAGATATCTTTTCCACATAAGTTTTAAATTTTTTACTCTGTTTATTTGGTAGAAATATCCATTCCAATATAATATCTTCATTCTGCATTAAAATTCCTGTAGGAGAATGCTTAGAGGGTAAAATAACGAAAATGCAATCAAGCTTTGGATCCATGTGATCCACATGTGCATCTTATATTTTCTTTTCTGCCAAAGCCAATTCATTTTAGCTTCAGCTGATAATTCTCTTGGATTACTTAAGTCCTTGTCACCCTCTAAGGTTTGGAACAAATTACTCAGTTCATCATTTTTTTTTTTACCCCAATAAGGGTCCATAGATTGGAAATATCTCTGAGTAATCTTTGAAAGTCATTAAGAGTCTACAATCGATCTCTCCCAATTTGCACCTTTTGGGGTCTAAGTTTGTGTAGATCTATTTTATATCCTAAATAATTAATAGAATCTCCTCTTTGTATCTTTTCAAGAGCAATTTGTAATCCCAAACAAGGTAAATTTTTCTTTACTTCCTTAAATATTTGATACTTTAAACAACTAAAGTATCAACATTTGAATCAGCTAGTAAAATGTTGTCGATGTCATGATAAATTATAAATTTAGGAAATTGTTTACATATTACTTCCAATGTCTGTCATACAAAATATTGGCACAAGGTTGAGCTATTTAACATTCCCTATTGGGAGTACCTTCCATTGATATCTCTTGACTGGATGGGAATTATTTTAAGTAGGTACCCTGAAGCCAAATTTTCCTTTGTCTTTTTCTTGTAAGGGTATTGAGAAGAAAGTCTTTTAAATCAATAACTGTAAGAGGACATCCTTTAGGTAACAGAGTAGGCAAATGAATTCCAGATTGTAGAGAACCCATTGGCTGAATTTCCTTGTTAATAGCTGTTACCATTCTATACTTACCAGATTTCTTTTTAATAACAAATACAGGAAAATTCCAAGGCCTGGTTGATTCTTCAATATGCTGAGCATTTAACTGCTCTTGTACCAGCTGTTCTAAGGCCTGTAGATTCTCTTTTGTTAAAGGCCATTGCTGAACCCATACAGGCTTGTCTGTTAACTATTAAGCTAGGGCTGTTGGTGTCTTTGAAAGATCAGCAGCTGTTGTGCTCTATTCTTGTTCAATCTGAATGGTCAGTGACTGTTCTTTATAATACCTTCTAATATGTTTCTCAGAAACATGTGATAGTTTATGGTTTGTTTTTGAGATTGGAGGAATGCTAATCTGAGTATTTCATTACTGTAATAAATCATGTCCCTATGGATTCATAGCTATATTAACCACATATGGCTTTAATTTTCCTCTCTGTTGTTCTGGCCCTATACATTCGACCCATCTCATGCTCTGTTTCACTTGAGATAATGTTCCAATCCCTAAAAGCTGAACATTTACCTCCTGAGGATGCCAATTTGGATGCCAAGATTCTGGTGCTATTGTTATGTCTGCACCTGTGTCTATAAGACCTTCAAAGAGCATGTCATTTTTTTCTTATTTTTAATTTTGGTCTTTGTTCATTTATAGAAGTTTGCCAACAAATTCACTTTATGGTTTCTCCTGATTTTTTTGTTCTTTCTTCAATAGCTGTTCTATTACCCCAAGCAGTATGTTTTTTACAATAGGCATTAGGTTCTTCAATTGCTCTGAGAGCGGGTTTCTTTTATGATTGCAGGAAAACTGAACTGAATTTGTCATGGGGGCCTGCAAGAGGCCCCTCAGGGAGTTTCCTGATGGCAAAGGCAAAGCATTATCTTATGTGTCCCTTGTTGATCTACATTCATTAGTCCAATTTTGCCTTTACCACACCTTCTGCATAATCTAGAAGGGAGGGGCATTCTGTTACCGTTGCCCCTTGAAAAAACATTGTGTGTAGGAACACTCTGATTACAGTCCCTTTTTAGGTGACCTTGTTTACTGCAATTAAAACACCTGACATTGCTATTTTTCTTCAAACCTCTGGAACATTAATTATTCTCTCATTTAGTTGTTCCATTTTCAGACTGCCCTAATGTGTTATCAAACAGAGACCAAACATCCTCCATTGTAAAAATGTTTTCCATTTTTTAATGTGGGGGAAAATTCTCTTTTAACTAATTTCTCCTCTTAAGAAATCTTAATTGACTCACCTGCTCTGATGACTGTGTAGAACAATAGAAGCCCAAGCAGATTTCAAGGCAACTACCTCTTATGGTAACAGCCCAAGATGGGGATCCAGGGAGAGCCAACAACCCACCAGGAGAGATAAAGTAAAAGATCCAGCCATCTGGATCCAGCTAGTTAGAGACTCTAGCCCATGTGGGGAGGAGACTCCAGCCACATGCAGCTCAGGACTGAGCAAGGCCACAGGCAAGTGACTTTTTTGTGAATTTGTTCCACAAATGTTGGGCACCAGATGTAATACAAATCTTAAAAGGTCTTATAATAAAAAAAACCCAGAGCCAGATATTGGGAAGAAAGCTGAAAGATCAGAGAAGCAGAACAGCCAGCCATTAGCTTAGCTCTATGAAATCTTCAGCCTCAAGAGAGTGAGTTCCTGTTTCCTCATGCCTTATATATCTTCCTGTGTCCTGCCATATTACTCCCTGAGATTAAAGGCATGTGTCACCACTGCCTGGTTCTATTTCTCTCATGTAGCCCAGTGTGGCCTTGAACTCACAGAGATCCAGATGGATCTCTGCCTCCCAAGTAATAGGATTAAAGGTGTGTGCCACCACTGCCTGACCTCTATGTCTAATTTAGTGGCTATCTCTGTCCTCTGATCCCAAGGTAAGCTTTATTGGGGTATACAATAGCTAACCACATTGACCCATGCAAAGTAGGTATTATTATTCTATTTCATAAATGAGATGGGAGGAAGAAGAGGGGCTCAAAGAGGATAATAGCCCACAGTCATAGAGTTAGAGTAGCACTCGCCCAACTCCAACCTCAATGTTTCTTTGTTGCTCTATAAGCACATGTATCCCTTTCTGTAAGTGAGCATAGCAGATCCTCATCAGCTTTTCCCTTAAGGGTAACACCATGGAAGCCAGATGTAATGAGAGTGTGTTCTGGATTGTTTTTTGTTGTGGTGGTAAACACCATGACCAAAAACAACTTAGGGAGGAAAGGGTTTATTTTTAGCTTACACTTTCAGGTCACAATCTACCCCTTGAAGGAATTCGGGGAAGGAACTCAAGTAAGAACTGAAGCAGAAACCATGGAGAAATTCTGCTTACTGGCTCACTCTCTAGCTCCTGTTTGGATATTCTTATTATATAGCCTAGGCCCACCTTCCATGGTGAGCTGAGTATTCTCATATCAGTAATCCTTCAAGGCAATTTCTCACAGACATTAAGACAGGCCAATCTAATTGAGGCAATTCTTTATTAAATTCATCTTAATTAAGCCATCCTATGTGACTCTAGGTAGTTGACAATAAAAAAAAATAATCAGGGCAGGCAGGCAGTGGTGGCACATGCCTTTAATCTCAACACTTAGGAGGCAGAGGCAGCAGATCTCTATGAATTTGAAGCCAGCCTGGTCTACAAAGCAAGTTCTAGGACAGCCAAGGCTACATAGAGAAACCCTGTCTTGAAAACAACAACAACAATAACAACAACAACAAAACCAATCAGGACAAGCATTAACACTTTTTATTCAAGGAAGAGGAAGCTTAATCTTCAGACTGTCAGTATAACATATATTTGCAACTGTAGGTAGCTATGAAATCTGTCATTACCTTAAGAAAGTATGAATATTCTTGGAGGGAAAAATTTTCATATTTTTTGCTGACCATTTTGGTAACTCTGTGGATGTCCTATAAATTATAATTATAAATGTCAGCTGTTAGGGTCCTGGAGAAGTCCCACAAAAGACCACTATCCATGTATGCAATCAACAAGAGTGTTTTTATTCCAGCATGATGGGGCCTTGCCATCCCATACAAATGCAAAATGGTAAAGACCCCGAGAGGGACATGCAGGTTCCTTTTAAGCACAGCCAAGGGGAGTTCCTAGGGTAGTTAGATCACTTTAGATATCATTGACTTAAGCAAATGGCAATCATAAGAGTATGTTCTAATTGGCTGGGCCTAGTCATGGGCTGATTAAGGCTATAGCTTTTCCATTTTGGGGCAAGCCTGGACAAGTCCCAGGCTTTGTCCTCAAGCTGCTGTGGAGAATGGCTGGCCTAGTATGTACTGACTGTGAGGGTTGGCTCAGTGGCCTAGGCTTGGTGTGTCCGATCTCCCTTGTCCCTGTGGTCAGGGGCACCACTGATTAATTGCCCTTTCTTTGTGGCTCTCTCAGAAACTGCTTGTTCAGTCTCAGGAAAGTGAAATTTGTTGCAACTCTGTGGGTTTGGTCCAGGGTTTGGGCACCAAAATGTGAGTTTTGCAACTCTGGGGAAAGGTGTCCTGACTACTTGGAGAGTGAGACAACACCTTGAGCTGCTTAGGACAGCTCTGACAGCTGGAGCTGCAAAGAAAAAGCTCAACCTGGAGGGCAAGTTATCCCAGACACCTTGAGCTGCTCATGACAGCTCTGCCCTGGAGGTGTCCTGGATACCTGGAACTGCTTAGGACAGCTCTGATGGCTGGAGCTGCAAAGAGACAGCTCTGCCCTGGAAGGGAAGTTTTTCTGACTGCTTGGGAGAGTCAGGCCTGGAACTGCTTCAGCAGGTAAGGGTATCCTGACTGTTTGGGAAAGTCAGGCCTGGAGCTGCCAGGACAGCTCTGTAGGGAAGGGTATCCTGACTGTTCTGGAGAGTCAGGCTATACCTGGTGTGATGGGGGATGGTCTTCCCACAGAATATTGCAATCTCCTGGAGAGCTGCTATAGCTGAGCTTTGCTCAGCCCCACTTAAGGGGGCTTCCTAGCAGAGCTTTGCTTATCTGGCCTAAGAAATTGCAGAAATGTAGCAATCCTCTCTGGCTCCAGAGAAAAGTTACTTTTTCAGCTCTTTCAGTTCTCCCTTGCTTCTTTCACTGGCCTTTCTTAGCTTTTTGACATTGCCTGTACTGAGGGATGTCTCAGCAAGGATCTTCTGTTCAGCTTCTCCTTGCTCTGTCCACTGAGGGACATCTTAGCAAGGATCTTCTCTATGCCAGTAAATGAAGATTTTCACACCCAATACTCTTTTGAGAAAGAGATTTATTTGGGAAGGAGTCCAGAAGAGTAGCCTCTACCAGGATGGAGAGAACAGACCACAACTGACCAGGCAGGGTGGTTTATATAGAATGAGTTGGGGGTGGAGTTAGCCAGTGGTTCATTAGTTTTTTCTGCCCAGGGATTCGCCAGTTTTTTTGTTTGTTTGTTTTGTTTTTGTTTGTTTTTTTGTTTTTGTTTTTCTGGGTTTTTTTTTTGTTTTGTTTTTTTGTTTTTCGAGACAGGGTTTCTCTGTGTAGCTTTGCGCCTTTCCTGGATCTTGCTCTGTAGACCAGGCTGGCCTCAAACTCACAGAGATCTGCCTGCCTCTGCCTCATGAGGGCTGGGATTAAAGGTGTGTGCCACCACTGCCCGGCTTAAAGTTTATTTATTATGTATATAGGGTTTTGTCTCCATGTATGCCTGCAGGCCAGAAGAGGGCACCAGATCTCATTACAGATGGTTGTGAGCCAGCATGTGGTTGATGGGAATTGAACTCAGGACCTCTGGAAGAGCAAACAGATGTTCTTAACCACTGAGCCATCTCTCCAGCCCCCAGATTCGCCAGTTTTGTTGGCTAGGGACAGGGATGGCCCTGGTTTCATAGCCAAACTGTGCTTCTTTCACTGACCTTTTTTAGCTTTTTGACACTGCCTCTAAGGCTAGGGCACATTTCTTTCACTGTCTCTGATTCTAGGGACCAAGAATATTATTTTGGCACTAGTTTCAGAGTCAGGGCATGTTTCCTTGGTTCTGGATAAAGTGTTCATTTCTCTGGCTCAGGTCCCAAACCTAGGTTGTGTTTCTTTCCCCAGCCCTGGGCACAGGGCCAGGGTGATACTGTCCTGCTCTGTGATTGGTTTCACAAGTCAGTTGGCCAGGGGCAGAGATGGCTCTGATCTCACTGAGCTCAAGGCCAGGGTACTGCTCTGTGATTGGTTGGTTTCACAAGTCAGTTGGCCAGGGGCAGAGATGGCTTTGATTTGAGCCAAACTGTGTTTCTCTCACTGGCCTTACTTAGCTTTTTGACACTAATTATAAGGCCTGGGCACAGTTCTTTCACGGACTCTGATTCTAGGGACCAAGAGTGTTTCTTTGGTACTGGTTTCAGAGTCAGGGCATGTTTCCTTGGTGCATTTCTCTAGCTCAGGTCCCAAACCCAGGCTTTGTTTCTTTCACTGGTCCTGGGCTCCAGGGCCAGGGTGCTACTGTCCTGCTCTATGATTGGTTGGTTCTACAAGTCAGTTGGCCAAGAGCAGAGATGGCTCTGATTTGAGCCAAACTGTGTTTCTTTCACTGGCCTTATCTGAGCCATCTTTCCCTTGTTCTGGGCTATATGGTCAGGGTGCGTTTCTTTAGCCAGCCCCCTTTCCCCCTTTTTTCCTACAAAATTGAGGCCTCATCTCTGAGAGAAGACTGAGCAGCCTGTTATGGTGTCTGCTCAGTCCTATCATCAGTTGGTAGTCATTGGAGTGTATCATATGAAATTAGAATACTTAAAGAAAGGACTGAGGCTGGGGGTGTAGCTCTGTGATAAAAAGTTTAGCATATGTGATGCCTTGAGTTTGATCCTCAGGACTTCAAAAACCAAAAGCCAGTAAGAGGCAAATTATCAATACAAACTGGAGTTCTGGTAGGGAAATTTGAGGTCATGGGCTTCTGAGAAGCAAGACTTAGCCCCATTCTCTCTCAAAAAATAATATTACTGCCTGCTCCTCTAGCTCAATAGCATAAAAGATGAAGACAAGAAGGGATAGATGTTTCTCACTATCCCTTCTCACTGTTTGCAGTTTCAGATTTTAAGTAGATCAGAATCAAAATTACCTGAGTGCCTAACCATGATTATGGTGGTGTAAAAGAAAATGGTCCCCATAGGGAGGAGTGACACCATTAGGAGGTGTAGTCTTGGAGGAAGTGTGTCACATAGAAGCAGGCTTTGAAGTCTCCTATGCTCAATATATGTCACAGTTGGTCTTAGAGTGATATTCAGGACATCCAGTGCTGATATGTATGTATGTATGTATGTATATATATATATATATATATATATATATATATATATATATATATATATATACATATATATATGTCTTAAGGAGGGGAGGAGGTTTCATAGGTACTAGCTATTTAAAAAAAGTTCTTCATTATGTCTAAAGAACTAGTTGTAGACATATGAGTAGTGGAAGACAGGCTTAGACAGAAGCCTAAAGGCAACTACAAATTTAGTGCATATAAATAAATCAACAAAAAGAAACATCCATCTTGAGCAATTTCAAACTACAGTCTTCTCTGCTGGAGTAGAGGTTCTCTCCATCCTGCACATCTAGACATACAGATACAGTGCTCAGCCAAGTACAGATTTTAAGTGTCATTTGTTTCACCTGTGAGACCTGTGTTTGACTGGTCTATGGACATATGAGCCTCCCAGGAGACATGGCAACTAGAAACAAGCCAAGCAGCTACACTTGGCCTGCCTATAAAGCTCTAATTGTTGAGAACAGGAAGGAGCTGGCATACATTTTGCCTGACTCATTATCTTCTGATTCACAACTCCCTCCTCTCTTCCTCTATCTGTGGATCTGTGTTGGAGTTTTTGTTCTGTGGTGCTGGGGGATGAATTGTGACTTTGTGCATGATAAACAAGTATTCTGCCACTTTACTATAGTGAGCAATATCTCACTGTGATGATTTTGAGATGTTTTTTTGCTAGTCCATTTGGTTCAGTCACTCCTTTCTTTTTGCCTGAGTCTACCTTTGGAAAAGAAACATCTATCCCATGTCTGCCCACCACTGTATTTTGTAAGTAGATATAACTTGTTTTTTATTTCACAGGCTAACAGCTGGTGAAATTTGCCTCAGGAGGCATCATGTTTTCAGTCTCATCTATAACTGAGTTTGATGAGGTTCTGAACTTCAGATTTGTGAGTTGACACTGGAATGAGTTAAGACTTTTGGGATTATTGAAATGGGATAAATGTTCTACTTTGTGGAAGAATATGAATTTAAGAATCCCGTGAAAAGAGATCTGTTTTGAGAGTGGCCCCCTCTTCGTTCCACCATATTGTGACAAAGGCCTTTACTAGATGCTAGCACCATGCTCTTAAACTTCCCAGGTTTGAGAAACATAAACTTAATAAACAACTTTTTAAACTTTTTATTAAATGGTATTTATTTTAATGTTTCGTTAGCATATATTAAACATAATAATGGGTTTCATTATAACATACATGTAAATAGTAGATCATATTTGCCCCTCCTCCATACCTCTCTTGTCCTTTCCCCATTTCTTAGTCCACTTCTTTATTTCAATTAGCCCTCTTTCCGTGTGTGTGTGTGTGTGTGTGTGTGTGTGTGTGTGTGTGTGTGACCAGTGAGTTTTATTAGGGTTGTTTACAGAAGCATGGGCAGGAGTTTGTTTACAGGAGCATGTGCACCTTTTTAGTAGCTGTACCCCTGATGATAATGTCTCTCCTTCCTCCATCAACCCTTGTCTACACACAAATCCTCAGGGATTCTTTTCTTTCTTTCTTTCTTTCTTTCTTTTTTTTTTGTTTGTTTTTTGAGACAGGATTTCTCTGTGTAGCTTTGTGCCTGTCCTGGAACTCTCTTTGGAGACCAGGCTGGCCTCAAACTCACAGAGATCCACCTGCCTCTGCCTCCCAAGTGCTGGGATTAAAGGCATGTGCCACCACCGCCCGGTGACCAAAATTCTTTCCTTTATAAATTATTCATTCTGCAGTATTTCCTTCCCTTATTTTTCTAGAAATCCACACCTCATTACTCTGAAGGATGGGAGTAAAAACAAATCAAAACAACAATTTCCCTAAAAATCATTAAGATTCAGTAAAATGGTGGCAATGCTGGTTACCAGCAGAAAAGGTCACGGTCACGGCAGAAGCCAGTATTAGTTTTATAGATTTATTAGGAGGAAGCGGGAGGACCAGGCCTGGGAAAGAGCATGTGGGGAGGACAGAGAGAGAAAGATGGTGGTGCGGGGGAGCAGAGCAGAGCAGAGAGAGAGAGAGAGGGTGGGGTCTGTGTCTGGCTTTTTTAAGGCGAAGATTGTGTGACCAGGCCATGCACACATAGTCGCTAGAGCCCACTGATGACATAAGACACAAGACCCTGAACTACGCATGTGTAGCTGGAGTAAGAGCAGAATTCTAACATTCAGGCCTTGGTACTTTCAATAAATGGTTGATAATATGGGCACAAGAGTCATTTTCAGACTTTGCCAGAGCTGTGATCTGATAGAGGCTCTGGTACACCAGGAATGGTACCCAAAAGTGGAGAAGTACCTGACACATGCTGCAGAACTTCAAAGAATGATGAGACCAGAGAACAGAGCTGGAATAGGACTGCAGCTAAACACAGAGTACAAGAGAGATCCCATTGTGAACTCAAAGAACTCACCAAAGTGTTCCCTATCCCAAAGAGCATGGGATAATGATCTATGACATTATATGAACTATGAAAAAGGTACCAGAAACACTATAACAAAAGAACTAAATTTAAGCTTGGAAAAAAAAGAAGACAAGGGAAATAAATGAAAGCTGTCTGTGGGAACAACAGGGAAGTAAAAAGAAAAATATATTTGAAGTGCCTGCTCTTCCTCTCTCTTCATAAATCCAGATTACTCCCCTATTTATTAATTTGGTCTCTATTGTTATTGTTTTTTTTTAAACTACTACTGTGTGTGTTTATGTGTGTGCATGCACACACACTCAAATGCATGTGGCAGTCATGTGTGCCTTCGCTGATTGAGCTATGGTGCTGCCAGCTGCAGGAAAATGTAATGGAATCCAGCTACTATCATAAAAGCTACTGCTTGGAAAAGTCAAGGACTTTTCCAAAGGTCAAGCCATGGCTTAAGAAGACTTGGTGATATTTTAGCTTTTGTATATATATTAGCTGGTTCCTACAATGATTTTCTTGTATGCTATATGTGGTTCCAAGAACTTCTAACAATGCATTTATCTAAAATAACTATCAAGCATCCAAGGCCAAACCATCTCCTGAACTAAGGTAACACCCTTATGGAAACAATGCCTGTCTCCTAGGTTAGGCGGATATCTTTATTTCTTGTGCAATTTTAACTGAGACCCTCCTTTCTTGTACAACCTTACTAACATTAAAGACTCCTAACTTACCTAACCACTTCTAGGAATGTAGTTTGAGCACATAAATTCCCTTTTTCTGATATACTAACTGATATTAGCTCTCAGTTGACCTCCTCCTTTAACCACTCCATTTTTGGATTGTAAAAGAAAGCTTGACAGTCACTGCCTGAGGAAAACTCTTATCTGCCTTTATGACCCTGTAGGAATTCAAGCCTGGTGATCTGGCTGGAGGGGGAGGATTGCTATTGCTTGGGTTTACAACTGAATACCTCAGAGACTTGGAGAGAACTGAGAGGGATAAGGAGGATTTTTGACTAGAGAACTTGAGGAGGAGATGGAAGATGAGGAAAAGCCAGATGGGGAAGTACTAGATGGGTAAGAATGAAATGAGAAGAACCTAGATGATGTTGTGCCCAGATCGTAACCCCCAGAGAGACCACCAAGGACGAGCATACCAGAATGCAAAAGCAAGGTTTATCTGTTTCAAGTCATGACAGGGAACTCAACTCAAGCCATCTCAAGTGAGGCAGAGAAGAGTTGCTCTTTCTTGGGGAAGTTAGTTTTTATAGGCAGAGAAGAGTTGCTCTTTCTTGGGGAAGATAGTTTTTATAGGCAAAACCCATAAAATTTCTTAGAGGGGAGGGAGTTAGTATGGGTCCATCCTTGATTGGTCCAGTTTTTCCCGGGCCTGGACTTTATCTTATTCTAGCTTATCTGTTTGCCCTGTCAGGAGTTTTACAACTCCTCTCCGGGGTCTGGTCATGTTATCTCCGGAGAGGGGCATCTCGTGGTTAATTGGTTATCATCAGACATCCTGACTCTGTTCTTTTGTTCCTGGGGCTGGCACCATCATTTCTGGGGACTTGAAACTGGCCTGGGTCTATCTATATTGAGATATCTTTGTCTAAGGCCCCCTTTTTGAGACAATAGAGTGAGGGTCTTGTTGTGCCTAGATCACATCCCCAAAGCCACTACTGGAGACTTTAGGTACAGAATGCAAAAGTAAGGTGTTTTCTAAGTTTACAAGCCTCCAGGGAGGCTCTTCCAAATCTCTCACTCACAGCAGGAAGGTTGGAAGGAGCGCTCCCCTTTCTTTGTGAGGCTAGTTCTTAAAGGCACAGACCATATAATTTATTTTAACCCGCCTCCCTTTTTAATCTTTTGGTCGAATATCCTGACTGTTTTCCAAAGTCCCTGTAGCAGATACAGCGACCTGGGGGAAAGGAGTTTAAGTTCTTATCTACACTTAGGAATCCTGGTTTAAGCTTCTCTTTGTCTTTAGGGGATAGAGTGGGGGGGTTTTACTGAGGTATCACAATGAGGCAGAATTAAGATGAGAGAATTAAGCATAACTTAGAGGGGACAGCAGATAAAGGTAGAGAGAAATCAGGCAAGAAAGGAGCTGGGCATGAAAACAGAACTGAACCTGTGTAGATAGGATTTTATCCCAGAGGAATAAAGTAGACAGACAAAGAGCTTGGTGTATTTAGATTCATTTCCCCAAAATAATTCTCATCATTTGTAGCTTCTCTTCTGGGTCCCTCAGAAGAATATTGTTTAAGGCTGGTCCTTTAATAATATTCGAGACTCTGGTAGCCAGGGTTGTACAGCAAACGCCTTTACTGGCTGAGCCATATCATCAAAGGTCCCTGTTCTCCCATTTTACAAATGAGATCATGGAGATTTAGGGAGTTTTTTGCAAAAATCAAGGTATATTCTAGGGTTTCCTGGTTGACCTCAACAGATAAACTGAGATGATAGTCTTAGTTCAGAAATTATCTGAATGTAGATTTATAGTCTACGCGTACAGCTGGCTAAGTGAGATCGCTTTCACAGTTCTGCATGTATCCCATCGGCTCCCCATTAGTCACTGAACTCTTAAAACTGGTATTGTAACATTATCACAATGTTTTGCGCCAATTTTATAAACTTTACAGTGCAATATGTGTTCCTTTTCTGAGGCAAACCAAAGGTATATTTCTCAAGGTTCTGCTGCTATCAGCAGCGTTGATGGAGGATTTTTTATACATTTGTAATAGATAGAAATAAACCAGAAAAAAAGAAGAAAAAAAAAGTGGTGGAGGAAAAAGTGAACACTGCAAGAATACTCAAAAGGGCTGAGAGTTGCAAACACCAAGAATGGCTTTGCATAGTAAATGGAATAGAACAGCTCTGAACTATAGCTTACTTTTCCTGGTTTGGTCTGACAGAATGATTGAATGCTTTTGTACAAAAATCAGAGCCTTAAAAACAAGGATTTGGGGAGATTGTAAAATGGTGTGCCACTTTGGCAAAACAGTTTGGTGGTTGGTCAAAATGCAAAACATTGTTACTCTGTTACTCAACAATTCTACCCTTAGGAATATATCCTCAAACTACTGAAAATGTGCACCTATGAAACATGTACATGAAGGTTTACAGCAGTGTGTTGCTAATAGTAAAAAAGTTAAAACAACTCAAATAGCTATCAAATACTGGAGAGAAATAAAATGTAGCATATTCATACAATAGAATATTATTAAGACATAAAAATGAATGAGAAACTGACAGATTAAATGACTTTGGTGAACCTTCATAATTTCATTTGTAGATCTTTCCATTTCTAATTTATAAATACATTTGGGGTTATAAATTATAAATGTACTGTCTCCTGTCAACATTGTATACTTCTATTTGATGATTTCTTTGTCAAACATTATATGGAAATGTTTCCAAGTATTTTCTGTATTAACTGTGAATGAATAGAACAAAATAAATTGCCTGTGATGGAAAAAAAAAATGTGCTTGATACAGTGTAGCCAGCAGGTGGTTTGAAATAAAGATCAAGACACAAATCCAGAGGTATGCTGGCAAATGTTCAGCTACCAGCAGGCTTGAGGAAAAAAACAAGCCCTAGTTTCTAGTGTTTGCTGATTTCTGTGGTGTAAATATTTCCACTGGGAGACTCATCTGTGAGGCAGGAATTTTGAAGGACTATTCTGCCTTGTTTTGGCAAACTTCATCTGTCTTTTTCCTGTGTGACCTGCATGTCCAGTCTGCACAGCACATTGTCAGCAGTCAAAGGCAAGAGCAGTTTCTTTGCCTAGTGGCTAACCTTGCCACAATGAAAGCAAACTCCAAAAGGAATTTATTCAATGTCCATCATCTTCTCTGAAGTAAATTGGTCATGCTAGGAGCAGATGTGTCTCATTGTCATGAAAAACCTTAGGTTAACAAAACATTTTAAATGCCATATTCAGTAGGTCTTTGAAGTGTTTGAAAACCATTTATCTATCTAAAATATCTATCTATATGATCTTGAAAGCATACCTAACATATCTACAAATTTGATTGTTATAGATGACTAACTACTGACCTATGTTTCTTGATTATCCTAAATAGTTCATAATAATAGCTTTCAAAAACTAGAATTTTACCTTATATTTTTAAATAACTGCATAGGTACAATACTTTAAACAAGAATAGAAACACACACACACACACACACACACAAATATGTTTTAACAAAAATAAGTTTAAATTTGTACCAATATACAAAAATATCTTAAAGAAGAGTATAAACATATATACACTGTAACAAAAATAAGTTTAAATTTGTATCAATATACTATAATCCCCATAATAACAAACACCCATAACCTACCAATTAACCAAAAATTTCCCACATCCTACTTGGGAGTGTGGTGTTCTCCAAACTGCTTCCTGTTATCTGTGGACAAAGTATCTTTAGGGTTCCTGAGAAAATCTGAGATAATGGCCAAGTCCTGGGAAGACCAGCTATATAGCCTCTGTTGATAGATGTTACCTGTCAAGAATCAGAATACTGATCACATCTGATCAATATCACTCCTGAAGAAATCCATAGCCTATGGGAACAAAACTCCAAAGTGTTTTTGATTTCCATTTGACAAATATTTTTTTGACTTATTTTTTAAAGTTAAGGCATTCCTAAAGTATCTAGATTGATTCAATTTTGTAGTCCAGTTCACAATCCCATGTCTCTTAGCAGCTATTTTTGCTTGTGAACATTCAAAAAATTCAAAATCAACATAATAACATACAGGATCCAGACTCTCTTTGTATTTCCCATCTTATGTGCTTGTTTTCTTTCATACTACTTTCTCTCTCTCTCTCTCTCTCTCTCTCTCTCTCTCTCTCTCTCTCTCTCTCTCTCTCTAAAGACTTCACTTTAATGTTTCTAAACTATTTCTTTCTATAACTGTCCATATCCTTTTTCTTTCTTTCTTAAGCTTAAACACATTGTAAACCACACTGGAACCTGTTTAGAGGTTTTTTTTCTGTCTTCTGACTTCTTTTACTGCATACTTCTAGTTTTTTATGACTACACGAGCAAACTTTAAACTGCTAAGCTACACTAGGATCCTCCATGCTGCTCTCTTGGCTGGCTCTGTCTGCTTCTAGGTTCATGAAGTCAAGCCCAAAGCTTGCAGCCTGTTTAGAGGTTTATTTGACCTGGAACCACATTCAACCCTCCTACCTATTGGAAGCCGATACCTGTGTTGCCACAAGCAGTTCTTAGCACTGCCAATTGAACAGCAGGGCCTCTTAAAGGAGCTATGTCCTCTTTCTTTTTTTAGCTTTCTCAGGACTTACATGGAAATTTGGCCCACATTGGAACACTAAAATCTAGTTGATTGTTTTTGCTATTTTTTAAAAATATTTATTTATTTATTTATTTATTTATTTATTTATTTATTTATTTATTATGTATACAGAAGAGGTTGCCAGCTCTCATTATAGATGGTTGTGAGCCATCATGTGGGTGCTGGGAATTGAACTCAGGACCTCTTGAAGAGCAGTTGGTGCTCTTAACCTCTGAGCCATCTCTCCAGCCCAATTTTTGCTATTTTCACTCTTTGCTCTTTTGGGGGACTTGCCACCCTGCTCCCAAATAAATCATACACAGAGGCTTATTCTTAATTATAAATTCCTGGCCTTAGCTTGGCTTGCTTCTTGACAGCTTTTCTTAACTTATCCCATCTACCTTTTGCCTCTGAGCTTTTTCCTTTTCTTACTTCTGTATATCTTACTCTCACTCTTAATCCATGGATGGCTGTGTGGCTGGATGGCTGGCCCCTTCTTTTCTACTCCTCCATCCCCTTTTGCTTCCTGATCCCTCTTTTTCTCCTATTTATTCTCTCTGCCTGCCAGCACCTCCTATCCTTTCTCCTGCCTTGCTATTGGCTGTTCACCTCTTTATTAGACCAATCAGGTGTTTTAGACAGGCAAAGTAACACAGCTTCACAGAGTTAAACAAATGCAATAGAAAAGAATGCAACACATCTTTGCATCATTAAACAAATGTTCCACAGCATAAACAAATGTAACACATCTTAAAATAATATCCTACAACACAGTGACATACCTCCTCCAACAAGGCCACACCTTCTCATCCTTCCCAGACATTTCTACCAACTTGAGGTTAATTATTCAAACATATGAGCCCATGGGGGCCATTCTCATAGAAACTACCACAGGGCTTTTATATACGCATTTGGGTATGGGAGACATAATTTGGTCTATATTACTTTTTCAATGGAAATTGCAGATAGTTTGACTGTGGAGATATAGTTCATTTCATTTTCCCCTCAGAAGCTATAGTTAATTTCTATAATGGATTTCTCAAATGATACAATGTCACATAAGGGTTGTGAAAAATAAAGGTCATCTAATTATAGGACCTCTCCATTCTCCATTGTATAGCCTGCTATCCTCAGGAAAGTCAGTTCATTTTACTAAGCCCTGCTTCTTCCTCTAAGGAAAGTGTGGAATTATGCTCAGTGCCTGAAGTCATTGAGCATTAAATGAGAATTGCATATTACTTAACATAGTGCCAGAAAAATACTCAATAAGTAAAACCTTAAAATAAGCTAGATTAATAAGTGCTTTAAATAAGTGCTAATGTATTCAGCTAAGCAACACCAAACACTCAAGGATGTGGTCAACATTTATTGAAAAATAATGTCAATCATTTCAATTTAAATTTTGAATATGACAAAAATCTCTCATTCAAGGAAAAGAGACTAGCAAGTATATGCTAACCTAGTCATTAGTTAATCACTAGGGTGTGTTTTACTTTATTCAAAATTCTGTATGTCATTTACTCTGTTATTTATGATTTTCTATTAGAGAAGGGGTCTGCTTTCAGTGAAATGCTGAGGAAAAGGCAGTTGTATATGGTGAAAATATTATTTGTAGAATTTGGAGTTCTGAATTTAGCTAATGTATCTGGAAAATAGTGAGTGCTGATATAAAATAATCTTATTTATAAAAATAAAATTGGTTTTATAAACAATAATCTAGATTCAAATGTAAAATTCTAAACCAGTACAGGGAGATAGTATAAAGAATTGAAAGAACATACAAAGCTAATTATACCACAAAGAATGATGTAATTAATATCAGTTTATATGTTGTGAAAAGTGGTCATGGTGGTCCATGACTTTAACTCCAGCACTTGGGAGGCAGAGGTAAATGGATCTCTGAGGTCAGAGGTCAGCCTGGTCTACCATCTTCTAGGCCAGCCAAGACCCTGTTTCAAACAAAACAACAAATATAAAAAATATGATTTCAAAGGTTTTCTAGGTGTTTACAACCTTGTTTCTACTAGATGGAGATTTTCAGCACAGGGTTCTCCATGTCCCTTGTCTCAAGAAAAAGGAATATATGTCTGAGTTTATTAAGGGGTTTGAAGGGTATTTTTAATGCCTAAGGAGGAAAATGAATTATACAGTTTTATGAGTTGTATCAGAAAGATCTACAAGGACAGAATCATTAACTAGCTACTATAACATTCTTAAGTTGTTAGGCTCTGCCTAGAGCTGTGCAGGGATGCAGGGTTGGCAAATCATATAGGGCTGCTTGCCATCCATCCCAGTGAAGAGCTTCTAAACAGCAGATTGCTCTAAGAGGTAGCTCATACTGTTAACTTCACTTAGAAACTGACTTTGAAGCAAGGTCAAGAGAGATGCTAAATTGCATATACAATGAGTATCTGAGGATAGCTTTGAATTAAATCACCACCCAAATCAGCTTCCTCTTTTTCTCCAGGGCTGTGGATGTCTTGTTGAGCCATATATTTCCCATCTGCTTGTCGTTCACATTCATTCCTCAGTACTTTTCACTCTTCTCACTCCCAAGTAGGCTCTTCTGTAATCATTCATCTATTCAATACACATTCATAATTGTCTGTGCCAAGTACAGAAGTAAGTGCTAGAGGGATAAATATGGATCAGAATATTTGCATATGAGCATCTCACATTGTGGTCAGAGAAACAGAAATGGAAATAGTCACACTATCATTTGATAGCTACCTTAAAAGATCTGTGAACAGGCTGCAGTAGAAATGACATTCTCCTTTGGGAAAGTGTAAATTTCTGGAAGGCAGCAATTCTTGAATGTTGAGTGTGTAAAGCCTGGGAAGAAAGTTCCAAATAAAAGCGACATCTGCACAAGCTGGGATATGTATGTGGTTAACAGATAGGCTTCATGGTGGGCAGGGAAGCTAGAGAGGGACTGGAATTGCAATAAAATGTGGACATAAAATCCTGAGCAAAACATTTTTTGCAACAGACTTGTATTTTAGAACTCTATGGAATTTTAGAGGTCATGTAAATTAATCTCATTCTTTTATAAGAGAAAGAAACTGAGACTTAGGGCAGTTAACTTTTTCAGAGCAGGAATAATGGTAATCTCCAATTTTACTCTTCTGCTCCTTTCTCTGTGGCCACTAATCCAACTATGGTTCCTAGTATTCACTTAATAAAATTGGTCCCCAAAAGCCTAGGTCTCTCTGAGCTCAGTACACAAATCACTGCATAAAGTTTAGATCTCTAGCCCTATGTCTACTCCTTATGTTAACTTGATGTATGTTTTATAGATTTATGTATATGCTGTATCTTTTGTGTGCTGTGGTGATATGGGCCTTGCACATACAAAGCAAATACTATACCACTGAGCTACCCCTCAGCCTCACAGTTGGCAGTGTTTTTAATACATCCATTGGTAGACTTAAAAACTGCTTTAAGAAGAATACACTGAGTTTTGAATGCTGCTCAAACAAATTACCATGAACTTGGTGACATAAAACAACACAACAGTTGTGAAGGCCAATCTCTGAAGACAGGTTTTCAGGGCTCTTGCCAAGTTGTCAGGAGGATGGTTCTTTTGTAGAAGAGATGGTTCTCTTTGTAGAAGCTGCTAGGGGCTTCCTTGGCTGTGGCTGCATCACTCTAGTCTCTGTGTTGCCCCACTGTCTCCTTGTCCTACTTACCTTCTTACCTCTCTCATAATTATCCTCGTGATTACCTTTAGGGCCCACCTGGGTAATTTACTGCCCATGTAAGGTATGATCTTCAACTGCATTAAACATTTCTTTCAACCCTGGTGTGATGGCATACACCCCAGCACTTGGCAGGCAGAATCATGCAGATCTCTGTGAGTTTAAGGCCGGCCTGGTCTACAAAGTGAATTCCAGGACAGCCAGAGCTGTTACACAGAGAAACCCTGCATCAAAAAACCAAACCAAGCAAAACCAAACGAAAACAAAGCAAAATTTCTGTATAAGGTAATATTCAGAGACTTCAGGAGTCAAGAAGTAAGTATCTTGGGTTATTGGTGGTGATGGTAATTATTCCATTTGCTGCACAGAATATCCTTGACTCTGCATTGGAAGCATGGGAAGATATGTACCAATGTGTGTCTGGAGACACAGAAACACATGTCAGATGAAAAGAGTCAAGACAAGAAACACTCCTTAGTGGCTCTGTTTATGGAGAGTCAGATACACCTGAAAGGTTTGATCTAGTCTGACCTTGGTAGGGAAGAAAACTACAGTTTAGTCTCCCTGTGCTCATAGTAAATGCTTCAATAATACTTTAAAAAATTGTTATTGGTGTGTGCATGAAATGTGTATGGGCATGTGTGTCATGGTGTGTTTGTGGAGGACAGAGAACTCTGTGGCATTGGTTTTCTCCTTCCACTTTTACTTGAGTTCCAGGGGTTGAATTTAGGTTGGCAGATTTGCATGGCAACACCCTTGTCTGCTGAGTCTTCTTGCTGCCCTCAATACTACTGAACTGTACATTTCAGGAGATTAGAATAGTGAATTTCCATAAGCCTTTTTCACAATACAAAGAAAAAAATCATTGCTATGAGTATTGAAACTGTTCTTTAAAAATGCTTCAAACAAGGGGCTGGAGAGATGGCTCAGAGGTTAAGAGCACTGGCTGTTCTTCCAGAGGTTCTGAGTTCAATTCCCAGCAACCACATGGTGACTCACAACCATCTATAATGCATTCTGGTGCTCTCTTCTGGCTTGCAGAACAGCCATACATGCAGGCAGAACACCGTATACATAATAAAAATAAATAAATCTTTAAAAAAAGAGCTTGAAACAAATAGCCATCCTATGGGCTTGCCAATAATTGCTGACTAATAATCCACAACAGTACAACTCTCTGCTGTTATCAGCACCCTGCCTTCATGTATCAATCCCTCCCATTTTTAAAAGCAAACAGAATGTTATAACCACAATGGAGGATTGGACTAAGCATACTAGGGAGATAGAAAGGATCTTTTCTCAGGTCAAAGACAGTTAATGGAAAATCAGTGATTAGAATTTAGCTGTCCAAGTGCCTTCCTGTTGTCACTTGGCAGTATGTATATGTTTTGCATATCTTAAACAACATTTTTATTAATTCTTTGAGAATTTCATACAACATATTTTGAATATATTCACTGCCTCCATTCCCCAACTCTTACCATAACCACCCTCTCCACTTTCCTATCCCTTCCCACTCAACTTTGAGACTTTTTTTCCTTGCTCATATTTGTTAAAAGTTAAAAGCTTTGAGTGGGTTGTTTCATAAATACAGACTAAATTAAAGTCTTCTAGAAATAGTTCTCTAGTGTTAAACTCCAGAAAAAAAAATTACATTGGCTATTAGCTGCTTTTAGGGACTTGAATTAATTTACTCCTCTTTGTGACATTAACATTTAAAAATTAGCAACTTAGAAAGCAAACAGTTACCGTTGTGTTCTGAGTGTTTTACTTGCTAATAGTGGTATAAATAGGAAAGACAAAGCTCACTCAGATCAGCAGACTAGAGGCTAAAATTAAACCCTGAGTAAAATGCTTAGGGTGCAATGTTCACTTTGTTCTGAGTTCAGGAAAGCAAGCTAGAGAAGCTTTGCTTTGCATGACAGAATTTGTTGTACTGATTGGCTTCTTTCATTTGTCTGCTGAAAACAACTGATTCTCACATAGTTCTAAAACTTCTGGAGTATTTAATGAGGTGGGAAAACAAACTCACTGAATACTGTGTGCTAAGAGTCATCATTAGAACTAGGTTTTCCTGGTATGCACAATGAACTTGCTTATCTAAAACACCAGCTCCAAAGGAAAACACCCTCTAAGGAGGACTTGTCTCTCCATCCTAGCTGTAAGGCTCACTCCAGTGTTCTGACCCAGACTCCCATCTTGTCCTGAGGTGACCACTCTATGAATGTGATGACGTGCCTGCCAAAAGAACATGCTAGGATTGTATGAACTAAACCCTTTCTGGAATACTGGTATGGTCTATGCTGTGCTGTACTGGACTAATGAGCCATAGATGTAAATTGTTCTTTCACATAATGCTTGACAAACCCCTGTAATTCACTTAGATTTTCTCTTTTTAACCCTTAAAAAGATCTTCAAACCCTTTCCAAATGGGACACATTATAGATTTACTGCCATCTGTGCCTCTTGAATTGCAATTCTAAGACCTTCAAATAAACACTTAAAAAAAAAAAACAAAACTTAAAACCTCATTTGCTTTCTTTGGATGGAAATATATATTGAAAGTATCAAGTAAATATTCCAGTTGGTTCTTAATTAAGCAAGTAACTGTAAGATGTGAGGTTGGGTATTATATATTAGTAAGCTCAGAAAAACAAGCCAACAAGCAAATTCATGAACAATCAACTACCCTGCAAAGACCTACAAGACTTGGTCTGATCATGAAACTTGGAATATGGTCTGAGTAGTTTGTGACAGGAGGCAACTGTTTTCTTAGGTTTGAAAATGCTATTGTGGTTATGAAACCAGAATCTTTCTTCTTAGAAGAGTCATCAAAATGATTTAAGTATTTTGATGTCTGAAACTTCTTCATACAGCATAAAAATTCATATTCATTTTTTGTGTATATGAAATGTTTTCATAATGACTGATGGAATAAAGGCAAGAAATGCAATGTTTGAAGTCCCCTAGCAAAGAACACTAATAAGAACATTGGAGCAGTAATTTCAATTTTTCCTTTGGGCTTGTAGTGCTGTTACTTTTTTTTTTTTTTTTTTTTTGCTGATGAATGCCAAGCGTTATTTAGCCCCACCCATATCATGCAAAGGAGATGATAAGCATACTAAACTTAAAACAAAGCAAAAAAAAAAAAAAAATCAGTTACAACAGCAAGCTACCCAGAGAAATAAAGTATAGAGCCACATAATGTTCTGCAGTTTTATATGGTTGTATATTCACTTTCTAAAGGCATTATAGCTTGGCTTACATTTTCATATTAATGCTTGGTTTTTCTTTTTCATTTTTTGACAATACACTTTCAGACAGCCTATTTGGTTCTGGTCTGTGCATAGTATCCCAGAAACGCTTTCCGAGTTTTTTTGTTTTTGTTTTTGTTTTTTTAACCCATCTACTCATTATTGAATTCTATATGCCTTTGTAAGTTACTTCTTGAAATAAATTCAATCAGTTAAGAAATTCAGAATCACAATTTTATAATGTCTGGGTCTTATTCTGAGATGTAGAAAAGAGCTGCATGTACCAGAAGGCAGACATGATTTTAAACGAAACTGAGCACACAAGGTAGGAGCCATCAACACTCAGTACTTACTATAGAAAACTAAAGTTAGTGTCTCTGTAACTACGCCCTTTAAGTCAAAGGCTCAGTGTCCATGCCGTCCTATGTAGAGTGGGCCATGCCACTGGTCAACCGGATTCCACTGGTTTTAGCAACTGTCTGTGGTGTCCAGGAATGTGTTCACGTGACTTGGAGGTGCCCTGACCTCCGGTGCCAGGCTCAGAGCCAACCTGGCGCTGGTCCGAGGCCCCGCGCTATGTGCTGTACTCGCTGGGCTGACTTTACCAAGATGGCCTCGAGGCTTCGGCGCCCCGCCCGCCCGCCCGCGGGCGGCCATCTTGGTAAAGGCCGGGCGGGCGGGCGGGCGGGCGGGCGGGCTGTTTCCCGGCTGCGGCCTGGGGCCACGCGGGCCGGGACTCGGGCCAACAGCAAAGATGGCGGGGCGGCGCGCGCTGGGGCGCTGCGTGCAGCTGTTAGCGCCCTCGGCGGAGCAGGGGCGGCGGGGCCGAGGGCGGAGGGACGCGGGCGGAGGGCGCCCCGGCCCCTCCCGCGGCCCCGGGGCCGGCTGGCCCGCCGCGCTGGGAGCCTCAGCGGAGGCGGCGCGACGCGGCGCGCGCCCGACCGCCCTCAGCACAAGGTGAGCCGCTCTTCGCTCCGCCCCTCGCGAGCCGGCTCCGCCCCTCGCGGCGTCGCCCCCTTCCGCGCCCTCACTCCATCCCGCCCTCTAACCTCCGTCCCCTCTAACTCCGCCCCTCCCAGCCCCGCCCCCGCGGTGACCCCGCCCCCGCGCAGAGCGCCGCCTCCGGGCGAACCTGAGCAGCCGCCCGAGAGCCTCCCTGCAGTTATCCGGGACCCTCGCGGGAGGCGGTTTCCGCAGCCGCCGTGGTCGTTCGCGGGTTTGCTCCTTCGCGTCGTGTGGAGCAGCCTTTCCCGGGCTGTTTGGACATCTCAAGTACAGCGGGCTGCGAGTAGGTTTCCACTCCCGAAGCCCTGCCTCCTCCTGGAGATGCTGGTCTTGTGAGTGGCAGGCTTCTTGAATTACTGCACCTCAGGAGTTGCGGAGCGTGCATCTCTGTAGCCGTCTGGGTGAAGAGCCAGCGTAATTTTAGTCGTCTAGGGGAGAGTAGCTGTATTTGGGATTCCGAGGTTGCAGCTTCACGATAGAATACAAGTGGATGTATTGTATTGGTTTGGTTGTATGTAAATGAGTGGGGTCCACAACTTACTCAGAGCAACTTATTTCCTCTTCATCTGTAGTATTTATCTTCTTGAACCCACCCCCAAAGCATCCTTGCCTTTTCTCTTAAAGTAACTAACTTGTTTAACCACCGAATGAGCAAAAGCAGGAGGCAGGATGGGGAGGGGGGCAAGTTGATTTTTTTCTCGCCGTCCTGTGCTTGCTTCTTAGGTTACTGAAGGTGTTTCGGATGGACTCCCCTTCCCAAGTAACGCGGTATGATCCGGGTAATTGTGAATATGCTTTCACGGTCTCTAGTAGAACCTGGGTGATGTGTGACACTCAGTTGGACCCAGAAAACATTAAGGGAAAGAGAAAAGTCAGCAGCCTCTAAAAAGCGGGGCTTCTTGTTTTGCCCTTACTGTGGGGTGCTTTATAAATTGTTATACCATGACTTGCTTGGGTAGTTTTGGCTTAGCATAAAGTCAGAAAGTCACTCTTGCGACACACTTTTCGGTAAATTAAGAAATAATTTTCACCTTTATTAACAGATAGAGGTATAACAGTTCCCTTTCTGTTTTGTCACATTGGGTAGAAAGAAGTTACATAATATTTAAAAGAATGATTACCTGGATCTTACAACAGTCTGTATTTTAAAATAGTCTGATTTTTGTTCTAAGAAAATATTAGCTCTGTTAAAGAATTTTAGGGCAAGTATGTGTGTTTAAAATCAGAATCTAAGAGGAATCGAGGGTTTAAAACGGATTTAAGTCAACTGGAAATACAGCCATAATTTTCAGAGGTTTTGTTTTGTTAACCTTTTTGCAGACTTGCTGGCTTCATGAATTATATAGCAAGTGTCCAAGAAACTAAAGTTCTTAGTGTATGTCTCATGCCTTTATTTCCATTCACAATTCCAAATCGGATTGGACAGATTCTACATTCCAAAACTGAGTCTTAAAATTTGTCCAGTATGAGTGTTTGAAAAACATTTTAACACAAGCATTCCGACATAAGGTCTGGTTGTTTTATTTGATAAGGTTTTGGTTATGCTTTCATTGGTTCGTCATCCCTATCTGTTTGAAAGAAGTTTATATTTGGAATTAACATTTGGCTTTTGTTTTTTCTTAGTGTTTTTTCTCTCTCTCTCTCTCAGTGTTAAACAGCTACAGCTATGGTGGGGTTTTCCATTCTTTTCTGTTCTGTATGAGTGAGAATGTGGCTTCATGGCGTGCCCTGTGTATCTTGGTGTTCTAGGTTAAAATGCATATAAGTAAAATCTGTTTTAATTGAAGTATTATTAAGGAGATGCACTGTGCACATTTGTTAAAGAACATTTTCATTTTGAAAACCTATAAAGGCAAGAATAAAATTGGCATAAAAATCATTTCCAGTGATTTCTACCATAAGGTTCAAGTATTTGTTCATTCTAATTCCTGTAGCACTGAAGAATTCTACATGTCTATAACTTAGTGCTTTACTTAACATGTCTTTTTTAATTTAGTAACTATTGATTATGTATTATTTTATTAATCAACTTTTACAACAGATTATACATATTCTTGGATAGCTCCAAGAGGACTACAAATATAGTAGTCATAACCATAAATAATGTATTCTAACTTAATCATTTTTCAAGCGCTTTCAAGGTGCTTTAGGCTAACAACTCTAGTTCATGCTAAACAGATGAAGCAGCCAAGCCAGGATACCACAGTATAGGTTGCCAACACAATATAGACTGCACCCTAAACCAGATAAAAACTTGGGGACAGTCATTATCATTGGATACTGAGATGCAGGACTATAGTTAGATGGATCAGCATAATTCAAAAGTACGATTGAAAAACAATTCTTAATGCTGGGTGTGGGAGCGCATGCTTGAAATCCCAGCATTTAGGAGGCAGAGACAGGCCAGGGATTGTGAGGAGGAGGCTAGTCTTGGTTACATAGAAAGTTCCAGGCCAACTTGGGATACCTAGCAAGACTATATGAGAAAAAGAAAAGGGAGAAGGAAGAAGGAATTCTGCCTGGTCGTTGAATAGAGCAGGTTTTTGTGTTTATGTAGTTGGGACCTTCCCATATCAAGGAACACTAACATGCTGATCAAAGAATAAGTGTCTGATGACTTCTGTGTGATTTTGTGGTCCCCCTCAGTTATAAGAATAAAGTTAGGAGGGTAAAGAGACACTTGGCTTTCTTATTGTTATTAATAGTCCTTAAACTGGTTCTTGTCTGTTTTGCTTATCAGACCCTTGGCCTACAGCGATATATGATAACCACAGTAATTTGTTTTGGAAGTTATTTTCTGATTTTGAAGTCCCTTTTCTCACCCTACAAAGATATTTGTTCCCTTTTTAAGTGTGTCTTTTTAGTTTGCTTGGAGAGCTCATGGAAAGCTGTTTCCCTTCTTCTATAGTTAAAGTAACTAATAAAAGATTCAAGTTACTGGATTTAAATTCCTTTTTTTTTTTTTTTTTATTAAGCTAAACAAAGTCCTGAACATGAGGTAGAACATGTCTTTTCTCTTCCCTGTACTGACCATGTTCCTTGAATGTTGTTCTAAGGATTTTTAGGTGAGCTCTAATCTTAATTATCTAAGGATAATTAAGGGGCAAACATGGTTAATAGACAGTCTAGACTCCTCTGGCCAGATCCACTTCCTGGCAACATCGTGTAAATCCGCAGTCAGACTTGCTCTGCCTGTAAAGAGGTCACATATGTGATGGCTTTTATCATGAGGTAGATCTTCAAATGGGAAGAGACTCTTAGCTTCCAGATCTACTTCTCTCATAAAAGTTTAGCTTATCGTGACATCTCAAAACTGTGCTATTACCATTTCACAGAGGTGATAACCTTTTGCTATTGCTGAGGGGATGTTGATTCCTTCATCTTAGCTTCGTTTTCTATGTAAACATTTTATCTGTTGCATGTATATGTGTGCTGTTTGTAGCCTGTTTTTTTAAATGGAATTTGCTGAATTGCATATGTTAAGTATCCTTCCAATAATGAATTTCACCTATTAAACTTCTGATGTTCTCAGCAGCATTCTCTTGGCTAAGCATGGTTATGCACAGCTTTGTAATTTCTTTTTGTATAACCATTCAGATATTTTTCTTTCTTTCCTTCTTGTTCTTTTCTTTCTTTTTTTCTTTTTTCTTTTCCTTTTCTTTTCTTTCTTTCTTTTTTTTGAGACAGGGTTTCTCTGTGTAGCTTTGGAGCCTGTCCTGGAGGTTGCTCTGTAGACCAAATTGGACACGAACTGATAGAGATCCACCTGCCTCTGCCTCCCGAGTGCTAGGATTAAAGGCATATTCCACCACCACCTGGCCCCATTCAGATATTTTCAACTCACACTTTTGAGACAGTGTTTACCTTCAATTTAGTGTAAGCTGCCATACTTCATAAATTTTGTTGGCTACAAGAATGCATTTTGTGTTATTTAGGAGTAGGCATAAGCATGTGAAGGACCAGGGCTTCCCAGAATTCAGGATTTTCAATGTGAATAATAGGAAGTTCCCCCAAACGAAATATTGACTCCCTACCTGGAGATGTCTCTTTACAGAAGTATAAAATGCCAGCTGAACTTATGACACCTTCCAAAGCAAGGAAAGATCTTCAAGGCACCATGAACGTTTTCTTTTCATATGACTGAAACATAGAATGTTATTATTAATTTGTTAATTAATCATTGATTATCTGTTGATAGGTCTTTGAATAATTTCAAGTCAGAACAATTAAGTAATTAAAGTAGTGCAATTTGAAAACCATGTAAGATTAAAAGAGTAATTTTTTTCTTTTCTTTTTTAAAAATAATTTATTTAATTTTATTTTATGTGCATTTGTGTGAGGGTGTCAGATTCCCAGGAGCTGAGTTACAGACAGGTGTGAACTGACATGTGGGTGCTGGGAATTGAACCCAGATCCTCTGGAAGGGTAGCCAGTGCTATAACTACTGAACCATCTCTGCATTCCCTGAGTAATTTTTTTTCAAGGAACTAGTGCTTTTTAGTGTCTACTAAGAGCTTCTTATTTTTATTTATTTATTTATTTTTTGGTTTTTCGAGACAGAGTTTCTCTGTGTAGCTTTGTGCCTTTCCTGGATCTCAGGATCTCACTCTGTAGACTAGGCTGTCCTCGAACTCACAGAGGTCCGTCTGGCTTTGCCTCCCGAGTGCTGGGATTAAAGGCGTGTGCCACCACCGCCCAGCGAGCTTCTTATTTTGAAAAGAAAAAAAAAATCACATTATTGAAAGCAAAATAAGGTTAACTTTGTCTCTATGTCACTATGGTAATTTTTGAACTGTTGGTTCTACTGGATTCAGTTTAACTAATGGAAAGCATGGACTTTGGGGTTTGATCAGCATGGGTTGGATCCTGGGAGTCAACTGTTACTAACTTTTTGACTTTATACAAACCCTACCTTTAGTTGTTGTTGTTTTTTAATCTCTCTTAAAATTTCCAGTTATGGCAGTTGTATTGGGGCAGTTTGGAAAATTGTTTAAATGTATTTCTCCTCCATGTGGAAGAAGTACAAAACTGGACTGTTTTGACAGTGTGGTGAGCATCATTCCTAGGGTGTGGGCTGCAAATGGCTTCACATAGCAAGATGCAGGAGGAAGCTGGAGACTGATTTCCTTTCTCTTAAGGAGACCACTGGCAGCCCCATATGTGACTTATGGTTGTATTGGATTGATCAGAATATGACCAGCATGGCCATCCCTTGCTGAAAGGCTGGAGATGTAGCCGCTCAGCTGGTGTTATACCCTAAACAGAACAAGGGAGATTAGATTTTATGGTAGATCTCTTTACCCTATACATCTGTAGACTCTAATCTTTCAGCTATTCCCCAAGACTTATCCATAATTAGTAGAGTTAGTGGGGGTGCCCTTTGTTGACTTAAGTCTCTTTGTCCTTTACTTTTGCTTCTCTTTTTTTTTATTTCCAGCAGGTGATCTTAAAAAAAAAAAAAAAAAAAAAAGACTCCATTCTCACTTCATCCTCCTTGGAAAGCAATTCAAAGTTTATGCCCTGTTCTTCATTTGTTCATTCCACAAGTATTTGTTAAACACATAGCACTTGTACATTGTTGCTAGGTATTGTTATAAGTAGTGTGAATTATTCCTGATTGTAAAGTTTTCCTTGGCTTGCTCCCTGGGAGCCAAATTAGAAACTGAGGTGAACTGAATATAAGTCTGTGACTCATCAAACTTTATAGGTGGCAAGGTGGCCTTACTACTCTAGTACTGCAAATATCTGTCTCAGGATTATGACACTTTTGTAGGGCAGAGTATGTGATTGTAGAAGAGGCGACTCATGGTAGGTAACTGCCAAACTACCCTAATTTAGAATTCCCCAATCAGGCCGGGCGGTGGTGGCGCATGCCTTTAATCCCAGCACTCGGGAGGCAGAAGCAGGCGGATCTCTGTGAGTTCGAGTCCAGCCTGGGCTACCAAGTGAGTTCCAGGAAAGGCACAAAGCTACACAGAGAAACCCTGTCTCGAAAAACCAAAAAAAAAAAAAAAAAAAAAAAAGAATTCCCCATTCAGAGAGACCCTTGGGACCTTCCTAAATGCCTGAACCCCTTTGTGCTGATGATTAATGACAAAGTAAGATAGTGGTTCTCACCCATAACATCCATCAGAACCAACCATGGGTCCCCTGTGGGAGGCCAGCTCCCACCTTTTCAAAAGACCTTTCCCTTGCTAGATCAAAGCACACTACACAGCCAAGTGTAGACCCTTCCAAACACCTGGCAACCACACCCGTGGTCAAATTATTCCCTTATGCAGCCCTGCTGGGTAAAGCAAGCTCAGATTCTTGGATCCTGAGTAAGTTCTCACTAGGAAACCTCTGTGGGTCTCCACAGCTCCCCCCTCTTAATATTTTAAAGGGCCCCTCAGATTCCTCAGATAGACTGTTCCTGTCTAGGTCATCGTCTTCTTCACTAATCAGCTTTACCTGTCATGGAGATTGGCAACTAGCAAGAAGGGTTTACCTGTTTCTTACTACCAGCCTCTGGCAGTGGAAAGTACAGAGCTTAACTCTATGCAGGTCTAAATCAGGTCCCCACTAAGAGCTTGAAGGGAGCTGGAACAACCACAACAATCTCTATGGCTGCCATACCCCTCAGTAAAGGAGTAGAGGATGACCAAGATGGAATGTCCTTTTTGAATGAGTCTAAGATGTCTATAGCAGCCTCAGCTGCACCAAGCCCTTCTTTAAATCAATAAACTCCTGATGCAACTGCATCAAATAAATCAGTAAACTCCTGATGTAACTTCATCAAACCTTAAGACTCCCTTAGCTTCACTAAACCATGGTTCATTAATATCAACAGGTTAACATAATTCTAGCATGAATATTAGTATACATATTTACAATTCTTACAAACTTACACTCAAAAGCAAACTCTCAATAGGATTATTTACACTTTACAAACTTTAGCAAACATCTAAAGTGATCTCTTAACAGAACTATTTACATTTTCCTTTAACAAGACAGCACATGAATCATGAATCACTATAGTTAAAATTATAGGTGAACTCAAAACTGTCCCATTTTTGAAGTTTGAAGTTCAAAGTCAATTCTGAGACCAGTTTTAAAGTTCCCCCTGAAAGTTTGAAATCAGAGCCTAACTCGTTAGTGGCTCTGGAGTCTTTGTCTAGTGGTCCCATTACCAAAACTTGTTCCAGTGCAGCAACCAAGTCCAAACAAGTCTCTGCATTTTCCAGTAGTCTTCCCTAGGATAGCTGCCCTAGGGTGAAGGTGGAATTACCATACTGAGCTGCTGTAAAACTCTTCAAAAATCTTTCTGCTCAGCTAGTGGGAATCAGGAACCTGTCTCTTAAAGGAGCCATGCATTGGTTTGCCGCTAACAACCAGAAACTGTGTGGCTCTGGGCTCCGTTTCCTTCCAGCTTTCATAGACTCAGTATTATCCTGGGCATCTGTCTGTTCAGTTACGGGAACATTTAAAATCCTTGTACCTCCTCCCCTCTGCCAGCTACTTCTCTAATACTGGCTTGAAGGGGGAGACATAGGACTAGCAGCAAGGGTTTGCTATAATCTGGGAGTTTTTTGCACCAGGACAACTATGGGCAACTTTTCCATTCAGATAGATGATCCCCCAAGTGAGTCTAATTCTGCCACTACAGAAGGAAGATGAGTACCCTTCTGAGAAGGAGAGACCTGAAGAGCCTACAATTTTTGAGAAAGAGAAATTACTAAGTCTCTCAAGCCCTCCCATTCCTCCCTTGTCTTATCCCAAGACTTCTGTTTCTTTTACTCTGCTTCAAGAGGGGACAGACCTTGATTGAACGATTTTGTAAAAGCATCCCCATTTAAAGCAGCTCTGGTAGAGTGAAAGGTTTTGTTTTGCCTGTGTCTACCACAGGGAAAATTTCCCCCTGCCACTCAGGACTCAGATTTAAACTGTCCAAAATTAATGCCCACAGTCCAAAAGCTTCCACTGTGATCTTTTCCATCCCATGTCCTTCATAATGTTGTTACATTTTGACTCTGATTCTCCCCCATGAGTGTATGTCCAGAGTCCCATAGTCAGAAAACCAAGGACACAGCTCCTCTACAAACACTAAGAACTTCTGTACTTGTTCCTGTTCTACCTTAACTCCCCTAGTTTTCAAACTCTCTGCAAGTGAATATACAAACATCTGGTTACTATTTCCCTGCTCTATATTGGCTTCTCTTTCTCAGACTGCTAAGTCTGCAGTAGCTGCTTGTTCCTGGATACTGTTTTCTGTGCATCAGGTCTGCACTAGGGAAATTCTACTCTTACCTTAAGTTTCCTCCTACACAATATCCCTATACCGAAATCCTATATTTTTACCTAATTTAGTAGGTAGAAATTGAGAGAGAGAGAAACCTGGACACAGAGAGAGAGATGTTGCTGCAGCCTAACTTTTACTGCTTGCTTTGGCTTAACTTTTAGCCACTCTGCTTTATGTATATACGTTTTACTCCCAAAGAGTAGAATACCATCACCTAATCCTTAATTCATAACTGGACATGTCCAACTGCTTCTGCAGCACCTCCTTCTCTCCTTTACTTATCTGCTCTGTACTCAAGTCCCAAGTTCTGGTGCCATATGTGGGAAGCCAGCTCCTACCTTTTCAAGGCTTTTGATGAGGAGGAGAGAGGGATAAGAAAATATTAGGTAGAAAGATAGCAAAGAGGAGAAAGACAGAAACACAGGATAGCTTCAGGAGGACCTGGGTCAATAGCCAACGGCCTTTTCCATTTATTCAAAAGGGTTTTTTTTATAACAATGCCAAGGCAAAAGATCTCCCACCTGCTAGATCAAAGCACACTGGACAGCTAAGTGTAGACCCTTCCAAACACCTGGTAACTACGCCTGTGGTCAAATCATCCCCTTATGCAGCCCTGCTGGCTAAAGCAAGCTCAGATTCTTGGACCCTGAGTAAGTTCCCCCTTTTCAAAGTTTTCACTCACTAGCCTCAGGCACAATTTAAAAATCTTCAGTGGTGGTGGCACATGCCTTTAACCCCAGCACTCAATGAGGGAAGCAGAGGCTGGATGATCTCTGTGATTTCTAGGTTAGCTTGGGCTACAAAGCAAGTTCCAGGACAGCCAGGGCAATACAGAGAAACCCTGTCTCCAAAAACAAACAAACAAACAAACAAACATCTCTACAGTCAATTCTGATGTGCAGCCAGCACTGAGAATCAGAGGCATAAGACTTTGTTCCAAGCTGGACAAGACATATTCTGAGAAAGCTTATCAGTCACATGCTGGTAATCAGATCCTTGTTTTTGGTTTTGTTTTTAACAAGATTTACTTATTTATTGTGTATACAGTGTTCTGTCTGCATGTATATCTGTACTTCAGGGCAGAGGAGAACACTGGAACACATTATATGTTTCCTGGGAATTGAACTCAGGACCTCTGGAAGATCAGCCAGTGCTCTCAACCTCTGAGCCATCTCTCCTGCCCCACAAGATCCTTTCTTGTCAACTTGATTTGACCATTGAAAGGAGTTGGGAAGTACTGAGATAAGCACTCTTTGAATGAAGAGTCAGGACATTGAAATGCTGTAGGCATGATTTATTTAGAGCTGACATTGCTTGCCTTTTGTGCCTTTTGTTCCCATTGTGGAAATTTTAGATGGGGCTCCAAACCCTGTGGGAAGTGCTGGGTCAATGTTGGTATTGGACATGTGCAGTCTTTGCTTCTAGGGGAAAGTGAAGGGAAATGAAGGTAGAGAAGATGATTATTTCCAAAACTAAGAGACTCTCAAGGCTTATAAGAGCCTCCACATGAATTCAGAAGGGGCTCTGAAGCTGGTAGGAATCTTGGGCACAATGGCCTTATTTTTAAGATTGGTGTGAATTCCAAGAATACCAAGATCTCCATTATTCCATTATATAAAAGTGAAGACAGCATTCTGTAGTTGATTCCTTTTCCATTTATTTATGCCATTGTCTTTAGTTCATGTATATCAGTGTTTTAGAATGTGATAAAACAGTGGTTTATAGTTATTGAAGATTTATTGTGTGCCAGATACTGGGCTAAGAATTATGAAACTAAAGCATAGAAAGAAATATAAGTGGCAAAGTTTGGAAGTATTTAATTAATTGATTAATTAGTTAATTATTTCTTTTTGATTTTTTGAGACAGGGATTCTCTGTGTAACAGAGAATCTCTGTGTCTGTCCTGGAACTCACTCTGTAGAACAGGCTGGCCTTGAACTCAGAGATCTACCTGCCTCTGCCTCCAGAGTACTGGGGTTAAAGGATTGTTCCACCTCTACCCAGTTGAAGTTATTTATTTTTAAATATTTGTGATTTTTTTCTGATAGTCAATTCTTTTTAATTATGTTCTGTTTTAAAATATGCTTTTATAATTTGCCACATGCTCTCTGTTTATTAGCAGAGTGTACTGAGTTGAACTTAAGGGTCTCTGCCTGTTTGAACCTCGTGGTTTTATTAGTTGACCTGAAACTGCCTCAAGGCCGCTCTCTGATGCTTGGTCTGTGCTGAAGAGGTAGGGGATGGTTGGGCAGGGTCTGACCCAGTAGTGCCTTTTTCTTTTTCTCCTTTTTTTGAAAGGATGTGACACACATGGCATCTTGAACAGAATAACAAATCTGCCATCCTGCCACTTCAGAAAGTAAATTCTGGGCTCTAGCAACCTTTAGTGACTTGCATGCTTTATACCCCACACCACATGTCCAACACAGATAAAGTCCCTTGTTGGCCATACATTCAGGAGGTTATGAGTCTTTTCAGCATCACGGACCCTGTGTATCACATGACCATCAATGTGAGCTACTTGCCAGATAAAGATTCCTCACAGTTCTGTGAACTTGAGTCACTGGTTTTGGAAATTCTTTGTTCTAAAGACTACCATTTTCATCCTCCAAAGCTGACTTCCATAAATGTGATAGGCAGCAAGCCAATACCTGTATAGCTGCTTCGGGTTGGAACTTAAGCTTAACCCCTGAACCCTACCCATTCCCCTTCCCTTAATACTTGGAAAACTAGATCTTAAGTGGTCTTTCAAACAGTGTTTGTTAAATACGACATGACAGGTACTTTAGCACAGTCACTCTCTAGTTAGATCTTAGTGTCAGTGTCACATTTGCCATACAGCCTCTTCTGAAATGCCTCCTTGTGCTCTGAAAGACCACTGGCCTATCTTTAAACCCATGACATTACATTTCCAATATCTGTCCTCAGATAACAGTCCTTTGTAAAGCTCTTTCCAGTCAGCTTGGGGAAGTGGCTGCACGGAGAGCTTTCTCAGGCTTGGGGAAGTGGGAGGGGCTGGCTAGGGCAAGCCTCAGTCAGAGGAGACAGGTGCTTGGTAGGCTAAGCTGAGTCTTGGCATAGCTAAAAGTTGTTATAGTTCCAGAGGTAGAAGGGACTTTAGCGCTATGACCCAGTCATCTAATTTTATAGGTGAATGAAAGAAAGCGAGTCCCAGCAAAGTTAGGTGACTTTTTAAAGGCTACAGAATTTGGCTCAGTCAAGGTTGGAGCAATGACCAAAGTCAAACCAAGCTATGCACTGCTTCTCTCTCTTTTCTATCAGGAGCTACAAAGACACCCATTCTCCATTTCTTTTCATGGGTTGCGTTTGCACAGAAAGTTTTCTTTTAGTGTAGTTGTGAGAGTCAACAGAGGTAAAGAATACCCACATTGGCTTAAGGAAAAGTGAAGAAACCTTTAAGATCATTAGCATATTTTGAGCTTGGTTTCAGGTTCCACTAAGTATCAGCTTAGTCTCTTCCTTCATACACCAACTTCTTCAACTATGTAACTGTAATTCTGTATTGCATTTAGGTATTATTACTACCAGGAACAAATCTACATTTTGTGGTTAGTATTATTTAAAAGTATTAAAGGAAGAATAATTATGTCATTTTGAGAAACTTTTATGCATATTTTCTAAATTTGCCATAACATAATTATCCTGAATTGTCCGGTTGTGTTAAGTAGTGTTTTACAAGTTTTTTAAAAAAGATTTATTCATTTTATGCATATGAGTGTTTTGCCTGCAGGTATGTATGTGCACCATGTGCATGTCTCATGCTCGAGGAGGGTGTAGGAGCCCCTGGAACTGGAGTTAAGTATGGTTGTGAGCCACTATCTAGATGCTGGGAATCACACCTGGGTCCTGTGTAAGAGCAATAGGTGCTCTGACTCCCCAGGGGCTTTGTTCTTAAACTGGCTATTTATCTTGTTTCGTTGCTTCTAATTGTTATCAAATCTTTACTTTCTTACTTACATAAAAGGAAAAATGTGTAGAGGAGTCATCTAGAGTGTTCCTATATTTTAGTAATTTAAAATCTTTTAATAGGCTGTGAAGTGACTTTTAATTCAACATACTGAATTAGTCTTATAGTTAAGAATATTTAAAGCCTTTGGCAATGTGCAGTCAGGACACCCACTGTTGGGACACCTGTTGTCAGGGACACCAGTTGTCAGGGCACCCACTGTCCTTGACTACTTTTGCAAAGAAAATGTGTTGTCAAATTTGTATTCCAAAGAGTTGAATTATATTTGCAGAATTTACTATTGAATCTTATATACTTTTGTTTAATATTCTTTTGTCAGATATTTGTCCAAGTAGTTTTTGTCTATAACTAGATTAGAATTTTATGAGACAGATTTGAATTTTTTAAATACAAGCAAATACTATGATTTCTATAAGATGTAAGAAAACAAATATTTTCATAGTTTTTTGTTACATAAAATTATCAAGGAAGAAATGGAAGAATTTCAGCAAATTTGCCTTATATTTTGAGACTGTCTTCTTCTGGGAAGCATCTTGATGAGGCAAAAATGTCATATTTTTTCATGCTTTTACTGAATATAAATCCTAGTACAGATAACAACTTGTGCTTGTCTGGCACTTCAACATACTAAGTAAGCCATGGTGTCATTTGTTCATTTTAGTACCAGAGAGGCCATTATGTTTAAACAAGGATCCTGGGTTCTTGTTTTTTGTTAAGACATTGCTTGACAGATGTGTAGATGCATGGTATATGTGTATATATATATATATATATATATATATATATATATATATATGTATATATATATATATATTTAAATATATATTGTACATGTATAATGACTCTGGTATGTTTTTGACTCAATAACTGTTTAAGTGTTGTTATACCTCACATAAGGTGTGTTTCTTCTACATGCTGTATAAACGTCCTATTTGCTTTGGTTTCCTGTAGTTTCTCAGCAAAACTGACTAAGTTGAAAGAATAAGTTAAAAATGTAATTGACAGATAATGTCCTGCTTTCTAGGTCGATGTATGTGGTGTAGTGAGGACTCTGCACACAGAACATTTCTCCTTTTGTTATATAGTGTAGTCCCAGGCGTGGGCATATTCACCCACACATCAACTTTCTTAGCATCTTAGTCCCAGGCGTGGGCATATTCACCCACACATCAACTTTCTTAGCATCTATCGGAGGTCTCTCCTGGAGTCTTAACTGAATGTCAAGGATGGGTAGTATTCATTCGACTCTTCTGAAATTTTTTATCACTATTTCAGAGAATTGGGATGCTGTTATTTTTTAACCTATGCTATCTAGCATTGTAGTAAAATGACCCTTCTCTTCAAATAAAGAAAAGGTGAACAAATATAAAATTGTAAGGGTAGCTTTATTCAGTCTGATATATGAAAAATAGTTCTGAATATTCCAGATGTAACATCAGCATTATTGTTGTGTAATAGTCACGGTATTTATTAAATGTCTGTTGTAGGAATTCTAATCTGCTGCTTCCTTATTTTTTGCAAATGTTGAAGCCCCAAACATAGGTTGTACTGTTGTGTTTTTTTTCAAACTTTTCAAATGATAAAGCAGTACATTCAATTCTTGGAGTTGGCATGTTTTAAATGTCAAATGTATGAAACAACTCTGAAATAAAGAATTTTTGTTTTTAGAAAGCATTTTACCCATGTGTGCAGTTATTGAAGTAAAATATTTGTACTTGGCTGGCTTTTCTTTATCAAATGTCATGGTTCAGACCTCCCTTTTGTTAGAGATGTAGGGGATGTTTCCTTCTGCTATTAAATAAGCAATTAATACTCAGTGTTTATTTAATATGAAATTGTCATATTTTTTGTAACAGATTTGTACTTGAAAGGCTCAAATATGGAGCTTTTGAATACATACACTTCATTTCTAATTTTATTGTCATTCCATCTGGTGTTTAATGATGCCCTTTGTAAGACTGTTGCTATAGACACTAATGGAGTGAGTGACCAGAGGCTGGCATTGATGAGTGAGAGGCCCTCTCACCTCATGACTCAGCTCTCAGGCAGGCTCTCTATGTCCCCATGGTATTGGGCTCAGGTTGTCATTTTTCACATTCACTGAATGGCCTTTCAGGACTTTGCCTCCAAAAGCATCATTCCAGATTGTCATGGTTCAGTTCTTCTCATCTTTCTCCTCATCATTCTCTTGCAGAGAACTGCATGCATGTAGTGTCATCATTAGTATTGCATGACATCTTTTATGGAAGTACTAGATAATCCTGTAACTACTAATTTTCATGCACCCCTTTTCCCATCCCACAGATGCTAGGAAATCACATGTACAATCCCTATGGAGGCACTTGGTGGTCTCAAGGTAGGAACTAACACATCTGAGGAACACAGGTTAAGAGCTGGTGTTTGGAGGCAAGAGGAACATGAGCAGGACCAGAAGCCTAAGCCTTTCTGAACCATCTTACTGACTTTTGCAGGAGAAGCCCTGAGGCCTTTCTCTGTTGTCTTGTTTGCATGAGGTGGCCTGTCAAAGACCACCCCTGAAGATTACATGTGTGTTTGTGTAGGGGTCATAGGAGGTATAAAGTGAAGGTGGTCATGTGGTGTGCAGACTTATTCTAGATTGATTAGAATGAAAGCCTGAGGGAATCAGAGGTAGGAAAATGAGTAGGCACTGGGGAAAACTGTGTTGTCTAGGGAACAAGCATCACTCAATGTGTTTCACTCTCCAGGCCCCTCTCTGTGCTCTCACTGTTATTCTGAGCAGCCTCCTAGCAGTTTGGATCCCATGATTGTCCATTTCCATTTGGGCACATTGGCTTTTGTACTTGGAGTCTTGCTTCCCCGTGACATTAGACCCTATTTCAGCATGTCATAAATCTACCTTGACTCGGGTTCTGCCAGGTCTGACTCCTTCCACTTTACTACCTCATCCACAAGCTTCCAAAATTTCTAACCATCCAAATGCTTTCATATCTTACTGACTTCAGCTTCTTTATCAACTCAACTCTAGGATTTATTTTAATGATTTTTTTCCCCTCTTTGCTGTTGTCTCACTTTCTATTGATTGGGCTATCTGCTTTTGGTATATCAATTAAAAACTGGAGATTATGATCCTTAACTTCAGGGCTTCCTGACAGCCCTAATTTAAATGAAATGTATGAACATGTAGTCAGTGATTTGTGGTTAGTGGATGTTCCAAGCTTCTTCTCTTTTATACTCAGTAATCCAGCTCCCTGGCTCTAGGGTTAAGTTGGCTTTTGTTTGTTTGTTTGTTTGTTTGTTTTGAGAAGGGTCTTTTATGTAGCCCTGGCTGTCCTGGAACTCACAGAGATCCACCTGTTTTTTCCTCCTAAGTGCTGGGGTTAAAGAAGTGTGCCACCACACCCAGCTCTGTGGTTCTAGTTTCTACACTGTTCTTTTCATTTTTTTATCCTGTTACTAGAGTTGTCTTTCCTAAGGACCCTTTTTAAGCATCTTCAGTGTTCTGCATTTGCCCACAGTATAGACAGGCTTTCCTGATGTGGCTGGCCAGGTGCAAGGGTGGCCTCCTCCTCTGAATACATCTTTCTAGCTTTGTATGTCCTAGCTATAGGAGACTGCTCAATATTGCCCCCAAACCTTATTTTGATGTAGTGTTTTGGTCTTGGAAGCAAAATACTTGTTTTTCTTTTTTCCTGTTTTTTTTTTTTTTTTGCATCCATGCCAAAATTTAATTAGTAAGTACAATTACAATCTATGTCCATATTAAAAGGTGTGTAAATATATAGACATGTAAGTATATATGTAACAAGCACATATATCTCAGAAGCTATTCATTATCACAAAAGGTAGCAAGCAGTAAGCTTTTCCTATGAGATATATTATCTGTTTACATAGTAATGTAAGCTTATCTAAACTCACTGTCTCATCTGATACGAGCTGAACTTAAATGATAGTCACTGTCTGTGTCTTTGTAAAGGCTTCAGTCTAGGCTTAAATTTGAAGACAAAAAGTGAGTCTGTGGGAACTGAGGCACCTCACCCAGAACACTTAAGCCTTAGAACATAAAGAATTTAAATGTTTGGTCAGTTAACCGGTCAGAGAAAAAAAGAATTAGCATTTGTGTGTACCAAGTCCTTAACGTACATTATGTCGTGTGGTCCTCTGGAACCTCTCCAGGGTAGGTAGGTGGGTGTTTTGTAGGTGAGAAGAAGGAGGATTGGAAAGGTTATCTGCCTAGGATGTGAAGCCTGTGAACCCTCTCTCGCTGCCAGGCACTGCCCCGGAGAGTGGTGTCGGGGCAGCAGTGTTTGCTGAGGCTTCTGTTAGCTGCCGTTTCTTTTCATCGGTGGTGTTCTCCAGATGGTTGACTGTTTTCCTTCACATTAGAGAAACAAGATTGGGGGCTGTTCCTCTTGGGGTCTGTGTTCTTTTCCTTTCTTTCTCTCACACCCCTGTGGCCATGAAAATAACATTTGGTTTTCTGTAATTTGTGCTTGTTATTGTTTTTTTTTTAAGGGTTATAAGGTGTGTAATTGTGTATGCATTGATTCTAAACAATTAGAAAGCAAGTGTCTGCTTAATACAGTCAATAGGAAGGAGATGAAGTTCTTCATAGCAGGTCACTTCATACTTTTGATGTGTTATTTTTCCTCTTCTAAATAGCTTTGCTCCTGCATGATTCACAATCAAGGATTTCAGTGTCTTGAATGTGGATGACAAGGTCAAGGGTAGCAACTAAGGTTGTCTGAGCAGGTGTGTTCATTGACTCAGGTGCTTTAATCTTCTCAGTAACCCTAGGAACCAATAATGTCTTTGTGCCCATTTATAGATGGGAAAAAAATCAAGATGAAGAAAAAGTGGGAAATTTATTCAAAGTTAGGATGCTGCAGTGTCTTGGCAGTTTTAAGTCTGAATTACTTAAAATTTATGTTGTTACTAGGTTAATTAATGTGCTGTTTCTGTCCTCGGCAGGTGGACTCATATTCTCTAGGGGAGAAGTTGTAGATTATCATCAGTATGAAAATGACTAAGCTTAGTAGGGTTATATGTAAGTCACTTGAATTACTGTGGCATCATTAAGAAACTAAGCAGGTCTTTCCTTATTGTTAAGAACATTTGTAATTATGGATGCAGAAAGGTGCTTGTATTAGTTTTGTTTTTTGTTTTTTTTTTTTGTGTGTGTGTGTGTGTGTGTGTGTGTGTGTGTGTGTGTGTGTGTGATATGTGCTTGAGGGAAGCAATTTAAAAAGAACAAGTATTTGTTGTGGTTCACAGAGGTTTCTGTAGATAGTAGAGGGCTCTGTGTTTCTGGGCCTGTGGGAGGCTGACACTGAGGCAGGACATGGGCCTGTGGGAGGCTGACACAGAGGCAGAAGGACATGGGCCTGTGGGAGTCTAGGGAGAGTTAGGAACATGTCTCTTTTTCAGTGTGCATCCTCCATCAAAGCAGGCCCCAGCTTTCATAATTCCTACACCTCCCAATGGTGAATTAGATTTTGAATCCTTCTGTTGATCACTTCATTGATGAAGACAGAGCCCCCATGATCTTGTCAGTAGTGCCACCTCTGAGAATAGCTTTGCTGGGAACCAAGCCTTTAACACATGGCATTTTTTGAGGGGTGCTTTGTACTCAAATCATAATAGTGGTTCTGTTTACTCTGTAGAATGTCATTGAAACAGACAGTTTTATGTCTAAATGCTGGCTAGGGAAATAATGTTGTTTTAGGTTACAACAGTGAAGGGATTTTTGAAAGGCTTGGCTGGCATGTTTTTCTGGAAGGCAAACATCTTTTCTTTTTAGCAAGTAGTAATACTGGATTTTAAAATTGTATTTTGCAGCAAGAACATTTGAGTTAATACAAACAATATTCTTATAAGGTTGGGAAAGTATTATTGTCTGAGAATGATACTAATATGCTTTAATGACTAACTTAGGGTTTTTATTCCTGTGAAGAGACACCATGACCACAGCAGCTCTTATAAAGGAAAACATTTAACTGGGGTGGCAGCTTACAGTTTCAGAGGTTTAGTCCATTATCATCATGATACCACATGGTGGCAAGCAGGTAGATATGGTGCTGGAGAAGGAGCTGAGAGTCCTGCATCTTTACTTGCAGGTAACAGGAAGTGGTCTGAGACACTGGGCGTGGCTTGAACCTACCCCCACAGTGACACACTTCCTCCAACAAGGCCATACCTCCTAATAATGCCATTCCTTATTATGGGGGCCAATTATATTTAAACTACTACAATGACTTTGTTAAATTTGGTAATCTCCCTTTGTATTTTCCTTTTTAAAGCTCACCAAAGGACATGGATGAAAATGAAAACAGCCAGTCTCCAATGACAAGCTACCAATATCCTAAAGAAACAGTAAGGAAGCGCCAAAATTCAGTACAGAATTCAGGAGGAAATGTGTCTTCCAGGTTTTCCAGGAAAAGCTTCAAACTGGATTATAGACTAGAGGAAGATGTAACTAAATCGAAGAAAGGAAAAGATGGGAGATTTGTTAACCCATGGCCAACATGGAAAAACATCTCTATCCCAAATGTTCTTAGATGGCTGATAATGGAGAAGGACCACAGCAGTGTTCCAGGTTCCAAAGAGGTAGGCAATGTTTAGCTATTTCTGAATGCTTTGTGTATACTTTAAATACATATATATGATTTAGTTTTTCTGTGAGTTATGACCCTCTATTTATCGATTTGAGCTGTTTCTGTATGGTAAGACATAATGGTAAGTTTGAAGAGACAAATGAATCCTATGACCCTTATCCTCAAGTTCCTAGTTTAGCAGCACAGTACATGTGTAAATAATCCCTTCTCATATGTAGCCAGAGGCTGGGGTAAAGTGCTTTAGAAACAGAGGGGTGGAAGTAGTCAATTTTGACTGGTAGGGGTTGTCAGGAGTATGTGTGCTGGTCCTAGGAAGCTATTTTGCAGTGGTTTTCTAGGTCAGGTGATCACATGAACCATGTTATGAAGGTGAGAAAGTGCATGGTGTGTTCTAGAAAGTAACAGGCTGATAAGAATTTGGAATATGGATTCTGCAAAGTAAGGCATGACCTAGAGTGTCCCTTTAATCCTTGGACTCAGCCACCAATGCTATAAAAATCTTTTGATATCCCTTGCAGAGCTGTGAGGGTTGACTACAATTTATTGCCTCCAACTACAGTAGCTTCACTAAGGATGTAATTTGTTATCCTTTAGCATAGAGAATACTAGAAGAGTAAGATGTGTTTTGGCAGGGCTGGATGAGTAGGTGATGGTTCCCATTACAGTGGCATCTTCTTTTCCTTTCAGATTCTTTCTTAGTTTCCCCTATACTTCCTATCATCTTCCTTGAACTCCGATCCTGCCTGGCTGTTGGGGAGTTAGGGGCAGGGTATCTGACTTTGTGAGTAGAGGGATGATATGAAAAGAGTAGGGGCATGCCTGAAGACTTGGATCTACAATGGGAAGAGGTAAGGGGCTGTGGGTAGAGAGGTGGATTTTGGTGTTAGATCTACTTGGTAATGTAGCCTGTTTTTCTTTAAAGGACATAGGATTGAAAATCATACATCATGTTGGGTGTGGTAGTGCACACCTTTAATCCCAGTACTTAGGCAGCAGTGGCTAGTGGATATCTGTGAGTTCAAGGGCAGCTTGATCCACTTAGTGAGTTCTGGGACATCCAGGGCTATACAGAAAGACAGTCTCAAAAAAGGGGAGTGGGAGTAGGGAAGAAAAGAAACCTTCTATCACTTTCATGCTAGAAATATTCATAGTAATCTATATATAGTATATCTATCTATATGTATGTACATACATACATTTTATGCATATATTTGCTGTGCTAGAGATTAAACCTCGATCCCAATAAATTATTTTGTTTAGTTTATTGAGATAGGGTTTTACTCTGTAGCCCAGGTTGACCTCAAACTTGTAAACTCTAGTACTAGGATTATAGGTATGTTTCATCATGCCTGGCCTCAATATTGTTTTTTAAGGACCTTTTAGAATTAGGTTACGCCGGGCGTTGGTGGCGCACGCCTTTAATCCCAGCACTCGGGAGGCAGAGCCAGGCGGATCTCTGTGAGTTCGAGGCCAGCCTGGGCTACCAAGTGAGCTCCAGGAAAGGCGCAAAGCTACACAGAGAAACCCTGTCTCGAAAAACAAAAACAAAAAAAAAAAAAAACAAAAAAAAAAAAAAAAAAAAGAATTAGGTTAGACATTAATATATAACATTAGTATTTGGAACATTTTAGGATGAGGCAAAGGAACAAGGAGAGTGTCTTGTTCATTTGTTTTTGAGGCACAGGTTCCCTATGTAATTCAGTCTGCCCTGGAAGCTACTTATCACCTGCACTAGCCGTGAACTTGTGCTCTTCCAGCCTCATTTCCTGAGTGCTGGGATTACATATGTGCACCACCACACCTGGCCTTCCCCCCTCCCCCCCCAATGAACTTCTGAGGAGAAACTAGGAAGAGAGGAATTAGGGGTATAATGTCAAGATAGGTGAGCTATCTGGGTTTTTTTGTTTGTTTGTTTGTTTGTTTGTTTTTTTGGTGTAAATTTCTCTCCACAGCTTCTAAAAATAGGGGTTAGTGATGATAGGTTCAGTATTGTTTCATTTCAAAGAGTAAGTGGCTGGATGAAGGTAGAATTATATCTCTTCATTCTAACAATTTGAGAGATTCTAAAAACTGGGTTGACTCTCTGAGGACCTGCCAGGCCAGTGGTTTTTAAGGAACTATTTGTCCCTTTGAGAAACTAATAAAAGCTGTAGAGGAATACATACATGTAAATAAGTACATTGCTATTGGCTATATCATCATGGATCTTACAAACTCAAGTCTGTCCATTCACTCATTTATTTAGCTAGTAGTTACTGAGCACGTGCTATGTGCTTGGCACACTCTGTTATGTGCTAAAGAGTGAACAAACAGTCAGTAAGGCACTTCTGTGGAGTTTTAAATGTAAGTGTGGTGGTGGTTGCACACATTTTTAATCCCAGCACTTGGGAGGAGGAGGCAGGTGAATCTCTTGAGTTCCAGGACAGCCAGGGCTACACAGACAAACCCTATCTGGAGAAAAACCAAACCAAACCAAACCAACTAACCAACCAACCAAACAAAATCAAACCGTAAGTGCAACAGTGACTAGGGCAGGGGAGTGAGGGTGGTGAAGTGTGGCTGTGTCCCTCGGTGAAGCTTTTCTTTTCAAAGGCAGATAAAGAAAGATGCCAAGGGGCTCAGATCTTTGAATATGCCATCAGTACAATCTGAAAGAAAAACATCTTTGCACTATTCCAGTTTGTGTTTCCTTATTTTTTATTTTTTTTTAAAGGCTTTTCCTGAGACAGAGTATCTCTATGTAGTCCTGGCTGTCCTGGAACTCACTCTGTAGACTAGGCTGGCCTTGAACTCACAGAGATCCTCCTGCCTCAGCTTCCTGAGTGCTGGGATTAAAAGTGTTCACCACCTTCACCACCTGGCTCTAGTTTGCATTTTCATTTTTCACCTCTTCCCTGTCTTATTTCTTCCTTGTCTTCAGTGAAAGCCTAAATTTAGATCAAATATATGCTGGCTTCTCTTCTTTCAGGGTTGATTGTAACTTTGTGTTTAAATATATTTAAACAGTTGCTGAAAGGTTGAGCTTTACCCAAGTATGGCAGAGTTACAGTTTCCCAAATCTTAAAACAAAACCATGGGGAAGTAGGTGAAGAACCAAGACTGGAGGTCAACTCCAATTTAATCAGATTTCTGGAAGTTGTTTTGTTAGATATTGGGAGGCTAGCATTAATGAGAAGATTATAGCCTCAAGTCATTACTTTGAAAAGAAAAGAATATTTGCATAGAATTATTATATATTATGCTATTTATATCATTATACTACATTGTATTTGTTTACCTACATATATGAAAGTGCTGTAGAAGAAACATATGATTAATCTATACATTAATGGGTTGGGCATAAGCAGGAAGCATAGTTTAGTTGCCTGGTGAGAAAGAGTTTCTTTCCTGGTCCATTGCTGGTCCCTGTCTGTTCTGGAACATTAGGGCAGTGTGTCAGCTCACAGGCCACACATTGTTCAGGGGATGTTGTTGCTTTGCACTGTTGTTGCCTCCATAACCTTGTCTGATTGTTAGTGTGACTCATAGTCACCAATAGAGGGGAGAAAAAAAATAACACTTTAATAACATTTTAAGGTGGGAGGGATGTTGTTAGTTGCTTTTGCTCTTTTCGGGGACCCATCTCCCAGCTCCCAAATAAATCACACACAGAGGCTTATTCTTAATTAGGAATGCCTGGCCTTAGCTTGGCTTGTTTCTTGCCAGCTTTTCTTAAATTAACCCGTCTGTCTTTTGCCTCTGTGCTTTTACCTTTCTCTGTTTTTGTATACCATTCTTTCTTACTCCATTGCTGCTGTGTAGTTGGGTGGCTGGCCCTTGATGTCTTCCTCCTTCTCTTGCTCCTAGATCTCTCTTCTCCCAGATTTCTCCTTCTATTAATTCTTTCTGCCTGACAGCTCCGTCTATCCTTTCTCCTGCCTTGCCATTGGCCATTCAGCTCTTTATTAGACCATCAGGTGTTCTAGATTTATTCCTCAGCCTGATGCTATGGGAAGTGGTAGAAACATTCAGAGGTAGGGCTGAGTGGGAAGGTCTTCTGCCCATTGCTGGCGTGCCCTTGAAGTAATAGTGGGACTCTCATCCTTTTCTCCTCATTTTCCTTTCTGGGCAGGGAGATAAGGGCCTTGCTGTATTGTAAGTTCCCTGCCATGATGTGCTGCCCCCTACAGACCCCAGAGCAACAGAGCCACTTGACCGTGATTGAAACCTCCTAAACTGAGCAAACCCAACCATCTCTTTGGTACCTATTTTCTAATTTCACCATGACATCTGGTTTTTATTTAATCCTGTAATCAGCACCTAGTAGGTGTTTTCAGTCTGAAAATATACTTTCTTCAGCTGTAGGAAATTTATTTATCTACTCACTGGAAAACTCCATCTTTCTGTTCAAACATCACTAGGTAGCCTCTGTATTCAATGGGTATAGGAAAAAAGCAAAATTCCAGTACAACCAAAGACTATGGATCCCAAGAGTTGCTTATAATAGGATTTGGCCAGGATATTTAAAATGGCACATGGTCTAAAAAGTATTTTGGACCATAGAAGGTTCCCATGAAAGAGGATGATGAGAACAGTATTTTCTTTCACCAACAATCGCCAAATCACTGGGTGATTTGTACTCCTTTCAAAACAACCTTCAACTTACTGCCACTGCCCAGGATCAAAGACATCTGTAGACCTCACAGTGACTATGTTGTAGTCTAGGGGAGGATGGGAGAGTAGATAATTTGACCTGGAAGCACAATTTCAGTGTAACATTTTATTTACTTTTAATGTGAGTTAATATAATTTATTCCAAGGAGGTAAAGGTTTAGTGAAAAGAAGTGACTTAAGTGAGGAAGACCTGACTGCTTTAGTAGAGCACCTATCTGTTGTATGAGCTGCAAGTTTAGTGCCCCCTCTCTGTTGTGGTCTGTTTACCACTAAGATGACAGAAATACTTGTCACAGTATTAACTCACATAGTGTATGTGCTGGTTTGAATGAGAATAGCTCCCATAGGTTCAATATATTTGAATGCTTTGTCCCCAGTTAGTGGAACTTGAAGTGAGAAGCTTTTCTGTGTCCTGCCCTGTCCCACAGTGGGCTTCCAAATAATCACTCAGAGACTTATATTAATTATAAATGCTCAGCTGGTAGCTCAGGTTTATTACTAACTAGCTCTTATACTTAAATTAACCCACAGTTCTTATCTATGTTTAGCCACATAGCTTGGTACCTTTTCTCAGTGTGGCATTTTCATCTTGCTTCCTGTGTGTCTGGCTCCTGACTCTGTCCTTCCTCTTCCCTGCATTCTTAGTTTGGTTGCCCCACTTACACTTCCTAGCTGGCTATTGGCCAATTAACATTTTATTAAACCACTTTGAGTAATAAATCTTTATAATGTACAAGAGCATTATTCCACAGTAGGAACTTTTTGGGAAGGAGTGGGAGTTATGGCCTTGTTGGAGGAGGTGTGCCACTGGAGGAGAGCTTTGAGGTTTCAAAAGCTCAGCCATTTCCAGTTATCTCTCCATCTCTTTCTGTCTTATTCTTGCTGATCAGGATATAAACTCTCAGTTACTGCTCCGATGTCACTCCTGCCTATCTGCTGCCATGCTCTCCATGATGGTCATGGACTCACCCTCTGAACACTGCAAGCCCAATAAACTCTTTCTTCTTTAAGTTGCTTTGGTCATGGTGTTTTGTCATGGCAGTAAGAAAGACAGTGTACTCAGCATCAGCTCACTGAAGACGAACATAACCTGGCACAGCAAACATTTGGATTTTTCTCTTTTCTCAAGAAAAGCAAAGCATTAACTAATCCGCTTTTTAATTATGGGCCTTATGATTTTTCCTTTTGCAGTTTTCATGAAGGAAAATTAGCCAAGACAATCGTAATCTAGCCCAACAAACAAACCAACAAACAAACCTTCCTTTCTTTAAGAAATGAAGAATCCCTTTCTTCTCTCCCTCCTCTTCCACATGCTTTTTCAAACTCTGGTGATTGGGATAGGACATTTATAAAACATTCCTTCCTTTTCTGTGTCACATGACTGTGTACCGTGTGTCTGCATATATGCATATGTGTGTGGAGGCCGGAGGTTGACATTGGATATCTATCTTAGTTTTTATCTATCCTTGAGCCTGCTTTGGTAGGCTGGCTGGCTAGTGAGCTTCAGGAATCCCCCTTTCTCCCATATAGTGCTGGGGTTACAGATATGCCATGCCCAACTTCCTTGTGGATGGTGGGATCTGAACTCAGATTTCACACTTGTGTAGCAGGTGCTTTACCAATGCAGTTTTCTCCCCAAATCCCTGATTTTTTTCTTTTTTGTCGTTCAGTAGTAGGTTATGTTGTTTGAGTTCCTGAGGAAGCTGCCAAAGAGTAAATCCGTGAAGATAAGCTTACTTTGTAGTGAGAAGAAGCTGAGCGTGCAGAAGGGTACACAGATGTGTCAGCTGCTGTTTGCTGTGATACAGCACCAGGACCAGGCAGCTTACACAAGGACAGGTTTGTTTGGGCCTGTGGTTCCAGAGGTTCCATCATAGTGGAGAAACATGGTCACAGGCAGGCGTGGCCGCAGGCAGGCATGGCCGCAGGAACACCTGAGAGCTTACATTGTCAACTGCAGGCAGGAAGCAGAGAGAGAGAACTAGGAATGCCTGGCTTTGAAACTTCAAAGCCCACCTCCAGAGACACACTCCCTTCAGCAAGGCCACATCTCCTAAACCTACCCAAATAGTGCCACCATCTGGGAACCAAGTGTTCAGACACCTGGACCTATGGGTGACATTTCATTCAAGCCACCACAACAAAGAAAAGTGTTCAGATCTCAATTCACTATCTTTTGTTTGTTTTGTTTTGTAGACAGGATTTCTCTGTGTGGTCCTGGCTATCCTAGAACTAACTCTGTAGACTATGCTAACCTCAAACCCCCAGATATCTTCCTGCCTTTGCCTCCTAAGTGCTAGGATTAAAGGTGTGCACCACCCAAAAAGCTTTATTGGCAACACTTTGCATATTAGATGATAAGAGTCCTGGAGAAGTCCCACAAAAGACCACCATCCACATATACAATCAACAAGAGCATTTAGTATTCTGGCATTCTGGGGCTGACCATCCTACACAAAGGCAAAATGTGACGACTCCAGGAGAAGCTCGCAAAGCTCCTTTTAAGAGGAGCTAAGAGTTTGTAGGGCAGTTAGGCCATCTTGGATATGATTGACTTAAGCAAGTGGCAATCATATTAGTACATTCTATTGGCTAGGGCTGATTGGACTGGTTAAGGCTATAGCTTTTCCATTTTTGGGCAGGCCTGGACAAGTCCCAGGCTTTGTTCTTATTTGGTTATTACCTTGAGCTGCTGACTGTGGGGCTGGCTCAGTGGTCCAGGCTTGGTATGTGCTATCTCCCTTGTCCCTGCTGTCAAAGGTGTTGAAGATTGATTGTCCTTTGTTTATGGCTTCCTCAGAAACTGCTTCAAGAGGCAGGAACTAAGGCTTAGTTCTTTTATTTTAATTTTAATTTTATTTTATTTTACAATACCATTCAGTTCTACATATCAGTCATGGGTTCCCCTATTCTCCCCCCTCTCACCCCCTCCTCTTACCCCCACCCTACCCCCCATTCCCACCTCCTCCAGGGCAAATCCTCCCCCGAGGACTACGATCAACCTGGTAGACTCAGTCCAGGCAGGTCCAGGCCCTTCCTCCCAGACTGAGCCAAGTGTCCCTGCATAAGCTCAAGGTTTCAAACAGCAAACTCATGCAATGAGCACAGGACTTGGTCCCACTGCCTAGTTGCCTCCCAAACTGATCAAGCCAATCAACTGTCTCACCTATTCAGAGGGCCTGATCCAGCTGGGGACCCCTCAGTCTTTGGTTCATAGTTCATGTGTTTCCATTCGTTTGCCTATTTTTTTTCAATAATTGAGTAAAACCGAAATTTATTATAAGCCACAGTTGTCCTAGGGACCTCCATGCTATATATATAGCCTCTATGGTTCTATGGGTTGTGTGTGGTCTGATTGTTCTTTATTTTATATCTAGAATCCACTTATGAGTGAGTACATACCATGACTGTCTTTCTGGGTTTGGGTTACCTCACTCAGGATGATTTTTTTCTAGTTCCATCCATTTGCCTGCAAATTTCATGCTTTCATTGTTTTTCTCTGCTGAGTAGTACTCCATTGTGTATATATATCACATTTTTTCCATCCATTCTTCCGTTGATGGGCATCTAGGTTGTTTCCAGGTTCTGGCTATTACAAATAGTGCTGCTATGAACATAGCTGAGCATGTATCTTTATGGTATGAATCAGCATTCCTTGGGTATATGCCCAAGAGTGGGATGACTGGGTCTTGAGGTAGTTCAATTCCTAATTTTCTGAGAAACCACCATACTGATTTCCACAGTGGTTGTACAAGTTTACATTCCCACGAACAGTGGAGGAGTGTTCCCTTTGCTCCACATCCTCTCCAACATTGGCTGTCATTGGTGTTTTTGATCGTAGCCATTCTGACAGGTGTAAGGTGGTATCTCAGAGTCGTTTTAATTTGCATTTCTCTGATGATTAAGGATGTTGAGCATTTCTTTAAATGTCTTTCAGCCATTTGTGATTCTTGTTTTGTGAATTCTCTGTTTAGCTCTTTAGCCCATTTTTTAATTGGACTGTTCAGTATTTTGATGTCTAGTTTCTTGAGTTCTTTATATATTGTGGAGATCAATCCTTTGTCAGATGTGGGGTTGGTGAAGATCTTTCCCCATTCTGTTGGCTGTCTTTTTGTCTTATTGACTGTGTCTTTTGCCCTGCAAAACCTTCTCAATTTCGAGAGGTCCCATTTATTAATTGTTGTGCTCAGGGTCTGTGCTGTCGGTGTTTTATTTAGGAAATGGTCTCTGGTGCCAATGCGTTCAAGAGTGCTTCCTACTTTCTTTTCTATTAAGTTTAGTGTAACTGGATTTATGTTCAGGTCTTTGATTCACTTGGACTTGAGTTTTGTGCATGGTGACAGATATGGATCTATTTGTAATCTTTTACATATTGACATCCAGTTATGCCAGCACCATTTGTTGAAGATACTTTCTTTTTTCCATTGTATAGTTTTGGCTCCTTTTTCAAAAACCAGGTGTTCATATGTGCATGGATTAATGTCAGGGTCTTCAATTCGATTCCGTTGGTCCGTATGTCAGTTTTTATACCAGTACCAAGCTGTTTTTATTACTATAGCTCTATTGTAGAGTTTGAGGTCAGGGATGCTGATGCCTCCAAAGGTTGTTTTATCGTATAGGATTCTTTTAGCTATCCTGGGTCTTTTGTTTTTCCATATGAAGTTGAGTATTTTTCTTTCCAAGTCTGTGAAGAATTGTGTTGGGATTTTGATGGGGATTGCATTGAATCTGTAGATTACTTTGGGTAAGATTGCCATTTTTACTGTGTTAATCCTACCTATCCATGAGCATGGGAGATCCTTCCATTTTCTGATATCTTCAATTTCTTTTTTTAGAGATTTAAAGTTCTTATCAAAAAGGTCCTTCACTTGTTTAGTTAGTGTTATCCCAAGGTATTTTATATTATTTGTGGCTATTGTAAAGGGTGATGTTTCTCTGACTTCTTTCTCAGCCCTTTTATCATTTGTGTATAGGAGGGCTACTGATTTTTTTTTTGAGATGATCTTGTATTGATCCTGCCACTTTATTGAAGGAGTTTATCAGCTGTAGGTGTTCCCTGGTAGAGTTTTTGGGGTCACTTATGTATACTATCACATCATCTGCAAATAGTGAAAGTTTGACTTCTTTCTTTTCAATTTGTATCCCTTTGATCTCCTTTTGTTATCTTATTGCTCTAGCTAGAACTTCTAGTACTATATTGAATAAATACGGGGAGAGTGGACAGCCTTGTCTTGTTCCTGAATTTAGTGGTATCGCTTTGAATTTCTCTCCGTTTAATTTGATGTTTGCTGTTGGCTTGCTATAAATTGCCTTTATTATGTTTAGAAATGTTCCTTGTATTCCTGATCTTTCTAAGACCTTTATCATGAAGGGGTGTTGGATTTTGTCAAAGGCTTTTTCAGCATCTAAGGAGATAATCATGTGTTTTTTTTCTTTCAATTTGTTCATATGGTGTATTACATTGACTGATTTTCGTATGTTGAACCATTCTTGCATCCCTGGGATGAATCCTACTTGGTCGTGATGGATAATTGTTTTGATGTATTCTTGGATTCGGTTTGCCAATATTTTGTTGAGTATTTTTGCATCAGTGTTCATGAGGGAGATTGGTCTGTAGTTCTCCTTCTTTGTTGCATCTCTGTGGGGTTTGGGTATCAGGGTAATTGTAGCCTCATAAAAAGAGTTTGGTAGTGTTCCTTCTGTTTCTATTGTGTGGAACACTTGAAGAGTATTGGTATTAGTTCTTCTTTGAAAGTCTGGTAGAATTCTGCACTGAAACCATCTGGTCCTGGGCTTTTTTTGGTTGGGAGACTTTTGATGACTATTTCCATTCCTTTAGGGGTTATTGGTCTATTTAAATGGTTTATCTGGTCTTGATTTAATTTTGGTATGTGGTATTTATCCAGAAAATTGTCCATTTCTTCCTGGTTTTCCATTTTTGTGGAGTACAATTTTTTGAAGTATGATCTGATGATTCTCTGGATTTCCTCGTTGTCTGTTGTTATGTCTCTTTTTTCATTTCTGATTTTGTGAATTTGGGTGCTCTCTCTTTGCCTTTTGGTTAATTTGGCTAGGGGTTTGTCTATCTTGTTGATTTTTTCAAAGAACCAACTCTTTGTTTCATTGATTTTTTGTATTGTTCTCTTGTTTTCTATTTCGTTGATTTCAGCCCTCAATTTGATTATTTCCTGGCGTCTATTTCTCCTGGGCGAGTTTGTTTCTTTTTGTTCTAGAGCTTTCAGTTGTGCTGTTAATTCATTGGTATGGGATTGCTCCATCTTCTTTATGTGTGCATTTAGAGCTATGAATTTTCCTCTTAGCACTGCTTTCATAGTGTCCCATAAGTTTGGGTATGTTGTACTTTTATTTTCATTGAATTCTAGGAAATCTTTAATTTCTTTCTTTATTTCTTCCTTGACTCATTGATGTTTCATGTGGGCATTATTCAGTTTCCATGAGTTTGTTGGTTTTCTATAATTTTTGTTGTTGTTGAGGTCTAACTTTAAGTCATGGTGGTCTGATAAGATACAGGAGGTTATTCCAATTTTTTTGTATCTGTTGAGATTTGTTTTGTGTCCAAGCATGTGGTCAATTTTTGAGAAGGTTCCATGGGGTGCTGAGAAGAAGGTATTTTCTTTTGTGTTAGGATGGAATGTTCTGTAGATATCTAATAGGTCCATTTGAGTCATAACATCTGTTAGGTCCTTTATTTCTTTGTTAAGTTTCAGTCTGGTAGATCTGTCTTTTGGTGAGAGTGGTGTGTTAAAATCTCCCACTACTAATGTGTGGGGTTTGATGTGCGTTTTAAACTTTAGTAGTGTTTCTTTTATGAATGTGGGTGCTTTTGTATTTGGAGCATAATTGTTTAGAATCGAGACTTCATCTTGGTGGATTTTTCCTGTGATAAATATGTAATGTCCATCCTGATCTCTTTTGATTGATTTTAGTTTGAAATCTATTTTATTAGATATTAGGATAGCTACACCAGCTTGTTTCTTAGGTCCATTTGCTTGGAAAGCCTTTTCCCAGCCCTTTACTCGGAGGTAGTGTCTGTCTTTGAAGTTAAGGTGTGTTTCTTGTATGCAGCAGATGGATGGGTCCTGTTTTCTTATCCATTCTGTTAGCCTGTGTCTTTTTATAGGTAAGTTGAGACCATTGATATTGATGGATATTAATGACCAGTGATTGTTAATTCCTGTTATTTTTTGTGGTTGTGTTGTGTTGTCTTTCTTTGGTGTATGTTGGTGTGGGATTATCTATTGCTTGATTTTTCATGGATGTGTTTAGCTTCTTTGGGTTGGATTTTCCCTTCTAGTGCTTTCTGTAGGGCTGGGTTTGTGGACAGGTATTGATTAAATCTGGTTTTATCCTGGAATGTTTTGTTTACTCCACCTATGGTGATTGAGAGTTTTGCTGGGTATAATAGTCTGTGTTGGCATCCATGGTCTCTTAGTGTCTGCATGAGATTTGTCCATGATCTTCTAGCTTTCATAGTCTCTATTGAGAGGTCTGGTGTTATTCTGATGGGTTTGCCTTTATATGTTACTTGGTCTTTTTCCTTTGCGGCTCTTAATATTTTTTCTTTGTTCTGTGTGTTTAGTGTTTTGATTATTATGTGGCGAGGGGACTTTTTTTTTTTTTTTTTGGATCCAGCCTATTCGGTGTTCTGTAAGCTTCTTGTATCTTCATAGGTATTTCTTTCTTTAGGTTAGGAAAGTTTTCTTCTATGATTTTGTTGAATATATTTTCTGTGCCTTTGAGTTGGTATTCTTCTCCTTCTTCTATCCCTATTATTCTTAGGTTTGGTCTTTTCATGGTGTCCCAAATTTCTTGGACATTTTGTGTTACGACTTTTTTGTCTTTAGTGTTTTCTTTGACTGACGAATCTATTTTCTCTATCGTGTCTTCAGTGTCAGAGATTCTCTGTTCCATCTCTTGCAATCGGTTGGTTATGCTTTTTTTCTGTAGTTCCTGTTCGTTTAGTCAGGATTTCTATTTCCAGCATTCCCTCAGCATGTGTTTTCTTTATTGTCTCAAATTCATTTTTCAGATCTTGGAATGTTTCTTTCATCTGTTTAATTGCTTTTTCTTGGCTTTCTTTGATGTCTTCCCATTTTTTGTTCGTTTTTTCTTCCATTTCTTTAAGGGAGTTTTTTATTTCCTCTTTAATGGAGTTTTTCATTTCCTCTTTAAGGGAAATTTTTATTTCCTCTTTAAGGGAATTTTTTATTTCTTCTTTAAGGGCCTCTATCATCTTCTTAAAGTCATTTTTAGGATTGATTTCTTCTGTTTCTTCTGTCTTGGCATGTTCAGGTCTTGCAGGTGTAGAATCACTGGGTTCTGATGTTGCCATATAGGTCTTTATGTTGTTGCCTGTATTTTTGCACTGGCGTCTACTCATCTCTTCCTCTGTGCAGTGCATGTGGTGTCTGTGTCTGAGAGTGCCTCTCTTGTTCTAATTTTTAGTCTTGGTTCACTAGGAGTTCTTGGTTAAATTGGTGCTATTGGGCTATTTCTTCAGGGGCAGCTGATCTCAGTCGGTGAAGTATATACTTATGATTCTGGTGATCTGGTTTGGTGGCTGGGCAGCACCTTCTTCTGTGTTCCCAGGTCATGTTTTGTTCATTCATCAACTCCTTAGCTGATCTTGTTTCTTCAGACTTCAAACTGTAGGGATCTGAATCCTCTCCCGGATAGATTTCAGCTAAGCGGGGTAGTCTCACCAACACCTCCAAGTTGTTGGGTTTCACAGGATCAGCAGCTGGGCCTTGGGTTGGCCTCAAACGGAGTGTTCAGATTCGTTCTGGTTCCGTCCCACGGAGATAGCTTCTTCCCTGGGTGTTGGGGTTAGAGGCGTTCCTGTTCCAAGCTTTTGATTAAGAGTTTGTTTTCACTAGCTCTTCAGCGGGTAATAGCTCTATTTCTGGTCTTTATTGTGAGTGTGTTTCAGCCCGCCACCTCCTGGGTCTGCCTGCCTCCGCACCGGGCCTGCCTGCCTCTGTCAGGCCAGCCTACCCCTGCCTCTGCTTGTCGCTGCTGCTGTGCCTGTCTATGTCTGTGGGCTGCTGCCGCCAGGCCTGTATGTCTCTGCCAGCCGCCGCCAGGCCTACTTGTCCCTGTTTGTCGCTGCCACCAGGCCTGTTTGTCTCTGCCGGCCGCTGCAGGGCCTGTATGTCTCTCGTAACTATAATTCTTGCTTGATAATTGTTTTGTTATCTATAATTTTACTACGTGAAAGTTAAAACCTTCCTTTTTGAAAAAAAATGGGGGGAGTGCTGTGGGTGATTGATTGATAAATAAAACACTGATTGGCCAGTAGCCAGGCAGGAAGTATAGACGGGACTAGCAGAGAGGAGGAGACGCTGCCAGCCACCACCATGAGTACCAACATGTAAGATATTGATAAGCCACAAGCCATGTGGCAACTTATAGATTAATAGAAATGGGTTAATTTAAGCTATAAGAACAGTTAGCAAGAAGCCTGCCATAGCCATACAGTTTGTAAGCAATATAAGTCTCTGTGTGTTTACTTGGTTGGGTCTGAGCGGCTGTGGGACTGGTGGGTAGGAGAGATTTGTCCTGATTGTGGGCCAGGCAGGAAAACTCTAGCTACAAGAGACCAGCTGGCTGACCTGTGTAAAGGTAACTCTGTATAACTCTTTGCTTTTTCATCTGTAAGATGGAAGGTGTTTTTCCCTTTGGTGTTTTGATCCGTGTTAAATCTAAATTTTTTTGTGAATTAGTACAATGTCCAAATGGTAAAAATCTATATAAATGGTAGCTATTGCTATTTTATGCTATATTTTAGTAAAGTACTTGATATATGATATTTTGTCATCATTATTATTGTATGACTACTATTATACCTAACACGTAATTACATTATGTTAAATTTACATTCATTTCTTTCCTTTCTTAAAAACCTTGTTTATTTTATGTGAATGTTTGTGCCTGAGTATGTGGACCACATGCTTGTAAGTGCCTGAAGAGGCTAGAAGAGGGTATTGGATCTCCTGGAGTTGTGGGTGATTGTGAGCAGCCTAATGTGGGCACTGGGAATAGAACCCAGGTCCTCTGAAAGTTCAGCAAGTGCCCTTAACTGCTGAGCCATCTCTCAAGCACCCTACTTCTCTTCTTCTTTTGCCTCTATCTTTTAAATTTTCTTCTTAATTCTTGGTAAATTTACAATGTGACTTTTTTTCTAACCCTAAGTGTAAAATTTGAGAATTGATTGAAAAAAAACTAACATCATTTGTTTATAAATTTATCCAAAATTTTTTATTGATCATGTTCTCAGTTGCAAGCACTGAGCAAAGCACTTAGAATGATTCCAAGCTGCATAAGACAAGAGATATCGTCTACATTTAGACCAGAATACCTGTAAGGAGGGATTCCATCTGCAGAGACTTGGGGGGGGGGGTGGCCCTGGAGGATGCACAATTTAATTATAGTCTCCAAGGTCTGAGAGGGTGAAGGCAATCTGAAAAATGGGTCAGAATCATGCAGAGTTCTGGAACTCGGTCCAGGAATGGGAAGTATTTTCCTGAGCATGTGATAGAGAGTGTGTATGGCAGTCAATAGCATGAAGCACAGCTGGAGAGGCCTGGGCATCCTTACTTACTGTTGGGCAAGGGAATGAGATGGGGTTTGTCAGGGAGTAGAGAGCAGTGAACCCTTTACAGCAGGGAGGGAGTTATATCTTAACCATAGGCACACTGTTTTTGTTGGATTATTTATTTATAGACAGATCTTACTACATAAACCCAGGCTGGCCTTGAACTCTTGGTTTTTCTTCCTCAGCTTCCCAAGTGCCACCTACCATGTCTGTGTTGGTATAGTGTTGAGGACTGTTATGACTCTTGTATATGGATGGAGTGGGCACGGAGCCAGCTGTACAGTCATGAGTCCTTGGATGTGTCTAGCTGCTGCTCAGGATCTTAAGTATAGGTTACTGGCTGTGCAGAAATACAAGAAATTGACAATCCCGGTGCATGCTTGGTCATCAGGGTTGGGACATGCTGTCTTCATTGGCATACTTACAGAGCATGTATTATGAGCTAGCCATTTCTAATTCAGTTCTCATGGCAATGCAGATTGTTGTACCCATCTTCCAGATGGGAACTTGAGCTTGGAGGGCTTAGGAGCCATCACTGCGATCCTCTGCCTTTCCTCTCCTGGCCAGGCCTTCTCATTCAGACTCTCAGTGACTTCTTAGCTTTCCTTCACCGTTGTCTCCTGCCTTTACCCTCTTGTGTCAGCCTGCCTTGTAAAGGTAGGAATGAGGAAAACCATTTATGAATGTGATCCGCCCCTAGGAATCATTATAGTGTTTTGCTTTGAATTTTATGTGCTCAGAAAGTGAGGTATATAAGATCCAAGTGTTAAACGTCAGTTGCTGGCCGCTTACCTTGTGAGTTCCAAGGACTGGCCTGCTTCTGAGGCTGTCTTTAGGCAGCAAATACACCATCAGCTCAGGGAGGGGACAGCAGCAGAGTGACTGTGTGTAGGAAGACAGCCGTTCACATACAAACTGAGCGGGACCGAGGGTTTTCCTCCCCTCTTGCATTCAGGACTAAGCAGATTACTAACCTGTGGTGATTAAGTCCCATCCAGAAGGAAGCGAGTGCGCCTGTTTCAGGGAAGCGCAGCAGTGGCAGGTGTACTGGATGACTTCAGTTATTCCCAAATAGCTCCTCACTGAAATGATGCAGGTCACAGTGTTTTCTGTGATGATGTAATGCCTTTCCACCCCTAAATACTGCCTTTCCCCTCTTTATATATACAGGAACTTGACAAAGAACTCCCAGTGCTTAAGCCGTATTTTATCAGTGACCCTGAAGAAGCTGGAGTGCGAGAGGCTGGCTTAAGAGTCACGTGGCTGGGACACGCAACGCTGATGGTGGAAATGGATGAGCTCATATTCCTTACAGACCCCATGTTCAGCTCCCGCGCTTCTCCCTCGCAGTACATGGGTCCAAAGCGATTTCGCCGTCCCCCGTGTACAATAAGTGAACTTCCCGGAATCGATGCTGTCCTTATTAGTCACAACCACTATGACCACCTGGACTACGGTTCTGTCCTCGCTTTGAATGAGCGATTTGGCAGTGAGTTGAGATGGTTTGTGCCTTTGGGTCTTCTCGACTGGATGCAGAAATGTGGCTGTGAGAACGTGATTGAGCTGGACTGGTGGGAGGAGAATTGCGTCCCTGGCCATGATAAGGTCACTTTTGTCTTCACGCCTTCCCAACACTGGTGTAAAAGGACCCTCATGGATGACAACAAGGTTCTGTGGGGCAGTTGGTCTGTGTTGGGGCCTTGGAATCGATTCTTCTTCACTGGGGATACTGGTTACTGCCCTGCTTTTGAAGAGATAGGAAAGAGGTTTGGTCCCTTTGACCTTGCAGCTATTCCCATCGGAGCTTATGAACCAAGGTTTGTAAATGTGTACTTCACACGTTATGATTCTTGATGCTATCTAATTTGTGATTTTAGTGGTGGGCTTGATACACATTGATGGAGGTTGAAGTTAGATTCAAATTTAATTTTATATTAAGGTGTAAAGAATTCAGCTGGGCGGTGGTGGCTCACACCTTTAATCTCTGCGAGTTTGAAACTAACCGGGGGAAGAAAAAAACAAAACAATTTCTAGATCCTTGCCGGAGCCCACATACCTTCCTGCTTACTAGCCAGTACCTAGAACCAACTTTTATTCTTCCTCTTCACATGGATGATTCTTCTGCAGATGACTGGCTTTGACTCTGTGATTGGGAATTTCCAATCCCTGTCCTGCAGATCTTCTGTTTAGCAGATCGAGAAAGCAAGGAGTTGGCCTGTAGTCTGTGTGATGTGCATGAAGAATCTGGTCCTGACATGCTCTCACCACTGTGTGCTCCTCACCTATTTTGAGAGCAGTTAAGGGCCACACTGTCACTGAAGACCCAGAAGAACTCAGTCAAACAGATGTACAAGTGAAGCAAAACCGATTGTAATAAAGTGGTCTAGGAAGTTGGCTTACTGGTAATAAAATGAGGCTTATGCAAGCATGGAGGTGCAGATTTGGTTCCTCAGAACCCACAGTAAAAAACCCTGCTTGACAGCACATTCCTGTAATTCCAGAGCTGGGGAGGCAGATGGGAGGATCCTGGGTGTTCACTGTCAGTGTAACCAATCAATGAGGTCCAGGTTCAGTGAGAGAAGCTGTCTTTAAAACAAGGTGGAGGGCTGGTGAAATGGAGTAGCGGGGCACCTGCTACTCAGGGTGAGCAGACCCAAGTTTGATCCCTAGGACCTGCAAGTTTGAAGCAGAGAATCCACCTACACTCAAGTTCTCTTCACCCACTTGTGTGTGTCACAGGCAAAGAATGAATGTCATCATTTTTGTTTCTTAAAAAGGTGGAGAGTGATAGAAACACCTGATGTTGACCTCTGGGCTGCACATGCCCACACACACATGTGCACATACATGAACACACCACACATACCAGGTTTTGCTTTACTTTTCACAGCATGCACATACATGTTTGTTATTAGGCAACCCTACAAGCATTGTATCTCAAATACAAGCAGTATATATAATCTCAACAGAGCTTAGACTTACTTACGTAGCTGTTTGTACACATGGTGACAGATTGGGTAAATCCAGCTTTTTGTTTTCACCCTGTATCTATCCATTCATTCATCAGTTTTCCTTCTTTCTTTCTTGTAACTGGGGATTGAATCCAGGGCCTGAGGCATCACAGAGCTATAGCCCCATCCCTGTCAAATTCATTTGTTAACCTTTAAGTTCACCAAACCATTTTTCTTATTCTTATTCTTTTATTTATTTATTTAGCTTTACTTATTTCCTTATTGTGGGTGGGTTTAGATACTTTAACCTGTTTTGGGTTCTTAGTAATTATTGAAACTATCATAACTTGCCAGATGAGGCAGCACATGCCTCTAACCCCAAAACTGAGAAGTTGAGGCAGGAGAATCTGTTCCAAAAAGCCACCACCATTACAGACCATAACAGAAATTATTGTAAGTCAGTATTAGTGTTTAAATTTTACATTTTCCATTCAAATTATTCTAGTTCTCATGAAACTCCTGAAAATATCAATCGACGTGGCTTTAAAAAATGGTCACAAATCATTTTCACATGGTGTTGACTTTTACTCCCTACATAAAGAGTATCTCTTTACTGTTATACAAACAAGCCTTCATGGGTGGCATCCCGTGTTTAATGTCTGTGTCTGTGGTGACGGCACAAACTGCATGGCCACAGCCTTGCCCCTTCTCTACAGTGCCTCCGTCTTCTTTCTGGGCTGTGAGAGTCCGGGGGTGGGGCCATGGCTTGCTTTAAGAGCATTAAATGTAGTTCACATGGACTGTAGAATCTGGTTTTGTTTTGTTGACCCTAGCTGATTTAGAAATAAAATAAAACTTAGGAATCCTGTACACCTGTAAGCTGATTATAGTGAAAAATGGCTTTCAGTTGTGTGCTGGGAATATTTGATTGCTGCGTCTGGGGTCTCTCATCCCCAGATGCTATGGCTAGAGTTTAGCATCTACTTTTCCACTTACAGTGCTGGGGATTGGGTCAAGTGGTCTGTCGGCCTTAGCACTGACATTTTCATTTTAATGGCTAGAGTAAAAAAAAAAAAAGTAAATTTATTTCAGGTAAACAGAAGTTAGAAAAGAAGTAGCATTTGCAAAAGGACTGTTAGACGAGGGGACACACCAAGACTGTTTCCGTTCTGCCTTGGCTCCTGATTGTCAGGACATAGGTAGAACACTGCTGCTGTAGTCTGTTCTGAGCACAGTGGTTTTATTTTGGGGTTTCCAGAGGACAGTCAAATCACCCTTTTGTTGTTGTAGATGGATGAACTCTAGGTGATGAGTCCCGGGAAGGGCAGAGCACCTGGGTACAGCCCATACCCCTTAGTCTTTCTAGCATTGCTAGGTAGTGGCAGACTAGGATGCAAAGAATATGAAGAAAATGTTTCTCTTCAGCTAAACCAGTGGCTTGGAAAGTAAAACGTGTGCATCCTTCGCATAAAAAATAATTCATTTTTTCCTGAAGGTCATGTTTTGTTAATTATTTTTCTGGGAGGGGTCTACGAATAGGTGCTGCATTTAATGTTTTCACAAACTGTCTGGATCAAAGTTTATACTTCACAGACATGGAAATAGAAGCTCAGGGATTTGAGAGTCCTTTCCAAAGGCTTTCCAACCCCTGCACGAGTCAGGACTCAGGCTCTCCTTCTGGAGCCTGGGGGGCACCAAGGTGTTAGTCGGTCTTCCAGGACTTTGCTATCTGTAGTCACTTTTTCAGTTTTATGGTGTTTTAAATAAAATACCTTGACTGGCAGTGGGACTTCCCCCCCTCATCTTTAAATACTTTACACTGTACACTATTTATTTTTGAGAAAAAGTCGTGATATTGTAGTCTAGCCATGAGTTTAGGATCCTCCTGTGTGGAGTGGAAGGGTTATAGGTGTGTGTGCCATAGCACCCGGCTTTACACTAACTCTTGGCTTGCTTTCCATTTGGTTAGTGCCTGTGGGATATCCTTATGGTGTGTTCTACTGTAACTGGTGTGTTTTTGTGCCTGTGGGATATCCTGATGGTGTGTTCTATGTAACTGGTGGGATATCCTGATGGTGTGTTCTACTGTAACTGGTTTGTTTTCCAATTCTTTTTTTTTTTTTTTTTTTAAGCCCTGGCTGTCCTGGAACTCGTTTGTAGACCATGCTGGTCTTGAACTCACAGCAGTCCTCCTGCCTCTGCCTGTTGAGTACTGGGATTAAAGGCATGTACCACCACCACCCAACATGGTTTCCAATTCTTTACCCATTATTATATTTCTTTGATTCATCTGTAAAATTGCAGAGTAAAATAATAAGTCATATTTTAAAATACAGCATCAGTAAAAATCAAAATAAACATGAAATAAAGCTTGAACCTCACTTTTTAGCAATTTATACACATGAGATAAGAGTTTTGCTTTTTTGCCCCCAGAGAAAAGTGGACTAAGGGGAAGTGGTTTTACCAACTGTGGATGGATTTTGCTTCTGTTTAGAATCTTGTTTATTTGTTTACATATATATTTTGAGATTTTATTTATTATTTGTTTGTTTATGATTTTTTTTTGAGGTAGCATTTCTCTGTGTATCCCTGGGTATCCTGGAACTCTCTCTGTAGACCAGGCTGGCTTCCAACTCAGAGATCTGCCTGCCTCTCCCTCCTAAGTGCTGGGATTAAAGGCATGCACTATCATGCCTGGCATAAGATTTCACTTTTAATATTATGGGTATTTGTGTGTCTGTGTGAGTGAATGCCATGTGTTTGGGTGCCCATAATAGAAGAGGGTGTTAGCTCCCTTAGAGCTGGAGTTATAAGCCATTTTGAGCCACTCCATGAGGGTACTGGGAACTGATCTCAGATCTTCAGGAAGGGCAGCAGAGCCATCTCTCCATATTGCTTGTTTTCTTACAGTCTTGGCCTGCCTCTAGACTTAGTGCCTGGCTCATTCATCGCTGTTTGTGTCTCTTCCCTGAGAGTCTCACTTCTGGCTGCACAAATCTAATGCTGGTGTCCCAACATCAAAATCATGGAGTAACTTTTTATTATAAATTTTCTGGATGAGTTCCATGTGAATTTGATGGCTGAAAAGTGGTTGAAAACAACACTATTGCTTGTTGCTGCATCTACTGCTGATTTGGTGAAATTCCTAGGTATACTGACATAAAGTCAAATGAAGGTTTAGGGAGAGGCCATAAGAATAGCCACCGTGAGTTTTCAAACATTCATAGTCCTGTGAAGAATCCTTTTGTTTTAAATTTTATTTTTAACTATGTGTGTGTGTGTGTGTGTGTGTGTGTGTGTGTGTGTGTGTGTGTGTAAATGCCCAAGGAGGCCAGACAAGGACATTGGATCTCCTGGAGCTGGGGATACAGGCAATTGTGAACTGCCTGATGTGGGAACCGGGAACTGAATTCAGGTCTGCAAAGGTAGTGCATGCTTTTAACTGCACATCTGTCTCTCCAGATATGCAGACTATTAAATGTTGATTAGATTAAATAGTCATTTGAATTTAGGCTATTTGCAAAGAGTAAATTAATCAATAGCTGTGTCTCATCAGGTGGTTTATGAAATACCAGCATGTTGACCCAGAAGATGCTGTAAGAATTCACATTGATGTTCAAACCAAGAGATCTGTGGCAATTCACTGGGGAACTTTTGCCTTAACTAATGAGGTAAGTTTTATTTAAACAAACAAACAAACAAACAAACACAAACCTCAGCTTTGATTGTGTGTTTGACTGTTGGTGGGATTTAGTATCTCTGTGACCTGGCTTTCAGAGACCACACTGTGGAATCAAACTCTACATTATCATAACCACCACATAAATTGGAGGGGCAAAGCATACTTTCTAGTAAAATACTTGAAAAGGAATAAAACCCCCATGGTGTGCTGTTTTTTTAGGCTGATTTCATAGTTAATGAAGCATCTGCTTATCCAAAATCTGTGTGTGGTGTAGAAAATGAACCATCATGCCACCACACTCCAGATGGCTTATGTTCTAGTAGAAGCTAGAACGTACATTGTGTACTGGAAGGTGGAGGTGCTATAATATGGGACAGATAAATTGGTCTCAAAGACAGGGAGGGATCAGGAATCACCTCATGGAAGAAAGAGATTTTTAACTTGGCCACAGGCATGAAGGATGGTACTTATTTCCAGAGGAGGAAAGGGCAGAGCATCGTCTGGGGGCAGCAGCATCGTCTGGGGGCAGCAGGGAGTGGGTGGTGTGGAGGGCAGTGGGGGAAGAGAGCTCTTCCATTCAGTGGTTGCTGTCTCCAGACACTGGCATAAATATGGTATATTTAGACTAGATCAGAAGAGCTGATTCTTCCTTGGGAACTGATCCCCAAACTCTGCTGGCATGGGTTCTGGAATCAGGAAGTCTAATGAAATCATCTCTTCACTCCTGGATCTAAGCCCAAGCAATGTTGAGAAGGGTTAGAAGTTAACTTCCCCTGCTTGGCTCTGGGTGACCCTTCGGTCTCCCGGGGCCTCTTGTGTTTTTAGCCCTCTTACTCTGCTTTGTTTCTAGTGTGACCTCTTCCTAAGATAGAGCTTGTTCCACAGTTACCTAATACATGCAGTGCTCATTTCCCTATCTCCTAATTAAAATGTCTGTCTTATTTTGAAATAACCGTGAGTAATGCAGCAGATCGGTAGCCATGCTGCTGGAAGTGGGATGGAGTAATAAATGAACATCTACAGAGCTGGGAGGAAGGCGTGCTCATCTGAAGTACATGTGTGGACTTGGGAAAGGGCAAACTGTCATATTTGCATATGCTGTTTGATGGCTGTTTCTTATAATGTCTCTACCTGTTTGTATGTATGAATGTTCCATACGTATTTTCTGTAGTGCCATAGATGGAATATAGTGTGTTATTAAATCTTTGTAAAGGAAGGCATGAAGACTCAGCTTGAGTGAGTGGACAGACAGTAGTGTGCTGTGGGATGTTCTATATGTCAAATGTGTTGCTCTGATTGGTTGATGAATGGAACACTGATTGGCCAGTAGCCAGGCAAGAGGAAGTATAGGTGGGACAGGGAGGAAAGGAATTCTGGGAAGTGGAAGGCTAAGTGAGAGAGAAATGCTGCCAGCCACTGCCATGAAAAGATGTAAGGTACCGGTAAGCCATGAGCCACGTGACAACTTATAGATTAATAAAAATTGGTTAATTTAAGAAATAAAAACAGTTAACAAGAAGCCTACCACGGCCATATAGTTTATAAACAATATAAGTCTCTGTGTTTACTTGGTTGGGTCTAAGTGACTACAGTACTGACAGGTAAGAGAGATTTGTCCTAACTTTGGGCCAGACAAAAAACTACAGTAGTGCTCTTTCCTTAGACGGGGAGATTAGGAGAGGACCAAAACCTCAGACTTCAAGAACCATTTCACATCCAGGCAGTGGTGGGACACACCTTTAATTCCAGCACTTGGAAAACAGAGGCAGGTGGATCTCTGTGAGTTTGAGGCCAGCTTGGTCTACAGAGCAATTTTTAGGACAGCCATAGCTACATAGAGAAACCCTGTCTCAAAAAACAAACAAACAAAAAGAATCATTTCAGTTGTTTTAGTTAGGTTTTCTATTGCTGTGAACTGATACCATGATCATGCAAGTGTCTGTAAAAGGAAGCATTAATTGGGGCTGGCTTACAGTTTTACAGGTTTAGTCCATTATTGTCGTGGTGGGAAACATGGTGGTGTGCAGGCAGACATGGTGCTGGAGAAGGCTTAACTGAGAATTCTACAGCAGATCTGCAGGCAGCAGAAAGAGACTATGTACCACACTGGGTGTAGCTTGAGCATATGAGACCTCAAAGCCCACCCCATAGTGACATACTTCCTCCAACAAGACCATACCTACTCCAGCAGGCCACACCTCCTAATGGGTCAAGCATTCAAACACATTAGTCTCTGGGGGCCAGTTCTATTCAAACCACTGCATCACTGTTTAGTCTTCAAGAATTATGCCCCATTGCTCTCAGGAGGTGGCAGCAGGAGGACTGCAAGTAGTGGCAAGCCATCCTGGGCTACTTGAATACAGCAGATATGTCAGTACCAAAAATCTCAAACAAAATAAAACAGAACACCAAAGGGAGATTTGTTCTTGCTGTACCTCCATCTTTCTTTCTGAGACTCTTAATAAAGACACATCTTTCCTTTGACTGTTTTGTAGTTACCAGTTTACTCAACTAACACAAAGGTGTGAAAGTCTATGGGATTTTCAGACGTGTTTAGCCTGAAGTTTCTAAATATTTGGTGCTTTGTATAAGCACTTGAAGTAGTTGCTCATTATGATATAAGCAGGATACAGGTGTCTATACCTCGACAGCACCCTACAGTTCTGTATGTGCATGGTATGTGTCTATTAATAGCTAATTTTCTAAAATAAACCCCTATTTTTGATGTAGCATTCTGTAATCACACAAGCTAGCATGTTAGCTGACCGGGTTGTATCATTACTAGATTCTGTTTAAAGCGGATTGTTAATCAGTTGACCCTTTAGGAATGCAGTTGTCCAGGGCTGGCTGCCTGGCATTTGATGGACCTCAAATTCAGGGGCTCTTCTCCCGTTCCTTACTTGTATTTTCTGACTTACTGACTTGATTTTCCATAGGTGTTTGCTTCCGTGACTGTGAGCATTTTTTTTTTTCTCCTTTGTGCTTGGATTCCGAGATACTAAATCTAAGTCACCCAGAAGCTTTTCTTACATAATTCAAAGGTTAGATGGTTAGAATAGCCAAGAATTAACCGATGGAAAAAACTCAGATGTTGCAAAATATAGATAGATTAAAGAAAGAAGGTCTCCTACCACCTACAACATTATAAAAACTATACTAAGTCCTTAATGGCATCATGCCTGACACTATAAAGTTTGAACTAGCAAAGAAGTTATTGGTGTAGATTGATTGTGTATCTACTTTGTTGACCAAAACCTTGGAAAACATGGGTGATAAGGACTTAGCAAAAGGAGCTATTTTTTCAATGGGGAAGAATTTCATTATTTTGAAATTTTTTTATTTTTTATTTTTTATTTTTCAAGACAGGGTTTCTCTGTGTAGCTTTGCACCTTTCCTGGATCTCACTCTGTAGCCCAGGCTGGCCTTGAACTCACAGAGATCCGCCTGACTGTGCCTCCTGAGTGCTAGGATTAAAGGTGTGTGCCACCATCACCTGGTTTGAAATATTTTAAAAATAAATTACATTTATTTTTGTGCTATATGTGTTATGGTATATATACATAATATATATGTATAATATATATATTAGACAAGCAATAGATTCCTGCTGTCTGCCATCCATTAATAAATGGCTCTCTCTAAGAATACAGTATAAATAAGGCTTAGTTAAAACCTAAGTTATTTAGCAGTTAGTTGAATGTTGTTAGTGATCCTTTAAATGTAACCAAAACTGTGGAAGTAAGCAAGGAGGACAAAACCCACATGTACATTTAAACCCCAGGAGATGCGTCCTGGCTTTGAGATCCCGTTGGTTATCTGTCCTCACTACGCTAACTCTGTCTCTCCTCTAAGCACTGAGTGCTGCAGGCAGCAGCAGCCCTGCCTGTCTCACAGGCCTGCGATAAGGAGACGCCGCCTAGCGCTGACCAGGCAACCCGCGTTTCTCCTAGAGACCTCCACTTATGTGTAACTGGGTTCTTACGCCACAGAAAAGAATTTCAGGTTAAGTGAGAATTTAGACAACTCAGTATTAAGAAGCAAACAGTAAACACAAAGGGCAGATTTTGAGGGCAGTTAAGAAAGAGATGTGCCTGGGGCTGTACAGATGGCTCAGCGGTATTAGAACATGCTTTTGGCTTTAACCTTGGTTCATTAGCTGTTTTACTCAGTCTGGGATGTTGCTGAGGAAGGAGGGTGTCATTGTTGTGCAAGCAGCCTTTTCTGTGGATTTATTAGTTGTGTCTAGAGTTTTAACTCAGTCAGTGGGAAAATAAAGTGGGTATTAGTGAAAGAACTCTTTCCCTTTCTCACGTCCCCTTAGCATTCCTACTTTGTGTTTTCCTTCCACCTTTCCAGCCCAGGTCCTCTTCTCCAGTCACATTTCCATGGGAGCTGTCTGCCCCTCCTTCCCGCCTTCCCAGACGGCTCAGCCTTCACTGCCACTCACTGTCCCCTACAGTCCTCAGCACTATAGAAGACCTTCTCGGTTGGAATCAATCGCCACATCTTTAAAGTAGCCTGGGAGCGTCATGTCTGGGGTGAAAACCTCAGCTCTGATGAGCCCCTGTATCACTTGAGTAACCCAGCCCTTCGAGGGTGTGTTTAGAGGGTATTTTCGTGGAAGGGCCTCCGAGATGATTGTACTTAAAATAAACCTTATTCCCAGCACTTTCTTCTTCCCAGAACATATTGACTCCGCGGATATCTTATTTCCTTTTCTGTCTCTGCATTACAAGGATAAAGACTTTTGTTTGTTCACTAGCCTGACATACTCTGTAGATGCATAGGAGATGGGTGTCATAGAAGGGGAGACGGACTCCCCACTGACGATTAGTTCAGAATTTACTTTTTTTTTGAATTTCCAAATGTTACAGCCTTTCTAATTAGGTAACAACAACAAAAAACAAAACAAAAACCTTTGAATGAATTTTTTAAAAAAGCTATTATACAGCATAGAGATTTAGGTCAAAGGGAAATAAGAAAAAAAAAAAGAAGTTGGAATGGGGCCTGGAGAGGGGATGTACCTGGGAGGAGTTGGGGGAGGGAATAGGAAGTGAGTATGATTAGATAGATTGTATGAAATTCTCCAATAAATAACACAAATATTATTTATTTATTAAAATTAATTAAAATTATTTAAATAATATTAATTTAATTAAATATTAATTAGTACCTCTGGAGCTGTACCTATACATTTATTAATTTGTTCTTTTTACCACATCACAATGACTCTCTAGTTTTGTGTTTGGTTTTTTAAATTTGTTTTTATGTGCTTGAGTGTTTTTCCTGCATGTGTGTCTGTGTACTACCACATGTGTGCCTAGTGCCCAAGGAATCCAGAAGAGGGCACCTGATTCATTGGGATTGGAGTTACAAACAGTTGTGAACTGCCATGGGGTGCTAAGAATTGAACTGGGTCCTCTAGAAGAGCAGCCATGCTCTTAACCTATGAGCTATCTCTCACAGCCCCTTTAAATATTTAAAAAGGTAAATAACTAATGAAATTGTTTACCTTCATACTTTAAATTTCTTTATAAGTAATTTTATTCTACGTTCAAGTGATCTGCACTTTTATAATTTACATTGTGTATGTGTATGGAGCATGTGCACCATAGCAGGAATGTAGAAGTCAGTTTTATCCTTTTGTTTTGTTTTGTTTTATTTTGTTTTTTTGAGACAGGGTTTCTCTGTGTTGCCCTGGCTATCCTGGAACTCACTCTGTAGACCAGGCTGGACTCAAACTCCCGAGATCCGCCTGCCTCTGTCTCCTCAGTGCTGGGATTAAAGGCGTGTGCCAGCAGCAGCACCACCACCAGTTTTATACCAGTGGGTCTAAGGATCTAACTCAGGGCCTCAGGTTTAGCATCAAGTATCTTCGTCCACTAAGCCATCTTGCTAATCCAGTTAGAACTTCTTAAGAAAATATTCAAGTGTGCAGGAACATTCTGGAGCATGCTTTGTGTTGTTTTATTACAGAGCACTAAGGCAATACAGGGAGTTGGGATTGCATTGCTTTGTCTGTTCTTGGGCCCCCCCTTCATCCTCTGACATGGTTTGTTCTTGGGGGGCTTTGTGGGTAACAGCCTTCTTCAGCCAAAAACATTTGCTTGTCCACACAAACACAGATGCAGAGTCCCTCATGCTTAAAATGCATTATCATCCAATCTTCTATTATTGTTTCTTAGTATTGATTCCAGCTACACTGAAATTGTATCGTGTGAGATCAGGATCCAGTTTTGTGTGATGTAAGGAGGCACATACAGACATTTGGATGGACTTATATCTTTCTTGTAGTAGACAAGTTTAATGACTTTGTAATTAGTGACTTAAATTGTGTAAGGAGACAAACTTGATAATGGTTCATTTAAAAGAATGTATGTAGGCAACTTTTGGTGCTTTAAATTTATTTTTAGTTTGAGTGCTTATTTGAAATAGCCCTCAAGTATTTGTACTGTAAATTTTCATTTTTTTCCTGTTACTTGCCAGCATTACTTAGAGCCTCCAGTGAAACTGAATGAAGCTCTAGAGAGATACGGACTTAAAAGCGAAGATTTCTTTGTCCTAAAGCATGGAGAATCAAGATACTTGAATACTGATGATAAAGCTTTTGAAGAAACATGAAAATGGAAATTTTCAGTGAAAACAAGAGAAGATTAAGAAATTCACAAATATTGACATTTTCACGCGGAAACAACTTCTGCAAGTGTGTGTTTTGTTTTTTTTTTGCATTGTAACTTGCCAATCGATAAGCCTCATTTACATAAACTGAGAGTCCAGGGAGGGTTATTTAAGGAACTGTCCAATGTAGACTTAAAAAAATACCAATGACACAAACATTATATATATATGTTTTATATATATAATGAAAACACTACCTTTTAGTGGTGGTAGAATTTCTGAGGTTGTAAAAAGCTGACATAAAAGTTTCATTTCTTTTTCTGTTATTCAGGGCTTTCTACAAAGCCCTACTTAGTTTTCAGACACACACACCTTTCTTATATTCATATTATAATGATGAATGTGACTTCCACATGCTGAGTAAACGCTTCAGGTTTTACTGTCAGGATGAGCTGCTGGTCATGGTGATGCATATCTTCAATCCCAGCATTCCAGAGGATAAGGCAGATAGATTACAAGTTCATGGTCAACCAGAGCCAAGACCCTGTCTCAGGAGGAAACATTAACTTACATGTCAAATGTTAAGTGATTTATTTTGTTAAGCATAAGAACGTAGGTGTTTGGGCTAAATTATCATTTAAAATTTTTTTATTGTGGCCAAATATACATTACATAATACTATAATTTCAACTATAGTGAAAAGTTCCTTGGCATTAACAATTCACATTCTTCTGCATCCATGCACATCTTAAGTTTCTAAGAGGGCAATATCTACAGAGCTGCACCCCAATTTTAAAGCTGATGGTCAGAGAAGAGAACAGTGTGGGGTTGAGACATAGGGGAAGTTTAAATTTCAAAGTCAGACATTCTGCTAAGCACAACTGTAATTACAGTGAAGTATCTCACACACCAAAATGTGAATACATCATGCACTTGGAATTAAGTTTTATTTTTTTCTCTTTCCATTTTCTGTATATATATATATATATATATATATATATATATATATATATATATACACACACACATATATATACTTTTTCCTGTTCTCTAAGCTCTAACCCCAAATATAACAAGTATGTTTTACATGGCTTGGACGTGTTATATATTTTTATATTAAATGACCTATAAGCACAATTGTACTTTTTAGTAAACCATTGTGAAATTACAGTAGTTTTTAAAGCTTCTGAGTGTCTGCTGACCAGTGTCTTTGGCCAGTATGCCTCTGCATCTGCAGGTTTGTTGTGAACCTTCAGGAAGTGAGCTGCCCAGATGTTAGTGAGGGTGCTTCTGACTCAGACCAATGAAATCAACTTCCTTGGCACAAAATACAGTAGACTTTCTCTAGATATCAAATATGCAGGGAGTACTCAATACTCTGATGTATTTGAATGGGCATTTGCATGCCACACCTTGGCCTCTCATCAGAATTTCACCCTTCTGTCATTGATTTGATTACCCCAAAACAAATGACTTGTGTTCAGCCCCGATCTCATTATGTACGTCAAGAGGACAATGTCAACCTACCTCGAGGGGAAAGTAATATTTTTTTTAAAACAGCACTTTAGAAATCTAAGGGAGAAAACATTTTAAGATATGACTGTCTGAAACTGACAGGTACATGGAAAGCAAGCAATGCTTTTGATAATACATTGTTTTTGTTGCAAACATCAAACTGGAGACTGACTTTAGAGGGAAATAGCCAATATAAACGATCATCAGAATTTAATATTTTTATATAAAATATTCATATCAGTCAAGGGGAAAATGTGTATTGTAATATTATGTGTACAGTGACAGTGACTTGGAATCCAAAGCCCAAGATACCATTAGAATCGGCTTCAGTAATCTCCCGCTGCAAATGGCTGTGAATCTGGACAGTAGGGCTCTGGATGCAGCCTGGGGGACAGTGCTCCACGTGGCACCCTTGCAGCCATCTTGTCATACTCAAAATTCTTACTTCAGCCATTGATAAACTTGCTCAAGTACTTCTCCATGAATGGCCTTAACATTGCTTTTGTCTCCACAGGCACTGTTTGAGGCTCTCCAGGTGCTTTGCTTTCTAGTCACTTGAACTGGGCCCACCTCCTTGTTCTAGGCTTCTTCATGATTTGTTTCTTTCTCTGTATAAGGCCCATTCATTATGAAGTACATCACATATCTCTTTAACACAAGCACCCTATTTTCACTTTATTTTTCTAATCTACATTTCAAAGGATGTATGTGTAAAGTGAAAATAAATTTTGAAAAATCTATTCTCTTTTGTCAGTCTAACATACATTGTAAATACTGTCTAATCTATCTTCTAGGTCAATTTCATGTTTCTTTTGATGAGTATCATCCCTGAGAAATCCTTTGATATGACTAACTGCCTTTGAGGGTGGTTCCTTCTTTGGTATGCTATGATCTGCATAAGAGAAGCCTATTTGTATGTTTCACTATTCCTTGGTAGCTATGTGACAACCCACTCAGCCCCCTGACACATCAGAATCATCTAGCTGCTGGCAAGTATGGTTCTTCAGACTGATGGAGGAGATAAGGGTGGCAAGGAGCTTCTAGACCCAGAATTGCGAAACCCAGAAACTGCAAACACCCTAGCTCCTGTACAACCTTTTCAACACCCACTTTTATTAAAAAGGCAGGTTTAAAAAATTGTTATGAAGAAATGTGCCTTTTGGAGAATACCTTGAATGTTGTGCCATCAGCAAGTTAAAGTATTGTTAACCATCATGGCTTAGTGCTCCTCCAGCACACTGCAGATTTCTAGTCTCACCTTAAAAGTTTTCCCTGTTCCAAAGAGATTCTTCCATGCTGATGTCTTTATCAGGCCTGAGAACACATTTTTTTCAGGTTGAGGATTTGTGATTCATGCAAACACTCTAGTACTCACATCTTTACAGTGTGTTCTGAAGTACTCCTAAAGTTTTGTCTAATACACAGTGACACTTCTGTTTGCCTGTTTGCACACACAATGCTAAGCACAAAGGCAGAATGGACTCATACAGTACAACCTGGCTGAATTCAAAGATATTGAACTTAAACCTCCTGGGAAGGAAACATTTGAAAAGATAACTGAAAATATTTATAGGGGCTTAGAGAGATGGCTCAGTTGCTAAAAGCACTTGTTGCTCTTGTAGAGGACTTGGGTTCAGTTTCCATATGGTGACTTACAACCATACTCCAGTTCCAATGCCTTCTGACCTTGTACCCGTACATACATGCAGGCAAAGCACTCATACAAATAAATTTGAAAAAAAAAATTATATATTGTAAGTTTAGTCAAGTAAAATGTGGATGAAGATTAGTAAAATAATGTCAATGGGGGAAGAAATTTTTGTACACCCTTGCATTTTTGTTTTTATTAAAAAAATTATACATTTATGCTCAGTAAAAAATTCAAACAGTAGAAATGGGTACACACAGAAAATCCAATGTACCCACCTCCCAGTCCTATGCCCAGAAGTTTTACATATCCTTCTAGAAATGTTCTGTCCATGTATACATGTATTTCTCATTGTTAAAAAAAAAAATACACAGGACCATAATACATTGCTTTACAACATGCTTTTAAAAACATCCATTTCATGGGTGTATTTCGATATGAGTACAGTCAGACTCACTCAGGTCCATTGGTTTATCCAGCTACCTGTGGGTGCAAACTTGGATTGCTCTCCAATATTTTACACATCCTTATACATGGGGGTGAGTACTGAGAAAACATTTTCCCTGTAAATGGAAACAGTTTCACTGATCAGAAGTGAGGGAAGATTCTGACGATGAACAAAGACCTGCAGGCAGTAGGTGGGGTTGGCAAGGGTACTTGGGCTTGGGTATCGCTGAAGCACAGGGTCCTTGCTGTGGCAGTTCTAGTCTTCAACCCAGCACCTAAAGCCGCTTGATGAGCAACTGCGAACCATTTCTAGGAGTTAGGATTGTACAGAGAAAGGCCACTCATTCCATGTGAGGGAACTATTGAATATCTCCATAAATATCTCCAGCACAGTCTCCATATTCATTTGATACCAGTAAGATCATTCAAAATAACCCTAACTAAATGTTTGTCCCAGAAGTGAGTCACTTCTGAGTGTTTGACTGGAGTATTATTTGTAGACTTCACCTGCTGATCATACCTAATCCCCAAACCCCAAATCTGAACTACTCCAAAATCCAAAATTTTGCCAGGTGGTGATGCATGCCTTTAATCCCAGCACTCGGGAGGCAAAGGCTGGTAGATCTCTGTCAGTTCGAGGCCAGCCTGGTCTAGAGCAGGTTCTAGGACAGCCAAGGGTTATACAGAGAAACCCTGTCTCAAAAAAAAAAAAAAAAAAAATCCCAAATTTTAAAATTCATCTTGGAGTACAGCTGCTCGCCCTGAACTGTGTTAAAAACAAAATACGACTTTTATTAACTCCATCAGCTGAAACAATCCTTTTAAAGGAAGGTAGAAAATAAGTTCCTGTGTGCTGACTTGATTGCATTACTCTTAGAAAAAGTAGGAGCAACCCATCAGAATTTTGGCATTATTGCTAAAACCTTCTCTTTGACATCCACATCATGGTGATAAACCAGAGCTCTCATTTTCTGGGCACAGTCTTCTCCATACAACAGGGAGAACAATGACCCCTTAGCAAAGGGAGGCTGACTAGCTAGGCAGCCTTCTACTCGGAGGCAATTGTTTATATTCTGAAACAGTGTAAGCGCCCGAAGAAGAATCTCATTTGCTATTTGGCCATCATAAAGGGAAAGAAATGAAGAATCCACCTGAAAGAGGAAATACTGAGTGTCATTTTTGTATTTTAAAACATCGACTAGTTTACATTTAAAGGTCTGACCACAGGCAAGCTACCTAACTGCTAACTTAACCTGTGCAATTTTTATCCCCATGTTTGTTACAAATGAAAATGAGGTTTTGTTTGTTAGCTAACAAGTAAGATTTCTTTGGAACCCCAGAGTATAGACATTTAGAAAACCAACCATTTTAGGATCCATCCAGTTTTTGTAAGAACTCATCAATTCAATATTACCGTCCACACACAGCATGGGGAACATGGCTGAGGGGATGGTTCTATTTCTGCAGGCAGGGAATTCCAGTCCATCTCTGCACCACCCTGACTTGCTTCAGAACATGGGGACAGTTTTCAAGGATCTTGCTTATTTGTTACATGTTTGTGCCTCCTAAGTTCCATGAGAACAAACACTATGTACTTGCTGGTTCGGGCACTCTGCCCAGCATCAAGCACATACCGGTGACTCAACACTGCTGTTTCAGCAAAGGCTGAGGTCCACATGCGTAAAGCAAACCAAACTTAAAAATGTAATGACACTGTGCACTGCAAAAGGAGCAGAGATGGAAAGTTCACTTGATACAGAGAATTTTTAAAGGGGGTTTTAAAAAGTCAAATATGCTTGTTTCAGTAAACATAATTCATGCATACAAGGAATAATAATAAGCTAACACCTTAGTTCTGCTCTTCAGAGATAATCCCTGTCAATGTTTTTGGCAGGCCTTCCTAGATCTATTTGTCAAAATCTATGTCTGTGTGCATTTACAAACCAGGGAGGTGATGGACTTACTTGGGCACTCAGTAGTCCTTCTGTCATGGCTGGATTCTCCGACAAGTTCAAAAGCAGCTTCAAAACCTGAACCTGCGGGCGGAAGGCTGGGTTTACTGGATCAGCAAGCACGACCCTCTCCCTAGGATGCCGGCCTCTCCCTCCCCGCCACCGGTAAACTCCTGTTTGCACCTCCAGGCCTGGCTCCAGTTGTCTCTGTGAAGTCTCTGCTCAGCTCCTCTGACCCTCAGCACCACATTCAGAGCAGCTATGTATGTGCCGTGTATACTCACTTCTCTGTCTCAACTGCTGGAGACAGAAAAAACTCAGCAAATGTCTTCCAATACCGTAAGTCTGCTCTGTGTTGAATCACCTCTTTTCTCCCGTGTTTGTGCATGAGGAGGCCAGAGGCTGAGGTCAGTGGTTAGACAGTGGTTAGACTTGAACCCAGAACTCACCTATTGGGCTAGTCTACCAGCTTGTTCCAGGGGTCCCGTCTCATGCCCCCTGTGCTAGGATTACAGGCAGGCCACCCACCCAGCATTTACATGGGTACTGGGATCTGAACGCCTGATCTCATGCTCGCACAATGAACAATTTAACTATGGAACTGGTTATTCCCCCAGCTCTTAAGTCAATTTTATGAGTCCTGGTAAGGATACTCTGATCTTTGAACAACAGAAATCTCTCAAAGCTTAGTTTATTTCTCATGAAAGTTATCAAAATTCTGTAGGTTTGGTCACCACGACCAGATACTAGAATCCTTTCCTTCTAAAAGGTTATTATGAATCTTGGAGCTTATCTTCTAAAAATGTGAACAATGTTTAATGATCATTTAGATGGGAAGTGATATTAAAGTGATTTAATAGCTAATTAAAATGCTAGCATTCCTATTACTTATTTCTGAAAAATCAATAATTAAATAAGATGTCTTAAAAATGTTTAGACTTATTTTATGTGTTTATGTGTATAAACGTTTTTGCCTGTATGTATGTATATGTACCATGTGTGTGGCGCCTGCAGAGGTCAGAAGCGGGCATTGGAGCCTCAGGAGCTGGAGTTACCAATGGTTATGTGGGTGCTTGGAACCAAACCTGGGTCCTTTGCAAGAGCAACACATGCTCTTAAGTACTGAGTCATCTTTCCAGCCCCAGAATATCTCTTTGAAAAACACTAACCCACACTTCCCACAAGACAGTTGAAATTAAAATGAGAAGGAGGAGGGTACTAAAGCCAGGCCAAACAACAACAACAACAACAACAACAACAAACCCTCCACTTTTCACTAGATCCAGGGAGGAACCTGGATGTCCATTTTTATAACTGATTAAACCAGCAACAGATACTGACTTTAGAACTTAGAGGGGAGAGGGCGATGGGGATCAAACCTGGGTCTCCTGGGCTAGGCAAGCACTACCCTACCAAAGTCGACCTTAGCCCTAAACCATTTCCAAATACAGGACAACAAAGAAAAAGGAAGTTTCCACATCATTTTACAATTCCTTTGGTCACATGTCAACCTACTTATGAATTAAAGGTGATAAAACTTTGCTTAACCTCCTGTAGTTAGAAGGTTTTTCTGGTCCCACCAGGCCCAGCAGTCCCATGGCCCGCTTATAAAATAATCACTCAGAAGTTTATATTAATTAAACTGCTCAGCCATTAGCTCAGGCTTACAACTGACTAGATCTTACACTTAAACTCAGCCCATTTCTGTTAATCTGTATATTGCTACATGTTCTGTGGCTTTACCTATTGCCATTACATGCTGCTCCCTGGATGGCAGGTTGTCATCTCCTGACTCAGCCTTCTTCCTCTTCCCAGAATTCTCCTTGTCTGCTTCTCCCGCCTGTACTTTCTGCCTGGCTACTGGCCAATCACCTTTTTATTTATCAACCAATCAGAGCAACACATATTCACAGCATACAGAACATCCCACAGCAACCTCCTTTTTATCATCTTTTAAATTTTTGCAAGGTGTGGAGGTGCACACCTTTAGTCCCAGCACTCAGGAGGCAGAGGCAGGTGGATATGTGTGAGTTCCAGTCCACCTGGTCTACAGAGCGAGTTCTAGGACAGTCAGGGCTACACAGAGAAACCTGTCTCTAAAAGTTAAAAATTTGGAAATTAATACACGGTCATGATCAAATGTCAAACAATGCAGAAGAGAACAAGGAGAAGACAAAAGCGTATGCTAGCGGCCCGGCCTGCCCTAAAGTGGGGCTTATTTCACACAGGTGTTTCTTAAGAAAATGATGGACTGTTAAAGGTAAGAAAGCAAGAGTGACATCTGACCTTCTAGTGCACTCCCTGAGAGCTACTGTGAGATCTCAGCTGGCCTGATGCTGTTGGCAACACCAGTAACAGGTCTAAGGAATCAAGTGCCTGGCTGTAATGTCAATGAAGCTTGGAGCAGGGTAAGAGGAATAAAAGCTGTGCCATAGATTGCCTTGACCTATGAGATGAACCTGGGTGAACTTTGTGAAGGTCCACTCATTGGCAACCAGAAATAGTAAGAAACAGCTACTGAGTATGTGAAATGCGACCTTGCTGTCTTCCATAGGTTAAACACAGTTTCAAGTTCTTTTTCCTTTCTTGTTATGTGCACCACCTTGTGGTGATCCAGGACACTTAAATTGTTGGCTCTCTTTTGTCAATGCAGATAACAAACACTTTCTAGTATTTGGATTTGCTGTGAATCAGTGCAGCCACAGATCACAGGGTGCAGGGAGAGCACCACCACAGATCACTGCACTCAGGGAGAGCACCACCACAGATCACAGGGTGCAGGGAGAGCACCACCACAGATCACTGCACTCAGGGAGAGCACCACCACAGATCACAGGGTGCAGGGAGAGCACCACCACAGATCACAGGGTGCAGGGAGAGCACCACCACAGATCACTGCACTCAGGGAGAGCACCACCACAGATCACAGGGTGCAGGGAGAGCACCACCACAGATCACAGGGTGCAGGGAGAGCACCACCACAGATCACTGCACTCAGGGAGAGCACCACCACACACAGGGTGCAGGGAGAGCACCACCACAGATCACAGGGTGCAGGGAGCACCACCACAGATCACTGCGCTCAGGGAGCACCACCACAGATCACAGGGTGCAGGGAGAGCACCACCACAGATCACAGGGTGCAGGGAGAGCACCACCACAGATCACTGCGCTCAGGGAGAGCACCACCACACACAGGGTGCAGGGAGAGCACCACCACAGATCACAGGGTGCAGGGAGAGCACCACCACAGATCACTGCGCTCAGGGAGAGCACCACCACAGATCACAGGGTGCAGGGAGAGCACCACCACAGATCACTGCACTCAGGGAGCACCACCACAGATCACTGCGCTCAGGGAGAGCACCACCACAGATCTCAGGGTTCAGGGAAAGCACCGCCACAGACTAAATAAAATCTTTAATAGTCACTCTGCTGGACACTTCCTGAGGAAATACCTATCCATGACGGACACGTAAAAACGGATGACTATACAACAATGCACTTTTGAGTTAGAACTTTACACTCAGTTTTTATGGAGAAACAATGCCATAATGATGGCCAGGTTTCCATCAAAATTTTAGTTTTCTATCCTAGAAAAATTGTAGGCAATGCAATGGAAAAATACGACAAAACAATGTGAGTCATCTCTTAAAAAGTTGTAAATTTTATCAACCAGATCTGAGACATATATACAGGTCCAGAGAGATTTGCTTGGCTCTGAAGTAAGAGTTCCTCCTGGATTCTGGGTAAGGCAGCTGCAGAGACAGTCAAGGGCAAGGTTTTTCCTAGAGCAGTCACATTAAACACAGAGGGAGGCATCCTCCTGGGCCCCAGATGGCTGGAAGTCATCTTCCACTGGGCTGGAAATAACCAGCAGCTGTAGCAGTACTGCAGAAGGACGGCTTACACCTGTGTTTGATTCTGAATGTCTGAGTATGTCCTGGACCAGCCCCAGATAAGCTGGGCTATAGGAAATGTGGAAAACCCATATAAATACCTCAGAAGCACTGGACTACAGTGAAGTGATTGTACCCCGAGAACCCCAGAAGCACTGAAATAATGTCAGATACTTGGGGTATATCTTCACATTGATCCTTCCTAAATACTAATGCAGCCAAGTATAGTGGCACTAACCTATAAATCTGAGCACTTGGGAGGCTGAAACAGGAGAGTCAAGAGTTCAAGACTAGTCAAGGACACATAGTGAAACTGTCTCAACAAAATCCAGCTTGGGGCCAGCTAGATGGCTCAGTAGGAAGGGTCCTTGTAGTAAAGCCTTAGAACTAGAGTTCAAGTTCCCCAAATCCAGGTAAAGGTGAAGAAAAGAACTGACTTTACAAGGCTCTCCTCTGATCTCCAGGTGCACACTGTGACACACACCCTTCCTCCATCATACACACAAATCATAAATAAAAATTAAAAAAAAAATATCCAGCACAATCAAACACCCATGCATTTTGCTTTCAGTTGTCTGAGAGAACACACATCTACATGGTTAAAACAACCCTGATAAATAATAGACCCACCATTACAGCTAGTCAATCTACATTCTATCAATTGCTTTAAAAAGAATAGCAGGAAGACTTTAATACAGGAGATTCACTCGGACTTTCAGGTGTCTCCTGTGGTCCTATCTGCCGTCTTCACCTCTGCTGCCTCCTCCATTTGTACAACGGACAAAGGAAGCTTTCTGCATGATCCCCCTCACTGTTAACACCGCAAAACCGTGGAGTAGGAGGACTTCAACAAATAATGGCTGAACCAAAAAACCAAAACCAAAAACCAAACAAATGAACCATTTTGTTAAGAGAGTAATGGAGGGCTGGGGACATATTGCAGTAGTAGAGTGCACACCTGGGTTCCATTTTCAGCAGGATATAAAACCAGGGAAGGTGTGCACGCCTGTCATCCCAGCACTGAGAAGGTGAAGGCTGGATGAGAATCCAGGATCATCCTCTGCTGCACAGTGAGACCCCACCTAAAAACTCAATAAGGGCCATGAAGGGCTCAGCAGATAAGGCATCTGTGTAGGCTCCGGGACCTGAGTCCGAGCCCCAAATCCACTTAAAGGAGGAAAGAGAAAACCAATTCCACAGCTTCCCTCTGACTTCCACACATGCTTCATAACACACACACACACACACACACACACACACACACACACACAAATAAACAAACAAACAAATACATAAATAAATAAAACTTATAAAAAACCAAAACAGGGCTGGTGGGAGGCTCAGTGGGCAAAAGGCCTGCCACCAAGCCTGAAAACCAAAGCTCAGTCACTGGGACCCACATGTTGGAAGGAGAGATCTGACCCAGAGTATGTACACTGTGATGTGTGGGTTCCTCTTTCCCATAAGTGGAGTGATGATGATGATGACAGACTGTCACATGTGACATGAAAATGGAAAGGGACACTGGGAAGGAGGATAGAGGGCAGACAGGGTTAAGAAGGAGGGAAGTTGGGAAGGAAGAATGTGGTAGTTTGGATGTAATTGGCCCCCATAAACCCATAGGCACTATTAGGAGGTGTGTCACTGTGGGGCTGGCTTTGGGGTTTCTTATGCTCAGGATACTGCCCAGTGTCTCAGTTGACTTCCTGTTGCCTACAAGATGTAGGGCTCTCAGCTCCTCCAGCACCATGTCTGCCCATGTGCTGCCATGCTCCCTGCCATGATGATAATGGACTGAACCTCTGAAACTGTAAGCTGCCATCTCAGTTAAATGTTTTCCTTTATAAGAATTGCCATGGTCATGGTGTCTCTTCACAGTCTTAGAAAACCTAACTAAGACAGAACAGAAGTTGGTACCAGGGACTGGGTTACTGCTGTGATAGGCTGGACCATTTTTGTTTGGAGTAAAATGGACTTTGATACTTTTGGTTAGGAAAGCGGTGGAATGCTTTAAGCACTGCTTAATGGGCCACACTAGTAGGAGCATGGAAGACAGTGGTGCTGTGTGTGATTTGATGAACTGGGTGTATGGGTGGGAGGCTACCTCAAGAGGTGTAATATGTTGCCTGGAGATCATTCCTGTGATATTTTGGTGAAGAATGTGGCTGCTTTTTTTGCCACTTTCTGAAGAGTCTGCTGGAGGCAAAAGTAAAGAGATTTGGATTTGGCAGAGGAAATCTCAAAACAGCCTAGTATAGACTCTGTTGTGTGGTTATTAATGGTAACTCTGATGAAGATTTACAATGAAAAGAAGCAAGCTAAGCAAATGAAAGTACAAAAGGCACAAACTGAGAAAAGGGGCACCAGGAAGTGGAATAGAGTTAACTCCTGTGCTCAAGGAGAAAAAGGGATTAAGAAATAAAGGGAGTGGTGACCTCAGGGCAAGATCCCACCCAGCTGTTTCCAACTTGTGAAAAGGAACTAAAGAAAAACTTAGAGCCAGGTGTGGTGGCACACACTTTTAATCCCAGCACTGGGAAGGCAGAGGCTGGCGGATCTCTGAGTTTGAGGCCAGCCTGGTCTACAGAGCAAGCTTAGGTAAGTGAAGGACAGAAAGCTGGTGAAGATGTAATTGAACAAGGGGGCCATGTTCCAGCCCCAGTAAGCAGCAGAACTTGTAGCTTTGGCCAAGTGGTTCTGGACTTAAGGATAAAAGGGACTATAGAATTTGCCTGAGACTAAGGAAAGCCACTGAGGCCAGGCAGATGTCAGGGCATCCCTGAATGGAGGCCTAGAGAGGCCACTGTGTGAAGTTGTGAAGTTTAACCTGGATTGCCTTGGAGAATCCAAGATGTTAGGGATGCCAGAGCTGTGGGATACCTGCTGAGGAGAGCTGCTAACAGGGAGTGGAACCAGCTCAAAAGGAAGAATGTGTTACAGTCAACAAAGCTGAAAGGAGTTGGAGATCTGAAGAGCGTTTTGACATCAGACATTCAGATGCAGAGTTTGGGGTGTGCCCAGCTGGTTTTCCGTCCTGTTTTGGTCCAGTATTTCCTCATTATGCTCCCTTCCCTATGTTTTGGAATGGTAATGTATATCCTGTGCCATTATATGCTGGAAGTATGTGATCTGGTTTTTGATTTTGATTTTATAGGGCATTAGAGTTAAGAGATTGCATGAATCTCAAAAGAAGACTTTGAACTTTGTACTTTTCAACATTGTTGAGACTGTAATAGACTATGGGAACTTTTGGAGTTGGAATAATGCATTTTGTATTATGATACTAAAAGCTTATGGCAGTCAGGGGTGGAGTGTGGTAGTCTGAATGTAACTGCCTCCATAATCTCACAGGGAGTGGCACTATTAGGAGGGGTGGCTTTGTTGGAGTGGGTGTGGCCTTACTGGAGGAAGTGTGTCCCTGTGGGGGTGGGCTCTGAGGTTTCCTATGCTCAGGATACTGCCCAGTATCTGAGTCCACTTTCTGTTGCCTTCTGATCAAGATGTAGCAGCACCATGCTCCCTGCCAAGATGATAATGGACTGAGCCTCTGAAACTGTACACTACTACTCCAATTAAATGTTTTCCTTTATAAGAATTGCCGGGGGCTGGAGAGATGGCTCAGGGGGCTGGAGAGATGGCTCAGAGGTTAAGAGCACCGACTGCTCTTCCAGAGGTCCTGAGTTCAATTCCCAGCACCCACATGATGACTCACACCCATCTGTAATGAGATCTGGCATCCTCTCCTGTATACATAATAAATAAATCTTTAAAAAAAAAAAAAAAAAGAATTGCCATGGTCATGGTGTCTCTTCACAGTTTTAGTTAGAAACCCTAACTAAGACAAGGAGTAACAAAAACTATACATAAAAACGAAACAATGAAACCCATTACTTTGTATGCTAATTTTAAAAACTAGTCAATCCTAAGGTAAAAGCTGCAACTTATGGTCACTATTTCTGAGTCCCTTTACTCAGTGTTCCTATTTCTGGTTAAGGATGCTAGGGATCCCAGTAGAACATGGTTTACTGATGTCAGAAAATCAAATGACCACCCACCTGAGGTGAAGGTCACATGATCTACACACACTGATTCTGCAGTTAAGTGTCAGGAGATAAAAGTAATGTGCTTTCTTGGGCTTCTGAGTATTTTTCATAAACTTTGAGTGGACTATCTCTTTTACTTTTTGATACAGGGTTTCTTTATGTGGCCCTACAATTTGCTGTATAGATCAGGTTGGCCATGAACTCACACAGATCCACCTGCCTCTGACTCTCGAGTGCTGAGACATCACAGGGTTGAAATAGATGGTGTGGAATTTCAGTCTTTCTTTTTCCTCACTGGAACTTATTCTGTAGTCTAGGTAGAACTCTCCAAACTCTGCCTGCCTCTGCATCCCAGAGTGCTGAGATTAAAGCTGTGTGTTATCACACAGACTGCAAATTCAGTCTTACTCAGTTTGATGTAACAGCTCTCAACCTGCAACACTGACCACGGCACTCCTACCTTGGTGCTTCCATTTCCGATAAGTAACAGGTGGAGCAGGCCTGCGATGTAGCTGCTGAGCAGGTGCTGGTAGTCATTGGTGACGGTCATGTTTGTGAGCAGCCTCAGTCCAGCCAGCTGCACAGCGGAGTTCAAGGGATCCGCAAAGACATCCTCACAGACTCGCTGGACATACACCTGAAGGCAAAAAGAAAGACTGAGCAACCCAGACGTTTTAGAAATGTCTACTGAATGGCTGAGTAGACCTCAGGATGAACTGGTTCTTCAGAAAAGGGGACATTTATGTCTGCCCTCCAGCTCTGGTGACTATTTTAGTTGAGCTGCCTTTGTTTAATGACCTGGCATTGTGCTGAGAATCAAAAGCAAGCAAAGAAAAATTAAATTCAGCTCAAGATTGTTCTTACTTATGCAGATGCACGTATGAGAGTTTCCACATTACTGCTCCCTTTCACTGGTGAAATGCAATGAAGCACTGGTGGTACTAGGTATCATGCATGAGTTTCCAGACTGGAAAATTTATCACTCAATCTGAATGCCATCAAAAATTGCAAACTTGTAAGAAAATGTTCCTCATTTGAAGTTCTAAGAAATGATCAACTAACCACCCAACACCGCTTTATTAACATTTGTGAGAAACTCCAAATGTATCCACGCTGCCATAGATGTGGCAATGTAACAATAAGGAAGCAGAGATCAAGTTATAAGCTCTAAATTACACTTGTAAGCCAACTGTTTCTTTGGTCACAATTTCATTACATCTCCATCTTTTAAAACACTAACATCAACAACTCCCCTTGATGGTGAGGAGGGCTCCACAGGTGGGTGTCCTGGATATTTGAGGTGATGGTGAGGAGGGCTCTACAGGTGGGTGTTGTGGTGGTAATCTAATTGTACTGAATTATTATTTTGATTGTATGTTAATAAATAAAGTTGTCTGGGAGTCAGAGCTATTAGAGCCATAGCAAGAGTGTGGCGGTGGTGGCACACGCCTTTAATCCCATAGATATCTGTGTGTTCAGGGTCAGAGCTATTAGAGCCATAGCAAGAGTGTGGCGGTGGTGGCACACGCCTTTAATCCCATAAGATTTCTGTGTGTTCAGGGATACAGTCAGCATTGGAGACATATGCCTTTAAGACCTAGGGGGCTGTACATTCAGACAGTGACGAGGCAGTCATGTGTTTGGGTTTACAACCAATGAGAAGGCAGAACAACATACTATAAAAAAACGAACCGACAGGAAGTAGGTCTCTTTTCGCGAAGCTGGGACAGCAGGAGGAAGGGTGAGATTTTAGCTCTGAGCTCTGACTTCTCGGCTCTCTCTTTTACATTGTTTCTGTGTTTCTTATTTAATAAGACGGTTGGTTACATCTACATCTGGCGCCCAACGTGACAAGAATCCATTAAAAACTGCTTGGCTTGGCGGCAGGTCCGCTTTCCCGCAAGGGCGGCAGGCGGCCCGTGGCGGCGGCAGGCGGCGATCGGCTTCTTAGTCCGAGCAGCGGCTTCTTAGCCTGGGTCTAGTTCTGCTTGACCTCAGGCTGGACTATCGGTGAGCTGCTTGCTTAAATCCTGCTTGCTTAAAGCCGGTGCTACAAACAACTCAGACCTGCCCTGCCGAACAGGGCCCTGCCTGTAAAGCCAACGCACGTGGTCGGAACTTAAGGAAGTCAGACCCAAGCCTTGACTCGGCACAAGAGGGAACACGTGGCTGCATTTAAACTTTAGCCAGCTACGCTTTCTTGTTCTCTCTCTCTCTCTCTCTCTCTCTCTCTCTCTCTCTCTCTCTCTCTCTCTTTCTCTTTGGATTTACACCTGGGACACTAGGTGGCTGCTTTGAAAATCCCCTCGAATTTCTACTGTTCTATGCAGATTTGGTAAGTCATAATATATCAGATATTTTAAAGGAAACTATCTAAAAGAGAATTTTTTTCCACATTAAAAAACAAATGGGTTTTATGTGTACATTGGAAGAAAATTGGTTTTTGTTCGAAATTTTAGGCAGTCTGGCAATGGAACAACTATATAATATTAGTATTGGTGGAATTATGCACCTTATCACTATAATAATCCACATTTTAATATTTAAAAAGATAGTCAATTTAAGTGCCAGGATAACAGCTTTAGAATAACTTGTTAAACCTGTAAAAATTCAGACAGAAGAAATTAACAGTGAAGTTGTTTCAAGTCGGGATCATAAGGTTGCAGAAAGAAAGCCTGTTTTCACACAGTCACCCTTAATTTATCCTGTAACCGTACAGCAGATGCCTGATCAAATGGCTACACAAAATACTTGGGCTCCAATTGAAATGTTGGATTTAAAAAGGTTTAAGGAGGCAATAGTATCTTATGGCATGCATTCCCCATATGTAAAGCAAATGTTAAACTCTTGGTCAACATATAATAGGATAGTACCACAGGACTGGCGGGACCTTGCACAAGCTGTTCTGGAACCCAGCCAGAGAATTCAATTTCTGACTTGGTTTAAGGAGGAGGCTAAAAACATAGAAAAACAATGGAGGGATAAAGGAATACAAGTTTGCCAGGATCAGCTTATGGGCGAAGGCCAATATGCTTCAGCACAAACACAATGTTTATATGATGTCCAAACCCTAATTTTATGTCGAACGGCAGCCTTGAATGCATGGGACAGAGTTGAGGAACCAGGAAAAAAATCTGAGTCATTTACAAAGGTGATGCAAGGCCCAAAAGAGTCTTTTACAGATTTTTTTACAAAGACTGGCTTCAGCAGTAAAGAGAATGGTCTCGGATTCAGAAGCTAGTAAGGCAATAATTGAATCTTTGGCCTTTGAGAATGTGAATGCAGCATGCAAAAGAATAATCAGGCCATTAAGGGCAAGATCTGCACCTATGGAAGATTGGATTAGAGAAACAATTAATGTTGAAGCTGATGAGCATGATGATACATGGGTAGGAGAAGTAATTTCAAAAGGTTTGAGGAGTGTTAGATGTTTTGGATGTGGAAAGCAAGGACATTTGAAAAGGGACTGTAGACAGGTCATTCCCAGAAACAATGTTTCTTCAAGGAACAATGGCAACAGAATGCCCCTTCCTTCTGGAGTATGCAGAAGGTGTGGTAAGGGAAAACACTGGACCAACGAATGTAGATCAACAAAGGACAGACAGGGTAATCCTTTGCCTCAGTCTTCGGGAAACTCCCAGAGGGGCCTCAGGCAGGCCCCCAGTGCAAATCCAGTTCAAACCTTTCCTGCAGCCATAGAGGAAATGCCTGCTCTGGAGAGCGATTAAATAACCAAATGCCTATTGGAATAAATCATGCTGGTCAGGATGATGAAACAGAGAGAATAGAAAATTCAGGAGAAAACATAAAGAAAAATTTTTGGCAAACTTCTATTAATGAACAAAGACCAAAATTAACAATAAAAATAAATGGTGTTTTGTTGTCTGGTCTGGTAGACACAGATGCGGACGTTACCATAATTGCACCAGAATTTTGGCATCCAACTTGGCCTCTTCAGGAGGTAAACGTTCAACTGTTAGGAATTGGGACATTATCTCAGGTGAAACAGAGTGCAAGATGGCTCGAATGTATAGGTCCAGAAGGACAGAGAGGAAAATTAAAACCATATGTGGCTAACATAACTATGAACCTGTGGGGTCGAGACTTGTTGCAACAATGGAATACTCAGATTAACATCCCTCCAATCTCAGAAACAAATCATAAACTAGCACATGTTACTGAGAGAAATATTAGAAGATATTGTTCTAATGAGTGGTCACCAGCCATCCATATTATACAAGAACAGGGCACAATAACTGATGATCTTCCAAAGACACCAACAGCTCTACCTTTAAAATGGTTAACAGACAAGCCTGTATGGGTCCAGCAATGGCCTTTAACAACAGAGAAACTCCAGGCTTTAGAAGAGCTGGTAGAAGAACAGTTAAATGCTCAGCATATTGAAGAATCAACCAGCCCTTGGAATTCTCCTGTATTTGTTATTAAAAAGAAATCTGGTAAATGGAGAATGGTAACAGACCTTAGGGCAATTAACAAAGTAATTCAGCCAATGGGTTCTCTACAATCTGGGATGCCTTTGCCTACTCTGTTACCAAAAGGATGGCCTCTCATAGTTATTGATTTAAAAGACTGTTTCTTTTCAATACCCTTACAAGAAAAAGACAGAGAAAGATTTGCTTTTACAGTGCCTACTTATAATAATTCTCAACCGGTTAAAAGATTTCAATGGAGGGTCCTCCCACAGGGAATGTTGAATAGCCCAACTCTGTGCCAATATTTTGTACAGCAACCATTGGAAGTGATACGTAAAAAATTTCCTAAATCTATAATTTATCATTATATGGATGATATTTTACTAGCTGACTCAAATGCAGATACTTTAGAAATAATATTTGAAGAAGTAAAGAAAATTTTGCCTTGCTGGGGATTACAAATTGCTCCTGAAAAGATACAAAGAGGAGATTCTATTAATTATTTAGGATATAAAATAGAGCTACAAAAAATTAGACCCCAAAAGGTGCAAATTCGGAGAGATAGACTACAGACTCTTAATGACTTTCAAAGATTATTTGGAGATATTTCTCATCTACGAACTATTGTTGGGGTAAAAAATGATGAACTGACTAATTTGTTCAAAACCTTAGAAGGTGACAAGGACTTAAATAGTCCAAGAGAATTATCACCTGAAGCTGAGAAAGAATTAGCCTTGGTAGAAAAGAAAGTGCATGAAGGATACGTGAATCGTACTGATCCAAAGCTGGATTGCATTTTGGTTATTTTACCTTCTAGGCGTTCTCCTACTGGAATATTAATGCAGAGGGAAGATATTATATTGGAATGGATATTTTTACCAAATAAACCAAATAAAAAATTAAAAACTTATGTGGAAAAAATCTCTGACTTGATTTACAAAGGAAAACTGAGACTTCGTCAATTAGCAGGCATAGACCCAGCAGAAATTGTCGTACCATTAACTAAGGAGGACATTGAAAAATTATGGACAGAAAGTGAACCTTGGCAAAGAGTTTGCAGTAATTTTTTGGGAGAAATTAACAGCAAATATCCCAAAAGCAATAGAATTGATCTTATAAAGAGAGCTGATTGGATCTTGCCTCGAATTGTACGGCAAAAACCCATATCTGGAGTTCGTACATTTTATACAGATGCCAACAAAGAAGGAAAGGCAGGTTACAAATCAGAAAATTTAAGTAAAGTGGTTCAAAGTCCGTATAATTCAGTTCAAAAATCAGAATTGTATGCTATTCTGTTGGTATTAATGGATTTTTCAGAACCTCTCAACATAGTAACTGACTCTCAGTATGCTGAAAGAGTGGTGTTACATATTGAGACTGCAGAATTTATCCCTGATGCTTCAGAATTAACTTCACTATTTATTCAATTACAAGATACAATCAGGAAAAGGAATCATCCTTTATATATAACTCACATTCGATCCCATACTGGTCTGCCAGGCCCTCTAGCACAAGGCAATGATGAGATTGATAAATTATTGATAGGAAATGTGCTGGAGGCCTCAGAATTTCATAAAAAACATCACGTCAATAGTAAAGGTTTAAAAAAGGATTTTTCCATAACCTGGCAACAAGCCAAAGAAATAGTAAAGAAATGTCCTACTTGTTCCTTCTACAATCAAACGCCATTACCAGCAGGATGTAACCCAAAGGGTACTCAGAGAAATGAAATCTGGCAGATGGACGTGTTTCACTTTGCAGAATTTGGAAAATTGAAATATGTACACCACACTATCGATACTTATTCAGGATTTCAATGGGCAACTGCTTTGAGTTCTGAAAAAGCTGATTCTGTAATCACTCATTTGCTAGAAGTTATGGCCATCATGGGTATACCTGCACAAATCAAAACTGACAATGCTCCATCATATGTCTCTGTTAAAATGAAACAGTTTTTTGCTTATTACAATATAAAGCATATTACAGGCATACCACATAATCCTACAGGTCAAGCAGTTATAGAAAGATCAAACAGAACTCTAAAGGATATGCTAAATAAACAGAAATGGGTAACAAAAACCCCCAGAAATAGACTGCATAATGCTCTTCTAACTTTGAATTTTCTGAATGCCAATGAGAAAGGAACAACAGCTGCAGAGAGACATTGGATAATAGAAAAAACTACAGAATTAAATCAGCCTATATACTTTAAGGATGTGCTGACCTCAGAATGGAAACCAGGGTATGTATTACATTGGGGACGAGGTTTTGCTTTTGTTTCTACAGGAGAAGATAAGCTGTGGGTACCGTCAAAATTGATAAAGGTTCGATTTGAACAAGAGAGACCTCTTAATTGAGGAGGTGATAGTTCATTAACCAGCATGAACATCCAATTTAAACTAACTTGTATCAATAACACATGCCTTTTCATTTAATCAGATAATAACTTGTCAAAAGGAAACATCCCCAAAATTAGTCTTGGGGAAAGGTTTTTGTTTTTGTCTTTTAGGAGAATGAAGGTTAAGGAATCTGAAGAACACTGGACAAATGAGACAACTGAAGAAAAGGGACAAATCATCTATCCCAAGAAACAGAGTGAAACGGTGTATGGGTATATATTATCTAAAAAATTTTATGTCTTCCTAAATTTTTGTTTCTGATTTTCTCTAAAGATTTAACACTATTGGTTTTCTAATAGTCCCAGTTCAATTAAAATTTAAAGCTGACTTTGGAGTTGGAGAATGGCTCTCTCCTTCTTTAAACTCAAGCATGTTGTTAAAAGGAAAATGCAAACTCACTGTATCATGCCAGAATAAGAGCCATCTTCTGCTATGGTACAGGACAAAAGCAAAATTAATTAAGGGACTATTCTATTACTAATCTCAACTCTTTGATTCTATTCTGATTCTTTAAACTTTTCTCAAAGTATAAATTTTATATCAAAATTTACAAGATTAATATATATATACATTTTAAACTTTGTTAAGATATGTATGGTCACATAGAGTACTAACTAATTCTAGAAAAAAGGCTAGCTGCATATATATGTTTTTGTGTTCGAGTCTCTTATCAGTTTTCTGCAGGAAATCATGGCCAGGCCTAACATCAACTGAAGTCTCCAGAAAGAAGATGGGGCCCCACAACAACAACAATTCCACTTGGACAATAATAATATCATTAAGCTGACAAACATCATCCATAGATCAGCTTTGAACTACAAGGTGCTCAGAGCAATTTTGAGATGACTAGCTGAGATGATCCAGTCTCAAAGACTACTTGAATAAGGACTTGAGATAAACCCTGAACTTTGGCATTATACACAGACTGGATAATGAAGGATATAGTTACCTCTCCTAGAATTTGACAATTAACCTAAAATTTTTCTTTCAGGATAAAGAAAACTTCGCCCATACCCAGCAGGAAGCAATTTTAAGAATACGACGCCCACATTCCCAAAGAGGTGGTGTGGGGCGGGTGGTTTTTTAGTCTTTTTAATGGGTTTTGGGTCTGGGATAATTTTCAGTGTTTAGGGGGGTTGGTTACAAGTTATTGTCAAGGGTTAGGAAAAAGGCTAAGCAAAGGAGATTAGATTTAAGGTTCTTGTTTAAAAAAAAAAAAAAGAAAGAAAAAGAAAAAGAAAGAAAGAAAAGAAAAAGACAATTACTAATTTTAAATACTTTACATTGGATTGGATTGTTTTATATTGTATACAAATTTGAAATTGATATTGTTAGAAAATGCTATATGTATATTTCTAATTGTATTTATACCATTCATTTAACAATGTAATGCAAATTTCTGATCCTTGAATGTTATTATTATCAACTATTAGGATATAAAGAAATGAAAGTTAGTAGTTAGACATTACAATAGAACTTGTAGTCATATTAGATATGTTTTAAAAATTGAGCAGAGATGTTTTAGACAGGTCATCTTCAAACCCTTCAGAGATCTACAGAATATGGCATTTACAATGTTTTAATAACTTAGAAAATTTTTCTTTTTTGAGACATGTCGGCTCCTGGCAGTACCAATCTACTTTAGAGAAAATATGGGCATTGAAGAAACTGCATATGGAGTCAACTTTCATTCTGGCAAAAGTTAGCCACTGGACAACAAAGTATCCTCGAATCAACAGGACAAAATGGACAGACAGATCACGAAACAAGGGACTACTGATTCTTGCCAAAACAAGTGTGGTTATGGCTTTATCAAAAGGCATCTTCTGAGGCCAGGACAATATGGCCCCATCCCTGAAGTGGCCTTCGCATCCGGAAAAGGTACGGTGCCCTTTTCTTCGAAGGCAGCTTAACAGGCAGAGGGCCGATGGATTCTGTTGTACAATGGAACAGCAGCTGAAAGCTCATGCCTCTCAAAAGTAGACTGGCATTTAATAGAGGGATGTGGAGAAGAAGGGGATGCTGAGATGAAGCCATATATACACAGCCAAGAAGAATGGACAGCTGAATTAAAAAACTGTCAACAATTTCCAGAATTTAAAATCCTGAATCATGACAGGACACTAGTGGAATTCAGGTGTTTCTGGTACGTGGACTGCTCTCACCCAATGTGAGGTTGAACTGTTGACCTTGTGTACATCCTACTTCACAAATGAGTCTGTCAGATACACTAAGCCTATAGGCTGAAGATGATGCCCCAACACTGCGGAGAAAACTCAGGTGACTGCCCAGGCAGCTGGCTGTTTCTGTCAACTCACAAAAATTTTTTGTTGCTTGCATGCACTTCCTGTTTTTATTTTTGTTAGCTAATATTATTTCCTTCTTGGGTCTCTGAGGGAGTTGAAGATTAGTTAGTTATGGTTGAAGATTAGTTAGTTATAGTTGAAAATTAATTAGGATAGAAAGTGCATTAGATACATCTTGGATTTACCAAAATAGGATAGATAATGGAATTATTTTCTCTGATTTGTCAAATACCTGTCTAGGTATTTATTACTTGTATATATTGTATATAGTTATTGTACTTTTGTATATAGTTTTTCTTTTGTTAGTTATAACCTTTTGCTTTTTTTCTTTTTATTAAAATAGAAAAGGGGAAATGTGGTGGTAATCTAATTGTACTGAATTATTATTTTGATTGTATGTTAATAAATAAAGTTGTCTGGGAGTCAGAGCTATTAGAGCCATAGCAAGAGTGTGGCGGTGGTGGCACACGCCTTTAATCCCATAGATATCTGTGTGTTCAGGGTCAGAGCTATTAGAGCCATAGCAAGAGTGTGGCGGTGGTGGCACACGCCTTTAATCCCATAAGATTTCTGTGTGTTCAGGGATACAGTCAGCATTGGAGACATATGCCTTTAAGACCTAGGGGGCTGTACATTCAGACAGTGACGAGGCAGTCATGTGTTTGGGTTTACAACCAATGAGAAGGCAGAACAACATACTATAAAAAAACGAACCGACAGGAAGTAGGTCTCTTTTCGCGAAGCTGGGACAGCAGGAGGAAGGGTGAGATTTTAGCTCTGAGCTCTGACTTCTCGGCTCTCTCTTTTACATTGTTTCTGTGTTTCTTATTTAATAAGACGGTTGGTTACATCTACAGGGTGTCCTGGATATCTGAGGATGACAGAACAGTTTAAAACACTGTGCTGCACCCACTTGGTTTTTGAGTTTATTGAGTCTTTCCACAGGCCTGTGTTCCTGGATGCTGAGTCTTTCTGCAGGTGTGTGTTCCTGGATGCTGAGTCTTTCCGCAGGCCTGTGTTCTTGGATGCTGAGTCTGCAGGCCTGTGTTCCTGGATGCTGAGTCTTTCTGCAGGCCTGTGTTCCTGGATGCTGAGTCTGCAGGCCTGTGTTCCTGGATGCTGAGTCTTTCCGCAGGTGTGTGTTCCTGGATGCTGAGTCTTTCTGCAGGTGTGTGTTCCTGGATGCTGAGTCTTTCTGCAGGCGTGTGTTCCTGGATGCTGAATCTTTCCGCAGGTGTGTGTTCTTGGATGCTGAGTCTGCAGGCCTGTGTTCCTGGATGCTGAGTCTTTCCGCAGGCCTGTGTTCTTGGATGCTGAGTCTTTCCGCAGGCGTGTGTTCCTGGATGCTGAGTCTTTCCGCAGGTGTGTGTTCTTGGATGCTGAGTCTTTCCGCAGGCCTGTGTTCTTGGATGCTGAGTCTGCAGGCCTGTGTTCCTGGATGCTGAGTCTTTCTGCAGGCCTGTGTTCCTGGATGCTGAGTCTGCAGGCCTGTGTTCCTGGATGCTGAGTCTTTCCGCAGGCCTGTGTTCCTGGATGCTGAGTCTTTCTGTAGGTGTGTGTTCCTGGATGCTGAGTCTTTCTGTAGGTGTGTGTTCCTGGATGCTGAGTCTTTCCGCAGGTGTGTGTTCCTGGATGCTGAGTCTTTCTGCAGGTGTGTGTTCCTGGATGCTGAGTCTTTCTGTAGGTGTGTGTTCTTGGATGCTGAGTCTTTCCGCAGGCCTGTGTTCCTGGATGCTGAGTCTTTCCGCAGGCCTGTGTTCCTGGATGCTGAGTCTTTCCGCAGGCCTGTGTTCTTGGATGCTGAGTCTGCAGGCCTGTGTTCCTGGATGCTGAGTCTTTCTGCAGGCCTGTGTTCCTGGATGCTGAGTCTGCAGGCCTGTGTTCCTGGATGCTGAGTCTTTCCGCAGGCCTGTGTTCCTGGATGCTGAGTCTTTCTGTAGGTGTGTGTTCCTGGATGCTGAGTCTTTCCGCAGGTGTGTGTTCCTGGATGCTGAATCTTTCCGCAGGCCTGTGTTCTTGGATGCTGAGTCTTTCCGCAGGCGTGTGTTCCTGGATGCTGAGTCTTTCTGCAGGCGTGTGTTCCTGGATGCTGAGTCTTTCTGCAGGCCTGTGTTCCTGGATGCTGAGTCTTTCTGCAGGCCTGTGTTCCTGGATGCTGGCTTTGTTCTTTGAGCATTCCTGAATTAAACTGAAACCCAACTAGAAAAGCCTAGGGGATAGCTCTGCTTTAGTTTCTTTCTTTAAAGGTAATGGTTGGCTATAAAGTTATAAGGGACACCCTCTTACGTTCCATTACTCACCTTTAATCACTTGTTTTGAAATGACAACCCGATGCATTTTTATTTCAGACAACTCACCTTTATCTTGATTTGATTTTCAACATTCACACTCAGGTTATTTAGTGCATTTAAAGCTTTCTCTTTAATACTGTGGTTCAGAGAGTTGATTTTGTTTCCAACAATTGGGATACCACCCAACTCACGAATAATGGCCTAAGAGAGGGGAAAAAATGGACTGTAACTTCAATATGCAGCCATTTAACTGAATTCTGTACATCTAAAAATGCAACTAAAATTAATCACTTTAGAGAAATGCTATTCTCATAAACAAACCTTCCTGTTAGAAAATTTTATTACTTAAAACAATTGTATTTATGTGAGTGTCTGTGTATCTATGTGCCTGCAGAGGGCGACCTCAGCTGTCATTCATCAAAATGCCATTCACTTTTTTTTTTTTTTTTAGACAGTTCTTTCATTGGCTGGGACTCAACAAGTGTGGAGATGTAATATTCTGAAATATATTCTAAGACTGGAATTTAATGCTGGACCTCATAGCCAAAGTTAATAATAAATCTTGAAGTCACTTAAGATTGCTAGCCTACCATGTACTCAAACTGTTTTACCTGCCTTTAAGAGAATAACGTAACTATTAACCTTGCCTTGGATTTCCAAAGCAATTAACTTTTTCAACCTAAACTAATGTACAGTGACAATTTTAAGTAACAAACTCTTTCTTGCCCCTGAACCAGAATAATGCATGTGTATCATTATTGCTGAAAGCAGCAAATACAGAAGTTGAAACTAACTATGGATATTGGTTAAAAACAATGTTTATTATCTGGGTCAGTTGGGATCAGCTGGGGCCAGTAATTTAATCCCTTGTAAAACTATTAAAGATTTCTTTAAAGTGTCCCATCCTTCCCCACATGATGTTTTCTATGCTGTCTGTGGAGGTCTGAATAAAAATGGTCCCTACAGGCTCCTAAGGAGTGGCACTATTAGGAGGTGTGGCCTTGCTGGAGGAAGCATGTCACTGGGAGTGGGCTTTCAGGTTTCAGATGCTCAAGCCAGGCCCAGTGTGACTCCCTTCCTGCTCCCTAATCCAGATGCAGAATTCTCAGCCACCCTCCAGCACATCTGCCTATATGCTGACATGCATCTCACCATGACAATAATGGACTAAACCTCTGAACTGTAAGCCGGCCCCAGTTAAATGTTTTCTTTTTAAGAGCTGCTGTGGTCATGGTGTCTCTTCAAGCAATAGAACCCTGACTGAAACACCGTTCAATAAACAGTGAAGCCCTTTGTAGGCACAGCCAGTTACATCACTCGCAGACAGACATACACCAGGCAGACACACAGACAGGCACAGATTCAGACTCAACATACAGACAGAGGACAAAAGACACGGGGAGCAAGGAGTGCAGTGGACTCACTCTCGGTTAAATGACTTCAAGGGGAAGTGCTTTTATTTCCTCAATGTGACACAAACGTATTACTGGTGACCCGGAGTTCATCACTAATGTGTACAATCAGTGCAACCAAGTAGACCTGGCTGGCCGGCCAGGGAGCCTCAGTGATCAGCTTTCTGTCCCCGCTTGCTAGTGCTGGGATTACAAGTGTGTGCTACACCTGCTTTGGCTGTTTTAGTTTGAGTTCTGAGGACTGAATGTAGGTCCTCAGGCTTGTAAGGTGAACCACTTTGCCTACTGAGCTTCTCCTCGGCCTTAATTTTCTATTTATTTATTTTCATTATTTACTTACTTTACTTTACATGCGTGGGGGGGGGGAGATGAACATATTTATGTATGTGGAGGCATGTTCCTAAGTGTGAGCCAGAGGTCAACCTTGAGTATTGTTTCTCAGTAGCTGTCTTATTTTTTGAGACAGGGTCGCTCATTAGGATCAGAGCTTGGTGATTAGGCTACATTTAGGCCAATGAGCCCCAGGGACTCCCTGCCTCCTCAGTGCTGGGATTATAAGTGCATGGTACCATGCCTGGTTTTCATGTGGACCCACTTTTACCCATTCATCTATCTCTCTTTGTTTTAGCTGACAGACGCTATATATATAGTTTACGTTTTGATACATGCACACATTGCATAACCACCTTAAATGCATATATTTCCTCAAACATGTATTACTTTTTAATGGCAAAACATTCAAAATTCTTTTTTTTAGCTCAAAATAAATCTGTATTGGTGTCAATGTTAACAAGAAGCATTGTTGGGAAAAAAAACCCAAAATTGTTTTTCCTTGTTCTCTGTGGGGGAAGGGAGAAAGAAGCATTCACATTGAACTCTTCAGTCTTAGCCATTCACGCTGATTTGGTGGTTATCGCTGGCCGAGGGACCACCTACATCAGGACCATGCCAGCAAGGTCAGCTACCCAATGAAAACACATACTTAAATGTTAGGTGCTTTTTCTATTTTATGGAAGCTCTGCCTTTTTGATGAATAGGAACTAGTACAAATGTGATGCTAGTATCCAGCTTCTCAGACAGTACTTCCTGTGTCATTATTTGGCTGTGATTTTCTGATACAAAAAAAACAAATAATGTTGTGAGCATAAGTACATATGAGGATACAGAGACTCTGAGAGTTAAGTGCCTAGAATCATAACTACTACTGTGTGTAAAAAGAGGAGGCTTACTTGATTAGCTGAGAAGGCTGCATTATTACCCAGAGTGACCAAGGCTTTTTCAACAATTATAGGATCATTGGTTGACTCCAGCAGGTATAGAAGTTTTTCAAGTTGTTCAGCATTTAAGATCTCATCATAGGAACGATCGGTTAAGTCTTCTGCATAAGAGGAAAGCCATTGAAAGGTCATTAAAAGTCATCAGTGAAGTGTTTTGTTTTGTTTTTTTCTGGTTTTTCGAGACAGGGTTTCTCTGTGTAGTTTTGGAGCCTGTCCTGGATCTCACTCTGTAGCCCAGCCTGGCCTCAAACTCACAGCGATCCACCTGCCTCTGCCTCCCGAGTGCTGGGATTAAAGGTGTGTGCCACCACCACCTGGCATAAGTGTTTTGTTTTTTAAAGTCTGGGGACAATTTTCATCATGTTTGAGAGAAAGCAAAAGGCAAGCAAGGTGTAAATGCTGGCATCTGTGGGCAAGAGGAAGATGAAGAAAGAAGGTCACAGCTTCAAGAACACATGCCGCTTCAGCAGTGGAGGCTGGCACATGGAAGAAGAAGGAAAGTACTGAAGAGTGAGGAAGTAAGTGTGTGGGAAAGCATGCTTAGGCTTTTGGTCAGAGTCAAAAAGATGAAGAAAAGGGAAAGGGAGCAGCAAGCCTCTTCTGAGTGGGCAGCCCAAACTTCCAAGGTTCTGTAGATGGCTGCCTGGCATTGCTTGTCTGAAGCACTTTACATGGTTTACATCATTTGATTCTCAGGTATTCCTAGGAAAAAGATACTATTATTACTCTGAATTTATATAGGAAACAAAGGTTCATAGCCATCAAGTATCAGCCAGTGGTCCCATAATCTATGTCTATTAGTAAGGAAGTGCATGTAAATAACAGGGACCCCTGATGTAGACAGCATTTTGTCTCCTACTTTAACATTAGGTATACAGATCTGATGGGACATCTGCCTAAAGAGCAACGATGATAGGTCTGTGCCAAGTAGATAAGGGAGGGACTCATTACCCTTTTAAGAGTCCATCAGGCAGGAGGCCTATGGAAATACCACAATCATGTTTTCAGTGTGCCACTGTGTAGTTTATCTACATAGAGGCTTCCTGCTTGATATTCTCCTAGTTTTAGAAGTTATTATAAATGAAATCTTTTCAATTAAATTTATACTGAAAACTTGCACATAGTGCTTAGATATAAGAAAGTACTAAGTATATCTGTGTTGTGTTCCATTTTACCGATGGAACCCCCCCTTCTAGTGTTCAGCTAATTCTCTGGCACTTTTGTGACTCAAAATAAGTCATTTACAAATCAGAATTTCTTTTTCTATAATTTTGCTTATGATTTTTCCTGTCAAGATGCCTGGGACTCCAGGACAATGCTAAATAGTTGTGATAGCACGTCTCTTAGTCTTGAACTTAGTAAAGATGAAACTAATGTTTTAATATTAAATACCTTTAATTAAAGCATCTTTGTGTTTGTTTTTGATGAGTATTATCCATCAATTTAACAACATTTCCTTCTATTCCTAATGTTGCAAGTTATCAGAAATACTATTTTAATGACTTTTATACATTACTATGTTGTTTAAAAAATATATTAGTGCAATAAATAACATATACTCCTATGATTTCTTCTTATATGTCCATCTGGCCTCAGTATATCATTTCCTCAACTCTCTGATAGATTTTCTTTATTCATGATTGAGGGAGATTTGTACTATGTTTGTCAAGTTGGTTCTGGTCCCCTTAGGTAAGTGCAAATTTTGAAAAGTAAATGCCAAAGTTGTACAACCCGAAAATACTTTTCTACCTGCCTATAAAGGTGCTTTATTTTCTCTTTAGGGGAAGGCAATAATTATCTATATTGCCTTTACTCTCACCTCTAACTGCCTGAACTCTCAGTGAATTTGAGATGAACTATGTGTAGAAAATGGTATTGTCAAGTCTTCTTATTTTAAGGACAAGCTACTATTTATTTTGCATATGCCCAGCTACACAGAGGTGAGAATTCTATCTTTGGAATAAAATTAGCCAATTACATGTAATGGTGTCAGTAAAATGTTTTAATGATTACTCAATAAAAAAATTACGTTTCTCTACCTCTGAGGAAGGCAGGGTTTTGGTGGGCAGATTTTATTTCAAATTGTTTGCCCAACAGTTTTCACGACCTAAACGATCCCTTTATGTGCAGCAAATTGTTGGACCTCTCAATGTCCCAATCACCATAGGACTGAACCTACAAGCCTTGTCTGCCAGAAGGGAGTACCTCCTGTAGGCTGAGGTTATTTCCAACACACACCCCGAATGGTGTGGATGCTATGGAGGGCTTCAAGGCCCTGGACAGGTCCCGTGAAGTGCTGGCAGAATTGCACCTTAGGGATCTCTTCTTCACACAGCTACGTGCAAGTTTCAACCTGGGCTCAAGGACCTGCACTAACTGTCTCGCCGTCAGGGGCATCTCTTTGGTAACACAAAGGCCCAGGACAAACTTTACAGTGACAGGTTATCTACAATGGCGTGGAGAAACCTTAGTTCTCGGCTGTGAAGCCTGAGGAAGCAACAGAAAACTTCGGGCAATGTTTTCAGCCCTTATTTTAAACAAAGAAGCGGGGGCAGGGAAGCGGCTCAGGACCCACCCAAGGCAACCTAGGCTTCCCGACTCGTCTACCTCCAGCCTCCCTCCACGCCCTGCCCCATGTCCTCCCACTAAGACCTAGTTTTACTGCGACAACAGGGAGTCGCGAGTGCTTAGGGCACCTCCGGCCCAGCCCAGCCCGGGGTGGCCCTGGAGCCCCGAACCTGTCCACCTGGCCCATCGCCTCACCTGCGGACCGCGAGGGGCGCAGCCGGCGCCCGCCTCGCCGCGGGCCCCGAGTCAGCCGGTAGATGCAGTAGCAGGCGCCGGCGCCGAGGACCAGCCCCGCCGCCACCCAGCCCACGTCCCGCGCGCCGCCCATGCCGCTGCCGCAGGGAGCCGGGAAGCCAGGAGCACACGCAGGTGCAGCAGGGCCAGAACCAGCTCAGGCCCAGAGAAAGGAAATGGGGTTGGAGCTCCGCCTTCCGGAAGCCGCCCTGCTGAACTCGGAAGCCCTCCCACCCAGCGCGCGGCGGCGAGCGCCTGTGCCCCGGCGGGCGGGAGGGGCTCGCCGGAGGCGCCGCTCCCGCTGAACCCCGACTGCAGCCTCTTCCCGGGACCAGACCTCCCCGCCTGAGTCCCGCCCCCAGCCCCGCCCCAACCTCCCCTGCCCAGCTATGCCCCGCCCTCCCGTTTGCCCCGCCCCAGCCCGCCCTGTCCCGCCCCCTTGCCACTCTGCCCCGCCCCTCTCTCAAGCTCTCTTTTCCGCCTCCAGATTGGCGGAGGCTGTACGGCTCCTCCCCCGTGGTTGCCGGGCAACGCCCCGACGCGGCCGGCCTCGGCAGCTTGGACACCAGTAGCCCGCAGAGGGAAGTTTCTCAGTCTTGCCCTTGACCATGGCTTCACTACGCAGTGCCACCCCCAAACTGAGGAACTACTTCAGGGACAACTACATTCCTCAGATCTGTGAGGTACTGGAGCCACGCGGCCTCGCACACACAGAGGGCGCGGGAGAGGCAATGGAGATGCCCGGAGATGCAGCTGGGAAGGAGCGGGATGGGAGAGGCTGAAGGGGAAGGTTAGAGACGCCCGAAGGGTGGTGATGGTCGCCAAAGCAGGGATGGGGATGAGAAAGAAGGGGAGAAAAAAAGTGACATTTTCCAGAGAGGAAGAGCACAGGGCCCTGGGTGGAATCCCCATGTGTCAACCTTTAGACAAGACGAAAAAGGGAAGAGTGTCAGACACACACAGAGGAAAAGAGAGCGTTGCATTATGAAGAGCATCTTGAGCAAGAAGTGGGCAGTGAGCCTAGAACGAGAGACTTGAGAGTTCTGTGGGTAAGAATTGCCTCTTCCCACTTTTAGCAAGAGGGAATAAAAGTCACTGCTGTTCGACACAGCTTCACACGACACCTTTTCAGAGATCGACACCCAGGCAAAACCTGCTTTTGGTTTCAGCAAGTGAGTTTCAGGGCGAATCTGTATGAAGCAAAACTGGATTTATTAGAAGCAGAAACAAAGGTGCTGCAATAGAGAGAGAAAAACACTGTCAGTTGTGGGCTTCTGAAGGAAGGGACACTCGTGCTTAAGGGGCTCTACAGTGGAGTTGTAGGTATGTGTATGTTTTTTTTCTTGTGGCTTTCAAAATTACGTCTTTAAGTGTTGCTAATCCCCACCCCCTACACACACACACTTTTCCCCCCCTAACATTACCCAGAGAGTGTGGTTTGTCACAGGTTAGATTAAAAGTTGAAGTTTCTTTTTCTCTCAGTAACTAAAGTTGTATGGTGGATTTATTTGGGATTTATGACCTAAGGGGCTTCATTTAGGTCTGGGAGAGAGGAGGCCGGAGTTGAAAGTTATCTGTCGTTTGGCCTTAGGTAAGCACAGCCTAATCACTGGCCTTGGCATTCTTGACTAGGGCGTTTGGAAGTACAACATCTAGCCCTGAGCGATCAGTTTACTTCCTGTCTTTATTAGGGTACCGTTTGGAAAAACACGTTCCCTGTGTGGTCCCATAGGTCCCTTCTGACAGTGAGAGCAGATCAGAGCTGCAGGAGCAGGGAGCAGGGTTTCCTTCTCACCCTCATATTCCCCCACTTTGCCCTGCCTCGGGAGAACAGTATGGTGCTGAATACAAAGTTTTATTCTCCTTGGGGTAGGGAGCTGAGAAAGTTCTGGTAACTTCCATTTTGTCTGTAAATGGTAGGTGTGTATTGTGGGTGATACAGTAGGAGTTTCGAGCACATAACATCTTGGGGAGAATGAGAGCACAGGGGAGGGAAGGGGAGAGCCATTCAACTTCCAGGGGAGATGAGTGCTTTAGGGAAGGGAAGAGGCAAAGCATTCAACTTCCAGGGCAATTTGGTACAACTCTTCCTTTTAGGGTGGTAATTTTGAAGTATTTATTAACATGTTAAATAGGGGTATGCCCCATGATTTTATCCTGAGAAACCCTTCAGTCACCTCTGCTCATGCATTAACAGCAGGTGAAACAGAAGTCTTGGGTCCCACCCATTCACTTTCCCTTGGAGGCCATTAAGGTGAACTTAATTCTGCCAGCTCTCTATTTCCCAGGACTTTTACTCTTCTAAAAGCCACCTGCAATATGTGTAACACTTAATCTTTTATTTTTAGACATCCATGGATATTTGACCTCTTCTGAACATCATCTGTGTGTTCTAAGTAAAACCTAGTTGTTTACCTACAATACCATTTCTCTACGAACTTGTGTACATTCTGACTAAATGAAAACCAAAACCAAAACCAAAAAGTTACTCATGCCACTGGTAGGTGTAGTTCTACCTGCAAAGGATTGCTTGAGCCCAGGCATAGTAATACTCAAAAAGAAAAAAAAAAGCAAATAAAACAAAACAAAAACCTGCCTGATATACTAGACTTACTGAATCTGTTGACTAACAGTTTTCCTTAGTTTTGCAACCAATCACTTGAATATATTGTTATTTCTACCCAATTATCTTCTCCTATAGGAATCCAATCGTGAATATAATTAAAAATTTTACCTTTGTTCTGTCAACTGTTTTTTCTTCTGGGTGCAATTTTGGATCCTTTTCACTGATTAATCTAATGGATTGCTAAATTTACTAATTTTGTTTTATGTTGTGACCCATCCCATCTGTTGAATAGATTAAATTAAATCTTAATTGTGGACAATATATTTTTCAGGCCTGGAATGCTCATTGATTCCTGTTAATGCATTCCATTTTTTAAAATTATGAAAATATCTTTTCATTTATTTTGCTATCATTTCCTGTTTTCTTTAACATGTTAGTGATTATTTTATAAAATAATTATCTGGAAAACTGATGGCACATGTCTGTAACCCCAAGACTCAGGAAGCTAGGACAGAAGGATGGCTTTAGGCTAGCCTGGGTTACATGTTGAGTTCAAGGCAAGCATAGGAAATTTAGCAAGAGAGCCTGTCTAAAACAAAGACAAAAAGAAATACTAGTACCTTCAATATATGAATTATTTTTGGGGTCTGTTGTTTCTTTTCTTCCACTGACTATCATGTTTCCTCACACACATATTGAGTGATTTGTTTTGTTGGATATCAAGTAAAAAGGAATAGTAGACATTCTACACAATACATTCTTTCACCATAGAGGGTTCCCCCTTTCCTCTCTATAGAGTGAAGAGGTCACTCAGTCTAGGCAGATGAAGCTGGCTTGAAGCTAGACTGCAGGTTCCTCTCTCTTTCCTGTGAATATCCTCTTAAATGTAGTTGTGCTGGCTCCTTTATGAACACCCTAGACCAGACATATTTGTTATTGAACAAATGGCCACATCTGGGCACCTCTTATTCTTTCAGCTCCATGCAACCACCAAAAGCTGGCTTATTGCTGCCTGGGGGCCCCAGCAGTGAAGGGCTCAAAAGGAATCCACAGCGTAGGCATGTACTAAGACTTTTCTATCTGAAGGGGTTAGGGAAAAAGACACTCACACACTCTCTTGAAGATTTCCTTCAAACCTTTTTTTTTTATTCTTCTTTTGCATTCTCTATTCCTTCTCTCATCCTTGATGTTTTATTTCTAACTCTAGCTTTACTCTTGATGTTTCCCTTCTAATTCTCCCATTATTGATGTTTTCCTTCTCTCATTCTTGATGTTTTTCTTCTAGCCCATTTTAACTCTATATTTATTCTTTTTCTTACAGCTTATATAACCCAGCAAAATCTTTTAGGCAATATAAAAATTACAGCGTGGCTACATTCTGTTTTTCAAGTGAATGATTACAATGAATACAAAACAAACAGTTAAAAACAGCATTTTCCCCCATATCCCTTACATGTTTAACATTTTAGGTATTGTAGGTGAGAGACAAATTATCCTTTTGTAGAATATTATTTTAAGGTGTATTACTTTTGTTTATGTTACATTTGTTTAACTCTGTGAAGCTGTGTTACTGTGCCTGTCTAAAACATCTGATGGTCTAATAAAGAACTGAACAAGCAATGGCAAGACAGGAAAATGGATAGGTGGGGCTGTCAGGCAGAGAGAATATATAGAAGGAGAAATCTGGGGAGAGAGATCCAGGAGTGAGAGAAGGAGGAGGACATCAGGGGCTAGTCACCCAACTACACAGCAAGCCACAGAGTAAGAGTAAGATTTACAGAAGTAAGAGAATGGGAAAAGCCCAGAGGCAAAAGATAGTCAGGATAAGTTAAGAAAAGCTGGCTAGAAACTAAGCCAAGCTAATGACAGGCATTCATAAGTAATAATAAGCCTCTGTGCAAATTTTTCTGGGAGCTGGGTGGTGGGCCCCCCAAAAAGAGTAAAATGCCAACAACAACATTGTCCCAAGAGCTCACATACATTCACACCCAAGTAACTTGTTATAGATTAACCATTTGGGCAAGCAAGGTATTCTTCTGTCAAGTCTTTCACTGGCAGGCTGCATTTTGCAGTGGCAAAGAAAAGGCCAGTTACTTTACTACTTACCTTGAAAGGTAATGTTTATAAGGAATCTTAAAGGAATCACAAACTTAAACTTTTATATATGAAAAAGAATCAGTCAGCTCTACTTTAAATCTTTAGGATACATACCTACTCATCAATAGTTTTTCTTTTTTAAATGAGGAGATTAATGGGTATAAGAAATTAATCATCACCTTTGGTCATCAACCAATCCTAGCAAGAAAAGTGTGTCAGGTAGTTAATAACTGGGCTGCTTTGTTCTTGTTCCCTGACCTGAGAGAGTTCTTCATTCAACTATGTGCCTTTCTAAAACTTTAGATTGCCTTCTTGGGTTTTTCACCTCAAAGCTATTTAATGAAAACACCATAGTATAACTTTAAGTTATTTCCAAGGCTTTGTTTCAGCTGTGATGCACTCTGAAACCTGTGAACACATTTCTCAACATTATGGTTAAAAGAATATAAGCTAGCTGGGCTAAGTGGGACTCAATTTTTTTTGTAATCATTAACCTGAACTGCAAGCTATGCAGCTCCTTAGGTAATATGCATAGGTCCTAGCTGTATAACATTTCCTTGTATTTATTTTTATTCATCAAAACTCTGTGTAAGCTAACATTATTATTATTATTATCAATTAGACAGTACAGCTTAGAGAGGAATCATCTTCATAACAATCCACAGGTAAAAATGCTCAGTAGAATGGGATGTTTCCATGAGATAAATACACTACATTACAACAGTAGGGATCTCCCCACACCCAATCACACCATGCCAGATACCAGAGAAAGATAGCAGCAGCAAACATGTAAAGGCACAGCAGAAGCTGTGGAGACCCACAGAGGTTTCCTAGTGAGTTACTTAGGGTCCAAGAATCTGAGCTTGCTTTACCCAGCAGGGCTGCATAAGGGGATGATTTGACCATGGACGTGGTTACCAGGTGTTTAGAAGGGTCTACACTTGGATGTACAGTGTGCTTTGATCTAGCAGGTGGGAGGTCTTTTGCTTTGGCATTGTTATAAAAAGCCCTTTTGAATAAATGGAAAAGGCCGTTGGCTATTGACCCAGGTCCTCCTGAAGCTATCCTGTGTTTCTGTCTTTCTCCTCTTTGCTATCTTTCTACCTAATATTTTCTTATCCCTCTCTCCTCCTCATCAAAAGCCTTGAAAAGGTAGGAGCTGGCTTCCCACATATGGCACCAGAACTTGGGACTTGGGTACAGAGCAGATAAGTAAGGGAGAGAAGGGGGCACTGCAGAAGCAAGTGGACATGTATGGATTTGAATTAAGGATCAGGTGGTGGTATTCTATTCTGTGGGAGTAAAACTGTATATAAATAAAGCAGAGCAGTCAAAAGTTAAGCTGAAGCAAGTAGTAAAAGATAGGCTGCAGCAAGTATCTCTCTGTTGGGGGCTGGTGAGACGGCTCAGCAGTTAAGAATGCTGACTGCTCTTCCAGAGGTTCTGAGTTCAATTCCAAGCAACCATAGAACCATCTATAGTGGGATTTGATGGCCTTTTCTGGAATAAAGGTGTACATGCAGATAGAGCACTCATATACATAAAATGAATAAATAAATCTTAAAAAAGTATCACTGTCTCTATTTCTCTCTTTCTTAATCTCTGTCTACTAAATTAGGTAAAAATATAGGCTTAGGTATAGGGATATTACATAGGAAGAAACTTAGGGTAAGATTAGAATTTCCCTAGTGCTGGACCTGGTGCACAGAAAACAGCATCCAGGAATGAGCAGCCACTGTAGACTTAGCAGTCTGAGAAAGAGAAGCCGATTTGGGGCAGGGAAATAGTAATAGATATTTGAATATTCACTTATAGAGAGTTTGAAAACCAGAGAAGTTAAGGTAGAACAGGACCAAGTACAGAGGTTCTTGGAGTTTGTAGAGGAACTCAGTCCTTGGTTTTCTGTCTATGGAACTCTGGACGCAGACTCATGGGGGAGAACCTGGAGTCAAAATGCAACAACATTATGAGGAGCATGGGTTGGAAAAGATCACAGTGGAATCTTTTGGACTGTGGGCACTAATTTGGGACAGTTTGGATCTGAGTCCTGAGTGGCAGGGGGGAATTTTCCCTGAGGCAGATATGGGCAGAACAAAACACTCCACTCCACCAGAGCTGCTGCTGAATGGGAATACTTTTACAAAATCAATCACTCAGGGTCCATCCTCTCTTGACCATGAAGCTCAGTTTAAGGAACAGAAGTCTTGGGATAAGACAAGGGAGGAATTGAAGGGCACGAGAGACTTAGTAATTTCTCTTTCTCAAAAATTGTAGGCTCTTCAGGTCTTTCCTTTCAGAAGGGTACTCATATTCCTTCTGTAGTGGCAGAATTAGACTCACCTCGGGAGTCATCTATCAGAATGATAAAGTTGCTCATACTTCTCAGAGCATGGCAAACCCTTGCTGCTAGTCCTATGTCTCCCCTTCAAGCCAGTATTAGAGAAGTAGCTGGCAGAGGGCAGGAGGTGCAAGGATTTTAAATGTCCCGTAACTGAACAGACAGATGCCCAGGATAATACTGAGTCTGTGAAAGCTGGAAGGAAATGGAGCCCAGAGCCACACAGTTTCTGGTTGTTAGCGTCAAACCAATGCATGGCTCTTTTAAGAGACAGGTTCCTGATTCCCACTAGCTGAGCAGAAAGATTTTTGAAGAATTTTACAGCAGCTCAGTATGGTAATTCCACCTTCACCCTAGGGCAGCTATCCTAGGGAAGGCTACTGGAAAATGCAGAGACTTGTTTGGACTTGGTTGCTGCACTGGAACAAGTTTTGGTAATGGGACCACTAGACAAAGACTCCAGAGACACTAACAAGTTAGGCTCTGATTTCAAACTTTCAGGGGGAACTTTAAAACTGGTCTCAGAATTGACTTTGAACTTCAAACTCCAGAAATGAAACAGTTTTTTATTTCACCTATAATTTTAACTATGGTGATTCATGATTCATGGACCCTCTGTCTTGTTAGAGTAAAATGTAAATAGTTCTGTTAAGAGATCACTTTAGATGTTTGCTAAAGTTTGTAAAGTATAAATAGTCCTATTGAGAGTTTGCTTTTGGATGTAAGTTTGTAAGAATTGTAAACATGTATAGTAATATTCATGCTAGAATTATGTTAACCTGTTGATATTAATGAACCATGGTTTGGTGAAGCTAAGGGAGCCTTTAGGTTTGATGTGGTTGCATCAGGAGTTTACTGATTTATTTGATGCAGTGCATCAAGAGTTTATTGATTTAAAAATGGACTTGGTGCAGCTGAGGTTGCTATAGACATCTTGACCCATTCAAAAAGGACATTCATCTTCATCATCCTCTACTCCTTTACTGGGGAGTATGGTAGCCATAGGGATTGCTGTGGTTATTCCAGCTACTTGCATGCACTTAGTGGGGACCTGATTTAGACCTGCAAAGAATTAAGCTCTGTACTTTCCCTTGCCAGCAGCTGATAGTCAGAGATGGGTAAGTCCTTCTTGCTAGCTGCCAACTTAAGACAGAGTACACTAGACAGAATGTGTATCTCCATGATGGGTAAGGCTGATTAGTAAAGAAGAAGATGACCTAAGACAGGCACAGCCTTTCTGAGGGGTACGAGGGACCCTTTAAAATATTAAGAAGAGGGAGTTGTGGAGACCCAGAGAGGTTTCCTAGTGAGAACTTACTCAGGGTCTGAGAATCTGAGCTTTCTTTACCGAGCAGGGCTGCATAAGGGGATGATTTGATCATGGGTTTGGTTACCAGGTGTTTGGAAGGGTCTACACTTGGCTTTGCCATGTGCTTTGATCTAGCAAAGGGGAGGTCTTTTGCTCCACTCCTTGGCATTGTTATAAAAAGCCCTTTTGAATAAATGGGAAAGGCTGTTGGGTATTGATCCAGGTCCTCCTGAAGCTATCCCATGTTTCTATCTTTCTCCTTTTTGCTGTCTTTCTATCTAATATATTCTTATTCCTCTCTCCTCCTCATAAGAACCATTGTAAATTTGGAAGCTGGCCTCCCACAAGAAAGAAAAGACATTCTGGGGTCTGGGGTCTTGGGGCCTTGCCTGTCTGAGATTTACCAATCAGGGAGTTTCCTCCTGGTGGGCTGACACCATGAACTTCAATTGCAACCTGCAGCTCCCTTTTTACTGCTGGCGGAGCATCTTGTAGCCAGACACAGCCTGGTCCTCATTCTAGACCCAGAGCTAGGAAAGAGTGCTGACCTTTGGCAGTTCACTGAAGAAGATTCTTCCTCCTGTGGAATTTCACTGCTCTCCAGTGTCTTACTTGCATTTGCACTAGGATGCATGCACCCATGTTGAGGCCAGAGTTCAACTACAGGTACCTTAGTCAATTGCTCTCCTGAAAGTATGCACACACACAGTAAATAAGTGAATCACTCAATCAATGAATAAATAAATGTTAAAAGTATAAAAATAAAAAGTAATACAATTCTGTCAGGTTATAATTTCTTTTTCTCTGTCTCTGTGTCTCTCATGTTTGCACCAAGCTAGTCTTTCCCATCATTAGAATATAGTGAGATGTTCTTGCCATCTAAGTATGTTGTCTACACAAAATATATGAACATAAAATATAGTGATAACCTTTTAAAAAATATCTTGGGACTGAGTATTTTAAAGTATTTTGGGCGTGTTTGTTCATGTATATAAGGGGTGGCACATGCATGTCATGGCGCATCAGTGGAAAGCTTGGGCATCAGTTCTTGCCTTCTACCTTGTTTGAAACAGGGTCTCTTTGTTTTTTGAGGCAAGGCTTATTGGTCCTTGAGTTTTGGGGATTCTTCTGTCTTCACCCCCATCCCAGGTGTGTGCTACTTACCTGCCTTTACATGGGTCCTGGGGATTCAAACTCAGGCCCTAAATCTTGTGAGGCAAGTGCTTTACCCACTGAGCTATTTCTCAGTCCAGAGCTAGATATTTTTAAGTGTTTGTTTTATATATTAAACAAATGAAGTAAATAGTCAGATACTTAGATATTTGGGCAATAAAATGTTTACTTCGTATAAATTATTTTATGGTCCAGGAACTATATATTTTAGAAACTCCAAATAGAAAAAATGCATAATGGCAACACTTAGGGGCTGTACCTACAAGGAATTGTGGGAAACGTGAATACTTGTGGATTTCTTCTGGGTCACTGTAGTCATTTTTTCTCTCAGAATACAGACACTGTGCCTGCTGTGTCAGCATCCCACTCTTTGTCTTTTGGAGGGACTCTGAATATCCTTAAGCAGATTATTAAAATAGGAGCCCATGCTATTATACCCTTTTGGAAGGATTTGCATACATAAAAAAATTAGAGATAGGTATGTATTTCTCACTTTCTACTTGGTAGAACTAGGTATGTTACCTATTGACAAACAGGCCTGCTCCAGAGAGACCATCTATGAGCTATGTATTATGGATACACTGTCTACAAAATTGTTGAACAAATAAACATAGCAATTGTATCAGAGTAAATAACGACATTTCAAATTGTGAAGTTGGATTTCAATCTCATGTTTAGAAACATGCAAATCTGGCTCTTTCCAGCAGAGGGCAAACTTCAGTTGCAAATCAGGACTAAAGCCACTTGAATTTTTCTTGATTTTTTTTTATACAGTTTTTATGGTTTACATTTCTTTCAAGATTCAGTTGTCAATTTGTGCTTGAAAGAAATGCATTTATTTATAAGCTACATGGATCCTGTTATTGAGTGTTTGTTTTAAGGCGAGATACCCCTCGGGTGCAAAGGAGAGGCACAGTGGTAGCTCTTTCAGGATACTTGAGGGGTTAAGAAAGAAAACTGCTTGAGCCCGGACACCAGAATGGGGAACACAGCAAAACCCTGCCTTGGAACATGGAATAAACATTTTCCAGAGATACAAGAATCAGGAATTTGAATGTGGCTAGGGACAGTTTGCTGATTTGGGAGAGGAGGGACCGCTTCACTAACTTGCTTTGCTGGACTTTTCGGTTAGAAGTTGATAGCTTCTTGGCTGGGGCAGGGGACAAATCTTTGCTGAGTTGTCAGCCCAGCCAGCCAGTTCACAGATGTCATTCTAAGGAGAATCCACACTAAAGATACAGAATGCTGCCAATTCGTTATTTCTGCAGGAGTTATTTTACCTAGGGCTTAGCCACATGATGGTCCCTCCACTGGTGGCACAGACTTCAGGTGTTCAAATAATTGTCCTTCTCTTCCATTCCAGTGGCTGCTGCTTCCCCCTGTGCAGTCTGATCTGGGCATGGTGGAATTCTTGCAGTCCTGGCTCCTTGGGAGACAGAGGCAGGAGAGTTGCTTGGTCTTACAAGTTTCAGACCAGCTAGATAACACAGTCGGACTCTGGCTCAAATAGACCCCTCATGTTGGTCCCAAAAGGTGTTTTCTATTCCCCAATTTTCCTTCTGTGTGGTCAAAGCAGTTGGTTCCCTTTAAGAGTCTCGGGACACTTATGTTTATAAAGCTTCTAAGTTAAAAGGTCATGCCATCTGTTTAAATGTTGGTACACATAGCTGATTTATTTTCAAATGTTCATTACTGAATTATAAAATGAAACATACACTGAAGTAATGTTATAGTAGCTCCACATCCACCTCAGAGGTGAGGGGTGTCACTTTGGCTCTTTTCATGGGGCTTGGGGAAGGGTTAGGAAAAGCTTTCAACAATGTTCAGATTTTTTTTTTTTATTGCAAAGTAAAAGGCTTTCTGGAACTCTGATTCTCAAGTGGCACTTTTTCTTTTTAAAGCAACCTCCTTTTTTCTTTTTCTTTTCAAAGGGTATACACATCTATACTGTTTGTTCTATTGTCTGTTTAAAGATATATTTCTGTGTTTATATGTGAACAAACCATTTCCAAATAGATGATAGTCAGTTCTGTAGGAAGCTACACATGTGCATACTTTTGTGTGAGTACATGGTGTGGGCAAGGAGCACAAGGACAAGGGTTTCATCGCAAATGACTCTGGTTTGAATGTGTCCCTACAAGGCTCATGTGTTAGAATGTCAGCTCCCAATGCAGCAGTGTGGAGGGGTAGTGGGACTTCTTACAGCAGCTGTGGCCATGGACCATGAGCCTAACAGATGGACTGATCTCAGGATGACTGAGTTATCACAGGACAGGTTGTTATACAAGCAAATTCTGCTCCCCAAGTCCCCTCTAGCCTTGAGCATGCTGGGGCTAAGCTTAAAGGTCCTCACTAAGTGCTGGCCCCATGCTCTTGGACTTTGCAGCCTGCAGACCATAAGCCATGAGGGACTTTGTAACTCACCCAGTCTGTGATATTCTATTATTGCAGCAGGATATAAAAGGAGACAGGGATCTATTGGGTCTGGAGGAGAATTCATCGGTCTTCACAGAGTGACCCTGTCTGCCACTTCCTGCCTCCATCCGTGACTTTGCCTGTGCTGATGGGCTTGGCTTTTCCTGCTTTCCCACTCTTAAGCTCTTTCTTCTCTTCTTGCCACTTGGAAATTTCTCTAACAGGCTGCACAAGCATCCAAGAACTGCTTTCATTGCTGCATTCTGAGAGAAGTTGTTTTTGTTACCATTGAGGTGGTTAACACATTCACTGTGCTGCTATCTGTGTGTCTGACATAATAAACATGATTGATTTTCACAAGTTAGTCAGTCTCTGTTCCTACCCTGCCGCCCTCCACCCAGAGCTGTGCTAGGCAGCTAACTATCTTGTTGCTTATATCTGAACAATATATATATTGTTCAAGGACATTCTCTTTCCTTGCCATTTTTTCCTAAACATGTTTTTCCCCTCAAACTTTTTCCATTTAGCTTGGTGAACAATCTGTCACTCATGGTTTTTCCTTGTTGTCACATTGTACTTTCAGTGGTGTGCAGGACTCTCCTGAGTTTCTTTTCTTTGGCCTTTTCCTTTAGTGGAGGGGGTAAACAGCAGTGGATAGTTAAAGACACCAACGATCGCTTGCTGCGTTATCTAAGCACTGATTCTGTTCTAGATGTACTTCAGAGCTGTTTGTGCATATTAATACATTTAATGCTCATGAGGGTTCTATGACATACACACCTTATTGTCCCACATAAGGAAACAAGAGCAGAGGTAACCCTCATTCTCGTATAGCAAGTGCGTTTGTCTGCTGAACCGTCTCCCCAGACCTTTGCGTAGATGGCATTGAGGAGTTAGCTCTGTGGTCCTCGCTTACCTTGCCTAAGGCCCTGGCTTCCATCCCTAGCACTTCAAAACAAGCAAGCAGAAAAGACTTATTTACTCACTCTTCACGCTGCCTCATTGGCGTGCTGCTGTGTGCCATCCACTCATTAATTTTTAAACTGCATGCTGTGTTATTTTGTCCATTAGGAACTGTTGTGGAATATTATTTTAAGGTATGTTACTTTTGTTTATGCTGCATTTGTTTAACTCTGTGAAGCCGTGTTACTTTGCCTGTCTAAAACACCGGACGCTCTAATAAAGAACTGAACGGCTAATAGTGAGGTAGGGAGAGAAATAGGTGAGGCTGTCAGGCAGAGAGGATAAATAGAAGGAGAAATCTGGGGGGAAAAAAAGTAGCTAGAGGAGGAGGAGAACTCCAGGGGCCAGACACCCAGCTACACAGCAAGTCACAGAATAAGAGTAAGATTTACAGAAGTAAGAGAATGGGAAAAGCACAGAGGCAAAAGGTAGACAGGGCGAATTAAGTTAAGAAAAGCTGCCAAGAAACAAGCCAAACTAAGGCCGGACATTTATAAGTAATAATAAGCCTCCATGTGTGATTTATTTGGGAGCTGGGTGGTGGGGTCCCCAAAAGAGTAAAAGAAGATCCAACAACAAGGAATAAATGAACAGTCATATTTCTTTGCAAAAAAACTTTCCAACTCTGCTATCTCCATATGCCTATATTGCCATTTCAAAGACCCTCTAAATTTGACTAGGCTTCTGCAGGATAAATTTTTAGGAAAGCAGCTTTTTTATCTGTACAGCTTGGAAATACAAAGCAACATGCAGTTTCTGATTTTTCTTAGCGTGGTCCCTAACTTTCTTAATTCCTGTAAAACTAAATTCCACTAACTCCCAGACTTCTGTGTGCCTGGGAACTTCTCAAGGAGCTTGCTAAAAATACAGAGCCTTAGGTAACAGATTCAAATACTTGGGATGTAAATATCCTCTAGTCACCAAAATATGAAGGAGGAGGTGGGTTGTGGAGTGGGGAAGGCAGGAGCCGTGAGCTCTGTAGACCCGTACAGTGAAGTGCTTTTCAGCACAGCCATTCAGGAAGCTGATGGAGTAGAAAGATTTAGCCCCATTATTAGGTCCCTTGCTGCCTTTTGGGTAGTAGCCACCTTTTAAAATTTAGCTTGCAGCTGTGGTGGGAACCAAGGGTGCCTTGTGTATTTAGTCTACAAGTAGCTGAACTTCTCCTGAGAAGGTCGAGGAGGAGCCTAAGAGGTTGTTATGGTCCATTTTCTTAAAAAAAAGATTTATTTTTCTGTGTGTGTGTTTTTTTTTCCTGCATGCTCGGTGCCCACCAAGGCTGTAAGAGTGGGCTAGCTCCCCAGAACTGAAGAAGCCAGCACCCCTAAGTGAGTTCTAGGAAACAGACTTGAGTCCTCTACAGAGCAGGGCGCTCTTAGCTGCTGAGCCATCTCACTAGCCCTGGATTTTTTTTTTTTTTTTTAAGAACTCTGTTCAGTCCCACACCCTCCTTTTGTCTCTGGGGTTTGTGAAGGGGGCATGCTCCTGCCAATAGGAACAGAGGACAGTCAAGGGGTTTTAAAAGCTGCTACTGGGTGGCAGTTTTGGCCTTTTCTCTATGTTGGTGTCCTTTTCTGCTGAATTGTGTATTTTAAAATTGCTTTGTTTTCACAGTCTCTTGAATTTATTATCTTATTTCCAACAGGAGGGAGAGGGGGAAGGGATCTGTGTCTAAGCTGAGGCATTTTGCCTTTATCCTGCTGGTAGGGTCCTACCAGGCTGCACACCAAGAGGGAGTTGGAGCTGTTGCAAAGGGAGGGTTCCATTACACAGCGTTCAGTCAGGACATTTCCTGGGTTTCTGCTTCTCTTTGTCTGTTGGTTGGAGGGACACTGTGAGAGCTGCCAAGTCCCTAGATCTATGTTTGTTGGCGCTTGGCCCATGACTGTGGGAACAACTGCTCGGTGTAACTCTAAGGTGTGGGGTATTTTGTTTCTGAAATGAAGAAGTAGGAGAAAGCCAACAAGAGTGGCCTCTGGGTCAGGGAAAGGGAAAAAAATCTCCCTCCTGCTGAGACACACACAGCAGACCCTAAAGGGAGACAGGCAACCAGGAAAAACAAGACAAATTTCCAGGTGGTTTCTGTTGCCTGTGCAATGTGAGCCTTTTTTTCTGCCCTAAGTGCAGAGATGTTCAGTAATTCTGTGTCTCGTTGATATTATTTTAATGGGAAGATTTTTCTCACAGGGATCTCCTAGGGGAAAAATAACACTGCAGCAGCTTTCTGTGTTCTACATATGTGCTTTCAAGAACATTATCTATTAATAATAAACAATTACTAGCTTAATTATCTATTAAGTTATTTGTTGCCTACCTGTGTGCACATTTCCCCAATATATATATTATGTATGCTATAATATATATATATATATATATACATATGTATATATATATTCTCTATAAGTATCATGGATGGTAAAATACAAATGCATTTTAATGTTTTTTCCAATCTACACTAGACCCCCACCCCCACTGCTGTGAACTAGATCCATGGCCTTACCACGCTCTAGCAAAGGGCTCTGCCATTGAACCCCGCCATAGCCCCATAGTAGATTTAAATTTTTTTCTTTTTTTTTGTATTTTTGAGATTATAATATAATTACAACATTTCTGCCTTCCCTTTCTTCCTTTCGAACCCTGCCATATACCCCTGCCTACTCTCCTTCAAATCCGTGGCCTTTTGTTCTAATTGTTATTGCATGCATATATGTATCTGTACTATATGTGTATTTATTCCTAAATGCAATCTGTTCAGTCTGTATAATGTTGCTTGCGTGTATGTTTTCAGGGCTGGTCATCTAGCACTGGACAATCATTTGGTGTCCTCTTCCCTGGAGGACCACCTCTCCTGCCCCCATTGTTTCTCAGTTGGCTGTAGTTCTTTGTGAAGGGTCAAGGCCTTGTGTGCTTTCCCCTAAGCAGCTGGGCAGTCCATTGGTGTCTCCTTGGTCAGCTCAGGTTGGTGAGGCTTTATGGACGTAGCTTCCGACGTTACTAAGAAACACACTCCCACAGCAAACTGCCTGCTTCTCTGTCCCTTACGGTCCTTCTGACCCTCGTCTGCAATGTTCCCTGAGCCTTAGGCATGAGAGTGTTTTATAGCTGTATCCATTGGGACTGGGCTCCACAATACTACATTTTGATTGGTTGCGGTTTTCTTTAGTGGTCTCTGTCTGTTGCAAAGAGAAGTTTCCTTGATGAGGGGCGAGGCCTGCATTTATCTCCACAGTAGATTTTGACCATGGATTTTATCAGTCATCTTATGATTTGACTTGAGTAATTTTTTTTTAACTTAAAAAGGTTCCTTACCAGACCAATGACTAATTGCAATGAACATTTGCAAGTAAAACTGAGTGGACAAAAGGGTGTGCTGTGTGACATACTGCAGTTCCCAGTGCCACTGCAATGAATAGATATGTGATAGAGAGGTGGGCAAGACAGAGGAATCAAGTGATTTTTTAAAAAAAATTTTATTTCTGTTTTTTTTCACTTTTCTTTTGGGAGGAGGCCCCAAGGGAGGAGGGCAGACAGGGAAGGACTTAGAAATGAGTGGGATGGGGTGGATGATGTGAAATTCCCAAAGAATCAATAAAAAATAAATGGTTTCTTTTTTTTTTTTTTTGGCCAGGCTGACCTCAAACTCACAGAGGTCCACCTGCCTCTGCCTCCCAAGTGCTGAGATTAAAGGCCACCACTGCCTGGCTCCTCATTCTTAAAAAGGGTAGAAACTACAGATCTAAACATTGTAACTATCTTTGGATTTGTACAAAAAATTACTCATGTAACACAAAATACTGTGCAGCACGTTCTCCTGTGTCACTGTAGGGTTTTGGACAGGTGAGGCGTACTGAATTTTGATTTGACTGAGCAGCACGTCTACACAGTCAATACGAAGAGACACCCGAGTGAAAGCAGAAACACTGGCTCCATCTCCTCTCCTTTTCTTACCAGGCTCTGTTATGTGGTTTACTTGTGACATGTCCTGAGGATCCACTGAGGTATTTAGAGCACATGATCATAGTCATCATTCAAAATGGTCTGGAAAACCTTCTCTGGTAAGTGTTGTTTTGTTGTGTGTTAGGGAAGTATTTTGAAAGCCAAGAACTTTGTATAGTATCATGATAAGATCTTGCCAATGAACATTTCAAGTCAGGGTCTTGTTAAAGAATCCCTCCATAGGCTATTAGGTCCCCAAGATTTAATGTGAACAATATATTCACTGATTTTCTCAGTGGAGAACAGAGTAAGCTCCCATTTGTGCTCCTAGGACAGAATGTTTCAAGGTGAGGATGAGGAAAGGGTGGCACACTGTTCTCAGGAACTCGGCAAATTCTGGTGATGCTGACCTGCCTCCTCAGGGCAAGCACCCTCCTGCTCCTCATGCCCACACGAGAATCAGTGACTCAGTTAGGGAATTACTTCAAAATGGAATTAATTTTGACCTTTGTAATTTTCTTTGTAATTTTATTAAAGGGACATGTGCATTGATCCATCACTGAAACCAAAAATTCGAAGACTTTCTGAAACTTACCTGGAACAACTTTTTGGACTGGATGACCAGCTGGTAATTAATCAAGCACTTCAAAACACATCTTAAGTTCCGATGGAAATACCCAAACAGATTTTAGGTTTTACAGGGGGCAGGATGCATGAGGTCAGAATCTCCTTGGAATTGAGGCCATTCAGGAAAGTAGTAACAACACACACAGAACCAAACACGTCCATTCTGACTGTCTGCCATTCTCCCTCTCTTCCTCTCATGGGCAGAAATAGCATTCCGAAAGTTGGGTTTAACAGCACACCCTATAATCTCAGGAGGCTGAGGCAGGAGGATGGAGAGATTGAGGGGCAACTCGGGCTCCTTGGCAAGATCCTCTCAAAAACAAAGCAACAGCCTTCGAGGACTCTTTAAAGCGGGGTAGTCTCTTTCCTTCCTAGTTACTCCTTTTGTGTTCCTCCCTCCACTGTCTGCTGGTGGCCCCCATGAAGGAGCATACAGGGAATCATGCTTATAAAGTTATAACCAAAATGTTAGTGAGATTGAACTTGAAAACCAGATCTGGTTGTCCCTGAAATGAGGAGCCTGATCCAGCAACTCCTCTAAAGAAAAATGGGAATAATAGAGGATTTGGAGATTTTTAGAGCAGTGTGTGTGTGCTGGCAAAAATTACATGGAGAGAGAAATGTAAACAAAAATTAGATATGCTTAGGACAGTGTATGGCATTTGGTAATGCCAGGGATATGGCCCGTGTAAGCCCAAGTAAAACTTGGGGGCTCTCAGTAAAGTTGGACATTGAAAATTGCAATCAAAGTCATATTCAAAGTGAGTGCTGAGACCCCGGAACACAAGGATGGGTTGTGGTTAGCCTTAATCCTCAGTGTTCTGCAACAGAGAAACAGATGCAGAGGACTGGGATGTTCTGCCAAGTCTGGGATTAGCTGGAGGCACAAGTGCATGGGCTAGAACCCATGCATCTGATCAGAACTGATGTGCATTATGGCGTGTAGATTAAGTAACACTTCATCAACTACAGAGCTTTGATCTACTACAGAGTGCAGATATCTGCATGCTGTATTCTTGGAGATATTTGGGGGCAACCTCAGGGACTAAAAGAGAGGGGCAGAGGACAGGATTCTGGGCTCTCCATTTCCATCTTTTCTCTCTAGAGTAAGTTTGCTTTCAATGTTATTTTGATTGAAAAAAAACCAAGCCATTGCTGTAAATAGGCTAACATGTTGGAAAACACTGATGGAGAGAGAGAGAGAGAGAGAGAGAGAGAGAGAGAGAGAGAGAGAGAGAGAGAGAGAGAGAGAGAGAGAGAACTTCCTGGCCAGTATTTTGACAAGGATCACAGAAGACATGAAATCAGGTTTCACCAATGTCTGTAGAAGTCCTTATGGAATCTTTAAACTACTGGGAAGAATTCCAAGAGGCATCAACAGTTCAAACCTAAAGTTCTACTGGAAAATAGATATGCTTTGTGATATTAAAGCACAAAGGAAAAAATGATGGAAGCTGATTCAGACCTTGGTAGGAGTGTGGTAATTTGCCAAGGTATAGAACACATGCTATAATAAATTGACAAAAAAGTAACTATGAGATTTGACCTTTTAGCAACACTGAAGAAAATGTCTTAGATATAAAAATGTGAATCTCCAGGTGCTCTGGGTTGCTTAATTAGAGAGCTCAGCCTAGGTTGGATGTAGATTAATTCACTTTTTCACACTCAGAAAAAAATATTAAAAATAACAACATTGAAGAATGAACATTAATCCTCAGTGAATTTGACATTTCAAATCATTGTATAGTAATATTAGCTTTATTTGAAATGATTTTATTAAAATGATTTATTAGCTTTATTTTACTGATTTTACTTTTTTTTTCAAGACATGATTTCTCTGTGTAATAGCTCTGGCTGTTCTAGAACCTGCTTTGTAGACCAGGTAGGCCTTGAACTCACAGAGATCTGTTTGCTTATGCCTCCCGAGTGCTGGGATTAAAGGCATGTGCTGCCACACCTGGCTGATTTTCACAAAAATTTAAAGGTCACAAACTATTACATCTCACATTGCTTAAGGTTGCTTTGCAGGATTTTACAATCTCACACTATACAGTTTTACACAGTAGGGCTGCCTATATCTGCCTGTTCATAAAATATCATGTGTCTTGTCACTTAGAAGACTGGACATAGGGAACTGGGCAAGCCAAAAAGATGCTCTTAAAAAGCTGAAATTGCTTTCATAACCACAGACAGAAAGACAGTTTAATTATGCAACCCAAGATGAGAGACTCAACCTTTGTGAGGAATAGAGTAACCCCACGACTCAATTCCCATTTCTTAGGAAAAAAAAACAAAAACCTCCATATGTGCCTACTAACGACAAGAGAGGATACTTGGAAACTTCTCACGATGGAAAAGTTGAAACATACAGGAAAGTGAGAGACTGTCACAGTTAATGCTGCAATCCAGCCTGAACGACAGCTATCCCATTGCATGTCTAGTTTATTTCCCTTCTGTCCTCGTCAGAGTATTGGAAGACCAATCTTAGGACTTATTTCTGATATGGGACAGAAGAATCTCTCAGCCAGGACACAGGAAATCTTCAGTTATACTAAATTTTTTAAAAATCCTTAGGTGTGTGTCCCTGACAGGAAAAGATGGCTGTAGAGAACATAAATGCAATACTAGGGTAGAGCATGGTGGCAGCCGAGGAAGCGCTCTAGTGGTGGTCCCACAGACATACCACGTCAAACATCCTTCAGACTACACACGTTTGCCTGTCCAAGTGCTGGGGAAGCCAAGTGAGGGACCATGGAGCCGGCTTTCAGTGTAACAAAGGGTCACTGAAGGCAGGAAGGACACAGTTGCCTATCTAACCCGTCCCCTAACCTCAAGCAGCTCAGCATCCAGGGAGATACCATCCTGTGGTGATATTGTGTCCCCCAATATATTGTGCACCCTAGTAAACTTATCTGGGGTCAGAGAACAGAACAGCCATTAGACAGACATAGAGGCCAGAAAATGGTGGCACACACACCTTTAATCCTATGACTTGGGAGGCAGAGATCAGTCTGGATCTCTGTGAGTTCAAAGCCACACTGGAAACAGCCAGGCATGGTGACACACACCTTTAATCCCAGGAAGTGATGGCAGGAAGCAGAAAGGTATATAAGGCCTGAGGACCAGGAACTAGAGCCTGGTTAAGCTTTTAGCAGCAGTTCAGCTTTCAGTTTGAGGAAACAAGATCAGCTGAGAAGTTGGCCAGGTGAGGTTGTATGTGGCTTGTTCTACTTCTCTGATCTTTCAGCGTTCACCCCAATACCTGGCTCTGGGTTTGTTTTTATTAATAAGACCTTTGAAGATTCGTGCTACACCACCCCCTTTGCCAGAGGACAGAGGCTAAAGTTCAGGCTTTAGACTGGACAGTCAGTACTAGGTCTGCCTCAGTGCAAGCCAGTGTTTGGAAGACCCTACAACCCTAATGCCCTGCCGGTTCCTGCAGACAGGCTGGGTGATGAGAGCAACCGTCCTCCCTCAACCTAGGGCAGTACAGCAGGGAGCAGGACTCCCCTGTCCCTCCTCTGGGACAGGCTCGGCCTTAGAGGTCAGTGCCAGGTCCACCATAGTGAGACCCAGCCCTCCACATACACTGGAGGCCCTATACCCAGGACAGGCCCTGGCCTTTGCTAGAGACTTGTGTGTTAGTGCGTGTTGTGAGTGACAGTCCTCTGAGCCAAATAATTGCTGTCTGGGGTAGTTCACCTGTACCCCCTTGCAAGAGGACCACCCCAGCTTTGCTTGTTGACTGTTTACACTCCCTTTATGCATGAGTGGGGAGAGTCATGGCACCCTTACCTGCTCCTGTCTCCTGGTATAAATGACTCTGTGTGATTGCACATGGCTGGAATATATAGACTAGGGCTGACACAAGGGGGCTCTATCTATGCAGCTGTGAGGATGTCCTCATCACTGCTGAGCAAAGGCTTTTTGGGTGCAACCTGGGGGCAAGAGCACCCACACTCTGTAAGTAATCCTCACCTGTGCTTTGTAAGGAAGCCAGATAAACTCAGCAGCTCCTCAGCGTGAACTTCGGCAGACTTATGTTGCACTTTGTTGTTGAGACCTTAGGAGAATGGGTAGACATTATTGATATCTCCCCTGGGAAGGAATTTTAGTGACAGTGGGACCAACTGTAGTTTGGCCCTTCACCATTTCCAGCCTTGAAATGAACCTGGGGCACATGCATCCTCCAGAGACTCGGAGGTTCTCTGAAGCTGTGGACTAGCAAGGGCTGTTTCTTTCATCGTCTCCTAACGTCTGGCGGAACAGCTGTTGCCAAGCCAGTGCTCACCAGCTGGAGTCTGGAGTTCCCGAGGGAACAGGCCGAGTCCTCACCTCTGGTCTGCATAAGTGCTTTGGCATGGATCACTGACAGCTGCATCATGGCTTCAGCACTGATCCCTGACTGTTTCCTGGGTGTGGGACATGGTAGTCAACGCAACACTTTTCCCTAGAACTTAGTTCCAGGCTGGATGAACCTAACAGTGGACAGATTCTTGTGGCTCTCATCACCAGGCCTTCCTGTACCTAGGGCTTCTCTAACTGCTTTGGTACTGGAAGAAGAAAAGCTACCCAGCCTGTTGAATTCTGTACTGGCTAAAGCCACTTCTGGCTTGTTGCTGTAGCCCTGACTTTGGACCACATCTACCCAGAGCAGTGTAGGTATTGGTTCCTCCCCAGAGTTGTGCATTCTTGGCAGGCAGTTGGCTCAGGTGGTGTGCTGGCTAGTTTTATGTCAATTTGACACAAGCTAAAGTCATCTGAGAGAAAGGACTCTTAATTAAGAAAATGCTTCCGTAAGATTGGGCTGTAGGCAAGCCTGTAGGGCATTTTCTTAATTAGTGATTGATGTGGGAGGGCCCAGGTTACTGTGGGTGGTACCACCACTGTGGGTGGTGCCATCCCTGGGGGAGTAGTCCTGCTTTTTATGAGAAAGCAGGCCAAGGAAGCCATGAGGACTGTCTTAGTTACTGTTCTATTGCTGTGAAGAGACATCATGACTAAGGCAACTCTTATGAAAGAAATCATTTAATTAGGGCCTGCATTACAGTTTCAGAGGGTGAGTTTGTTATCATCATGGTCGGAGTACTGTGGGAGCATGGTAGCACTCGGGCACTAGAGATGTAGCTGAGCACTACATTCTGATCCATAGGCAGCAGACAGAGAGAAAGAAACACTGGGCATGGTGTGTGCTATTTGAAACTTCCAATCCCACCCCCAACAAGGCCACAACTCGTAATCCTTCTAATCCTTCTCAAATAGTTTCACTCCCTTGTGACTAAGCATTCAAATATATGAGTCTATGGGGACCATTCTTATTCAAACTACAAGGAGGCAAGCCAGTGAGCAGCACTCCTCCATGGCCTCTGCATCAGCTCTTACCTCAAGGATCCTGTCTTCTTTGAGTTCCTATCCTGACTGCCTTCAACAATGGACTAAGATGTGGAAGTGTAAACAAATCCTTTTCTCCCTTCCTGGGGGATGCCTTTCTGTACACTGTGAATATATGTTGTTCCCATTGGTTAATAAATATGCTCCTTTGACCTATGGCAAGGCAGCTTAGAGGCAGGTGGGAAATCCAAGAGAGACAGGAAAGAGACAGGTAGAGTCTAGAGAGATGCGAGCCAGCTGCCAAAGGAGCAACATGTAATGGGATGCAGATAAAGCCACAGAGCACGTGGCCATACATAGATTAATAGTTATGGGTTGAGTTAAGTTATAAGAGCTAGCTAGCAAGAAGCCTACCATAAGTCATACAGTTTATAAATAAGATTATTTTATAATCACCACAGGGCTGGGTGGGACTGGAGAAAACCTTCTGACTACATGCCCAATTTGCTCTTGGTCATGGTGTTTCATCACAGGACAGGAGCCCTAACTAAGACTGCTGGTGAGAGCTCAGTGCCTTTAGTGGCCACTGGTGCAACGTTGGAGCCTCAGGGTAGGCTGTCCACAGTCTTTCTTCCCAGAGCTGAACAGAATCCTAGGAATAGTGTCTGAGCATGTGTTAACTGTGGCATCCAGGCTACCTCAGCCCCAAGAAGAGGCTGTAGACAGGGGTGCTCTTGAGGTACTCTCCTGGATCTTTTTGAACAACACATCAATGTGTATTCAGACAGTGTTCTGAGATTGGACTGCTCTTTAGTATTGGAGCAATAGTCGTCTTAGGGTTTTTTATTGCTGTGAAGAGACACCATGACCATAGCAACTCTTATAAAGAAAACATTTAATTGGGATGGCTTGCCTTAGTGGTGTACAGGCAGATGTGGTGCCGGAGCTGAGAGTGCTACATCTTGATTAACACACTGAGTGAAGCTTGAGAAAAATACCTCAAAGCCCACCCCCACAGTGACACACTTCCTCTGATCAATCCACACCTCCTAATAGTGACACTCCCTTTTGGGGGGCATGTTCTTTCAAACCACCACAGTAGTGTTAGCTGCAGCCCTTTGGAACGTTTGGACCAGGGCACTATCCTGTGCTGAAAGAGTAAGATGACTGCAGAGAGATAGACAGGAAACAGCAGCTGCTTAGAAATCTAGGTTTGGCAAGTAAACGAAACCAGACTAGGAAGGGGAGGGGGGGAAGTGCCTACTCCTTCACAATGCCTCATACCAGCAGGCATCAAGAGCTTTGAGGAAACCATGGCCTCACCTAAATGAGGTGCCAGAAACCCACCAGATGTCTAGTATGGGAGAACTCTTAGAGAATTTGAAACAACTGCTTTTACAATCTCAGTGAGCTTAAAGAAAAACACAAGTGTTTCAATACTATAAAAAGCAACAAAGTCTTAAAAGTCAGTTCAAATATACTGTCCAAGATGATGGGAGAGATTCACTGTAACCCCTATGGAAATATCAATAACTCCCCCCTCCCCTTTCACAAAATCAGAGAAAATAATCCTAAAATACATATGCTACCACACACACACACACACACACACACACACACACACACACACACACACAATCCTGAGTAGCCAAAGCTACTTTGTGCAAAAAGAACAAATCAGGAGGCATTGTATTATCTGACTTGAAAACACTCCACAAAGCTGTAGTACACAGGAAAACATGAAACAGAACAGAGAGCCTAGAAACTGGTGTATATACAGCCAACAGATTGTCAAGGAAGCTGTGTGAGAGTGTGCTGGAGAAAGGACAATTTGTCAATAAATGTTATTGGGAAAGTTGGGAATTAACATGCAGAATGAAGTTAGACCCCTGTCTCTCACCAGGAACACCAAGTATCAGCTCAGAATGGATTAAAGACTTAAATGTAAGATCCCAAACTGTGAAACTACTAGAAGAAAACAGGAAAGTAGAATGGACAAGGTTTTTTGTTTGAGAAGACCCCAAAAATAGAGGTTAACAAAAGTAGTGGGGTTCTATGAAACTCAGAAGTTTGTATTTAGGAAAAGAATTGGTTATGGAAGTGAAATGCAGCCTACAAAATGGGAGAAACTATAAAGACTATATAGTTGGATTGGTATCCAGCATGTATAAGGAACTATAAAAACTTAATAGCCCAACCCTCAAATTACCTGATTCAAAAGCAGGCGATTGAGGCAAATTGACATTTTTCAAAAGAAGACACATAAATGACCAACAGGTCTATGAAAAATGTTCAACATCATTCTTACGGAAATACATCAAAGCACAGTGAGGGTGATGCCTACTCCAGGAAGAATGACTGATACATTTTGATGAGGATGCACAGAAAAGGGAGCTACCATATTGTCCTGCCTCTTCGTATACATTAAAAGGAAATGAAGCTGGGCAGTGGTGGCGCACGCCTTTAATCCCAGCACTCGGGAGGCAGAGCCAGGTGGATCTCTGTGAGTTCGAGGCCAGCCTGGTCTACAGAGCGAGATCCAGGAAAGGCGCAAAGCTACACAGAGAAACCCTGTCTCGAAAAACCAAAAAAAAAAAAAAAAGGAAATGAAGTCAGTATATTGAATAGACATCTGGAGAGCCTCTAATTATAACACTTGAGAGACTGAGGCAGGAGGATCATGAGTTGACATGCAGCCAGGGCAAGATCATGGGACTGTCTCCAAAAAAAGCTACAGATGTCTGTAATCCCACACTAATTTCATACTGGTCACAGTAGCCAAAGAATAGTAACATTTCTATCTGGAGATGAATGACTAAAGAATGTGTACATACACACAGCAGAATAATGCAACCATGAAAAAATGGAATTCTCTCATTTCCAGAAACATGAACAGAGATAACATTAAAGGAAACAAGCCAGGCTGGGAAAGATCAGTGTCTTGGGATCTCACTGGTAGAATCTAAAAAAAAAGTTGATCTCATAAAAGTTGAGATTAGAATGGTGGTTATCAGAGGCCTGGGAGATTGGAGCTGGAGGAAACAGTGGAGACAGAATTGTTAGTGGCCCAGTTATAGTTAGGTAGGAGTGAGATGTTCCAGCTGTAGAAGTGATTACAGCTTGTGATGTACCAAGCATTTAACAAAGACAGAAGAAGTGTTGGCAAGATGGGATCTACATGGTAGGAGAGAACTTTCTGTCTCCTACAAGCTATCCTTTGACCTTCACATATGAGCTGTGGCACACACACACACACACACACACACACACACACACACACACACACACACACATACACACACACACACACAACAGCATAAATAAATAAAAATGCAATAAAATAATTTTAAAAAGCTAGAAGAAAGGTTTTTGGAAGTTATTACCATAAAGAAGTGGTAGATGTTTGAGGAGATACATTTAATTGGACCTAAACATCACCCAGTGTGTATTAAGCAAGACACTACATAGTGTCTCATTAATATGTATACTTTTTGTTTGTATGTGTCTCTTGAAATAATTGTAAAAAAGAAAAACAAGACAAAAACAGTGCCATTGTTTTACATAATTGCAACAATTGTTGAATATTTCCGAGTGCTAATTATATTCAGGCATAATTATTCCATTTCAGAGTTTCCCAAAGTCTCAAAAATGTCTTCTTATTTAATGTCTGTTAAAGTCAGAATTCAGAGTCCTCATATTGTACTTGGTTGCGTGTATCTGATTCTTCTGTAATTGACAACAGTTCTCCTGTCTTGTTTCTATTAAGTGTCTTATAAACTACATTTTCATTCTTTGTTCTAGTCATTTTTGTTGCTAGGTTTTCTATATCTACTGAAGAAATTTGATGTCAATAAGGTTCCTTTCCTTCTTCTTTTTTTTTTTTTTAAATAAAAAGCCTTTAAAAATGATTCTATATGTAGGGGTGTTTTGCCTGCATGCATATCCAGGTACCTCCTGTATGCAGTTCCCAAGGAGACCAAAAAGGGCACAGAATCCCTTGGAAGTAGAGTTACAGATGGTTGTGAAATGCTGTGTAGGTACTGGAAATCAAACCCAGGTCCTCTGCAAAATCAGACAGTGTTTCTAACTGCTGAACCATCTCTCTAGTCCTTTGCATTTTTCTTTTTGCATGCTAATGCTTTATCAACCTTGGAGGCCCATATGGTCTGGTTGACTGACTTAATTAATGCATCATAAGTCTTTAGAAGTTTTAACATAAAAGTTAATTACCAGTGATCATAATTACTGCTCACAACTGACAACTTGAACTTGAATGATTAAATGTCCTGTAGGCAATAGTATAATTACAGAGTAATTGTATTCTACACTTCATTTCAATTGTATTGTATTCTACACAGTTTCAGAGTAACAGCACCAGAGTACCACTGTCATTATGAACACTGAATGTGCAGCCAGGCATGATGGTGGCATGCACACACTTGGGCGGTAGAGGCAGCTGGTTTTCTGAGTTTGAGGCCAGCCTGGTCTATATAGTGAGTTCCAGAACAGCCAGGACTATGTAGAGAGATCATGTCTCAAAAAAAAAAAAAATTGAATATGGGTGCTAGAGAGATGGTTCGATGGTTAAAAGCACTGGCTAATCTTGTATAAGACAATGGTTGGGTTTCTCACACCATCATGGCAACTCACAATAGTCTGTAATATTACTTCCAGGGGATCTGATACCCGCTTCTGGCTTCTATGTGCACCAAGCTTTCACATGGTATACATTTAGGCCAATATTTAGACACAGAAAAATAAATATTTTCCTTCTATTTTTTTATTAATTTAAAAATTTATTTTATATACCAACACAGTTTCCCCTCCCTCCTCTCATCCCATTCCCTTTCCTCACCTCCTTTCTATACCCCTACCACCACCTTTCTACTCCTCAGAAAGGGTAAGTTGAGGCCAGACCAAGCTCCTCCCCTCTGCATCAAGGCTGAGCAAGGCATCCCACCGTAGGGAGTAGGTTCCAAAAAGCCAGCTCATGTACCAGGACAGATCCTGGTCCCACTGCTAGTGCCGCCACAAACAGACCAAGCTATACAACTGTCACCCATGTGCAGAGGGCCTAGGTCAGTCCCATGTAGGCTCCCTAGCTGTTGGTCTAGAGTTGGTGAGAGCTCAGGTCAACTATTTCTGTGGGTTTTCCTGTCATGATCTTGACCCCCCTTGCTTATATAATCCCTCCTCCCTCTCTTCAACTGGACTCCTGGAGCTAAACACAGTGCTTGCCTGTGGATCTCTGCATCTGTTTCTATCAGTTACTGGATGAAAATTCTATGATGACAATTAGGGTAGTCACCAATCTGATTACAAGAGGAGGCTAGTTCAGACACCACTCCACTATTGCTAGTAGTCTTAGCTGGAGTCATCCTTGTGGGTTCCTGGGGATTTCCCTAGCACCAGGTTTCTCTCTAACCCAACAATGGCTCCCTCTATCAAGATATCTCTTTTGTTACTCTTCCTCTCCATCCCTTCCCCAACAGGACCATCCAGATCACTCATGTTCCCATCTCCCACCCCCTCCTCTTTACTCTACCCCTGCCCTCAGTTCACCTAGGAGATCTCATCTATTTTACCTTCCCAGGGTAACCAATACATCCCTTTTAGTGTTCTCCTTGTTACCTCGTTTCTCTAGGGCTGTGGGTTGTACTCTGGTTATCCTTTGCTTTACATCTACTATTACTTATGAGTGAGTAATATAGCATGTTTGTATTTCTGGGTCTGGGTGATTTTTTTTCTAGTTCTATCCATTTGCCTGCAAATTTCATGATGCCATTTTTTAAAACCACTGAATAATACTCCATTGTGTAAATGTACCACATTTTCTTTATTCATTCTTTGGTTGAAGGACATTTAGGTTGTTTCCAGGTTCTTGCTATTATGAATAATGCTGCTATGAACATAGTTGAACAAGTGTCCTTGTGATATTATTGAGCAGCCTTTGGGTATTTGCCCAAGAGTGATATCACTGGTTCTTGAGGTAGTTTGATTCCCAATTTTCTGAGAAACCGCCATACTGATTTCCAGAGTAGCTGCACAAGATTACACTCCCACCAACAGTGGAGGAATGTTCCCCTTGCTCCACATCCTCTCCAACATAAGCTGTCCTCAGTGTTTTTGATCTTAGCCATTCTGACAGGTGTAAGATCAGAGTCGTTTTCATTTGCGTTTCCCTGATAACTAAGGATGCTGAGCCATTCCTTAGATGACTTTCAGCCATTTGAGATTCTTCTGTTGAGAATCCTCTGTTTAGATCTGTACCCCATTGTTTAATTGGATTATTTTGTATTTTGATGTCTAATTTCTACAGTTCTTTATATATTTTGGAGATCAGCCCTCTGTCAGATGTGGGGTTGGCGAAGATGTTTTCCCATTCTGTAGGCTGATGTTTTTTCTTATTTACCATGTCCTTTCCCTTACAGAAGCTTCTCAGTTTCAGGAGGTCCCATTTATTAATTTTTGCTCTCAGTGTCTGTGCTACTGGTGTTATATTTAGGAAGAGATCTCCTGTGCCAATGTGTTCAAGGCTACTCCCTACTTTCTCTTTTATCAGGTTCAGTGTAACTGGATTTATATTGAAGTCTTTGATCCACTTGGACTTGAGTTTTGTGCATGGTGACAGATATGGATCTATTTCCATTCTTCTACATGTTGACATCCAGTTAGGCCATCACCATTTGTTGAAGATGCTTTCTTTTTTACATTGTACAGTTTTGGCTTCTTTGTGCAAAATCAAGTGTTTGTAAGTATGTCAGTATCTTCAATTCAATCCCATTGATCCATGTGTTTATTTTTATACCAATACCAAGCTGCTTTTATTACTATAGCTCTATAGTAGAGCTTGAAGTCAGGGATGGTGATACCTTTGGAAATTTCTTTATTGTACAGGATTGTTTTGACTATCCTGGGTTTTTTTTTGTTTTTCCATATGAAGTTGAGTATTGTTCTTTTAAGGTTTGTTAAGAATTATGTTGGGATTTTGATGGGGATTGCATTGAATCTGTAGATTGCCAAGAACATAGGAGATCTTTCAATTTTCTGTTATCTTCTTCAATTTCCTTACTCAAAGACTTAAAGTTCTCTCATACAGGTTTTTCACTTGTTTGGTTAGAGTTACACCAAGATATTTTATATTAATATTTGTGGCTATTGTAAAGGGTGTTGTTTTCTCTGATTTCTTTCTCAGCCCATTTATCAGTTGTACATAGAAGGGCTACTGATGTTTTTTGAGTTAATCTTGTATCCTACCTCATTACTGAAGGTGTTCATCAGCTGTAGGAGTTCTCTGGTGGTCACTTACGTATACTATTTTATCATCTGCAAATACTGAAAGTCTGAATTCTTCCTTTCCAATTTGTATCCCCTTGATCTCCTTTTGTTGTCTTATTGCTCTAGCTAGAACTTTTGAGTACTATATTGAATAGATATGGAGAGAGTGGACAGCCTTGTCTTGTTCCTGATTTTAGTTGGAATTGCTTTGAGTTTCTCTCCATTTAATTTGATGTTGGTTGTCAGTTTGCTGTAAATTGCCTTTATTATGCTTAGGCATGTTCCTTGTATTCCTGATCTCTCCAAGACCTTTATTATAAAGGAGTGTTGGATTTTGTCAAAGGCCTTTTCAGTATCTAATGAGATGATCATGTGTTTTTTTTTTTTGTCTTTCAGTTTGTGGTGGTATTGTGTTCCCCAAAATATTGTGCACCCTAATAAACTTATCTGGGGTCAGAGAACAGAACAGTCACTAGATATAGAGGCCAGAAAATAGTGGCACACACGCCTCTAATCCTAGCATTCCAGAGGCAGAGATCTATCTGGATCTCTGAGTTCAAGGCCACACTGGAAACGTCCAGGCATGGAGACTCACGCCTTTAATCCCAGGAAGTGATGGCAGAAAGCAGAAAGGTATATAAGGTGTGAAAAACCAGGAACTAGAGCTGGTTAAGCTTTTAGGCTTTTAGCAGCAGTTCAGCTGAGATTCATTCCAGATGAGGACTCAGAGGCTTCCAGTCTGAGGAAACAGGATCAGCTGAGGAATTGGCCAGGTGAGGTGGCTGTGGCTTGTTCTGCTTCTCTGATCTTCCATCATTGACTCCAATACCGGGCTTCAGGTTTATTTTATTAATAAGACTCTTTTTTTCCTTTTATTTTATTTTATAATACCATTCAGTTCTACATATCAGCCACGGATTCCCTTGTTCTCCCCCCTCCTACCCTCTCCTTCCCCCCAGCCCACCCCCTATTCCCACCTTCTCCAGGACAAAGCCTCCCCCGAGGACTGAGATCAACCTGGTAGACTCAGTCCAGGCAGGTCCAGTCCCCTCCTTCCAGACTGAGCCAAGCGTCCCTGCATAAGCCCCAGGTTTCAAACAGCCAACTCATGCAATGAGCACAGGACCCGGTACCACTGCCTAGATGCCTCCCAAACAGATCAAGCCAGTCAACTGTCTCACCTATTCAGAGGGCCTGATCCAGTTGGGGGCCCCTCAGCCTTTGGTTCATAGTTCATGTGTTTCCATTTGTTTGGCTGTTTGTCCCTGTGCTTTATCCAACCTTGGTTTCAACAATTCTCGCTCATATAAACCCTCCTCTTTCTTGCTAATTAGATTCCCGGAGCTCCCCCCGGGGCCTAGGCATGGATCTCTGCATCCAGATCCCTCAGTCGTTAGATGGGGTTACTAGCACGACTATTAGGGTGTTTGGCCATCCCATCACCAGAGTAGGTCGGTTCCGGCTGTCTCTCGACCATTGCCAGCAGTCTATTGTGGGGGTATCTTTGTGGATTTCTGTGGGCCTCTCTAGCACTTTGTTTCTTCCTTTTCTCATGTGGTCTTCATTTACCATGGTCTCCTATTACTTGTTCTCCCTCTCTGTTCTTGATCCAGCTGGGATCTCCCGCTTCCACAGGCTCTCTTTCCCTCGACCCTCACCCTTCATTACTCCCACTCATGTCCAGGTTATTCATGTAGATTAATAAGACTCTTTTAAGATTCATGCTACATCAGTTTGTTTATGTGGTGTATTACATTGATAGATTTTTGTATGTTGAAACACACCTGCATCTCTGATGAAGCCTGCTTGATCATGGTGGATAATTTTTTTGATGTGTTCTGGGATTCAGTTTACCGGTATTTTAGCCTCAATGTTCATGAGGGAGATTGGTCTGTAATTATCTTTCTTTGTGACATCTTTGTGTGGTTTGAGTATCAGGGTAATTGTAGGCTCATAAAAAAAAGTTTGACAGTTTTCCTTCTGTTTCTATCATGTGAAACAATTTGAGGAGTATTGGTATTAGCTCTTCTTTGAAATTCTGGTAGAAGTCTGTGCTGAAACCATCTGGCCCTGGGTTTTTTTGGTTGGGAGACTTAATGATTGCTTCTATTTCCTTAGGGGTTATAGGTCTATTTAAATTGTTTACCTGGTTTTGATTTAATTTTGGTATGTTGTACCTATCCAGAAAACTGTCCATTTCTTTTAGATTTTCCAATTTTGTGGAGTACAGGTTTCCAAAGTATGACCTGATGATTCACTGGATTTCTGCAGTGCCTGTTGTTATGTCTCCCTTTTCATTTCTGATTTTGTTTATTTGGATGCTCGCTCTCTGCCTTTTGGTTAGTTTGGATAAGGATTTGTCTATCTTGTTGATTTTCTCAAAGAACCAGCTCTTTGTTTCATTGATTCTTTGTATTGTTCTCTTTGTTTCTATTTTATTGATTTCAACCTTCAATTTCATTATTTCCTGGCATCTATTCCTCCTGGGTGAGTTTGGTTCTTTTTGTTCTAGAGCTTTCAAGTGTGCTGTTAAGTCACTACTGTGAGATCTCTCCAACTTCTTTATGTAGGCATTTAGAGGTATGAACTTTCCTCTTAGCACTGCTTTCATAGTGTCCCATAAGTTTGTTTATGTTGTGCATTCATTATCATTGAATTCCAGGAAGTCTTTAATTTCTTTCTTTCTTTTTTCCTTGACTCAGTGGTGAGTCAGTTGAGAGTTGTTCAGTTTCCATGAGTTTGTAGGCTTTCTGTAATTTGTGTTGTTGCTGAATTCTAACATTAAGTCATGGTGATCTGATAACATACAGGGGGTTATCCCAATATTTTTTTTGTATCTGCTGAGATTTGCTTTGTGACTAAGTATGTGGTCAGTTTTAGAGAAGGTTCCATGCAGTGCTGAAAAGAAGATATATTCTTTTGTGTTTGGGCAAAATGTTCTATAGATGGCTGTTAAGTTCACTTGAGTTATAACTGTTGTATGATATTTTGTTTGTGTTCTGACAAATAAAACTTGCCTGGAGATCAGAGGGCAGAGCTAGCTACTAGTTAATCATAGAGACCAGGCAGTGGTGGCACACACCTTTAATCCCAGCACTTGGGAAGAGGAAGCAGGAAGATCAGAAGTTCAAGGCCACCCTGGGCTACAGGAGATTGAACCAGTCTAAAAGAGAAACAGAGCCAGGTGGTGGTGGTTCACACCTTTGATCCCAGCACTTTGGATCTCATGCCTTTAATCCCAGAAGAATCAGGAGGTGGAGACAGAAATATAAGGTGGGTAGAGACAGGATCTTGGGCCCATTCAGTTTTAGGATTTATAGAGACAGGATCATTCCCATTTGGTCTGAGATTTCATATGGCAGCAGTCAGCCTCACATTTCACTGTCGTTGTCAGCAGATTTGGTAAGACAATTTGGAATTCTTAAAGGGAAGAATTAATTAAAAGAGAGAGTTTTTTCTCACATTAAAAAATTGGAAACACTATTATGATGGAAAGAGTTAGATCTCTGTAAGATAACACAATAGATGATTGAAAAAATGGAACAATTAAATGAAAAGATAATCAACTTAACTGGGATTGACATAATGTTAATTATCATTTTGATAATTCTTACTGTCAATTTGATAATTCTTAGTTTATCCCTAAAAAAGTTGGTTGATGCATGCCAAGATGAAAGCCTTGGAAAACTTATTAAAACAGATCATAGAGATATTCAGACCCAGACAGAGAAATTTAAAGAAGAAGCAACATTACAATTACATTATAAAATTAAATATGAACAGCCCAAAGTTTTCAAACAACCAACCTTAATTTATCCAGTCACCTTACAGGAACAACCACCAAATGATAGGTATCTCTAAGGCTCTGTAAGAGCTGACTAGATTCCTGTGGAAATGTTAGATTTGAGGAGATTTATGGAAGTGATAGTCTCATATGATATACATTTGCCTTTTGTGAAGCAGATGTTAAATTCATGGTCAGCTAGGAACAGAATTGTCCCACAAGACTGGAGAGACTTGGTTAGAGCAGTATTGGAACCTGGTCCTCAATTAAAGTGGAGGACCTGGTGGAAAGATGAGGCTAGGACCATTGAACATCAAGTATGGCTAGAGGTATTGAAATCTCCCAAGACCAACTTCTTGGAGAGAACATTTTTGCTGGTGTACAAAGACAGTCTCTATATGATGACCACACCCTGGCTTTATGCAGTGCAGTAGCTTTGAATGCTTGGGACAGAATTGAAGAAGTTGGAAAGAGAATTCAGTCATTTACTAAATAAAGTTATACAGGGCCCAAATGAAACCTTCACTGATTTTTTTTTTTTTACAAAGATTGACTTCAGCAGTAAATAGAATGATACCAAAATCAGAAGCTAGACAAATAATGATTAAATTTTTGACTTTTGAAAATACTAATTCACAATGTAAAAGGGTGATTAGTCCTTTAAAGGCAAGATCAGCACCTATAGAGGAATGGATCTGAGATATAGTCAATATTGAATCTCATAACCATCGTTTCTCTTGGATAGGAGAGATAATTTCCAGAGTCTTGAAAAAAAATCAAGATGTCAGGTGGTTTAATTGTGGCAAACAAGGTCACCTAAAAAGGGATTGTAAACAGGACATTCCTAGAAACAATGCCCCCCCCCAATAATCCAAACAGAAGACCCCTCCCTTCTGGAGTATGCAGAAGGTGTAGCAAAGGCAGACATTGAACCAATGAATGCAGAACAACAAGGGGTAGGCAGGGTAACCCTTTGCCATTGAGAAATGCCTTGGGAGGCCTCTTACAGGTCCCTATATCAAACCTGGTTCAGTCATTCCCTGTCACTGTGGGGGAAACTCCTTCCCCAAGAAATTAAAGGACTTAATGCCTAAGGTAAAAAAAATCCATACAGCTCTGGATGATAGAAGAGATTTAGAGGATAAAACAAAAATTTCAGGAGAAACTATAAAGCAAATATTTTGGCAAATATCTATAAATGATCAAAGAACAAAGCTAAAGGTTTACAAATAAATGACATTGTAACTGAAGATCTTGTAAACACAAGGGCAGATGTAACAATAATTGCCCCACAATCTTGGCATTGAAACTAGCCTCTTCAGGAGGTAGATGTTTAGCATTTAGGGATTGAACTTTATCTCAGGCAAAACAAAACATGAGATAGGTCTAATGTATATGGCCAGAAGGACAGAGAGGAAAATTAAAGTCATATGTGGCTAATATAGCAATGAATTTATGGGGATGTGATTTGTTACAGCAATGGAATACCCAGATTAACATTCCTCCAATCTCAGAAACAAACCATAAACTGACATATATTTCTGGGAAAAATATTAAATGGTATTATAAAGAACAGTCACTGACCATTTAGGTTGTACAAAAACAGGGCACAACAGCTGTTGATCTTCCAAAGGTACCAACAACACTACTTTTAAAATGGTTGGCTGACCATTTGTCTGGGTTGAACAATGGCCATTGACATAAAGAATTACAGGCCTTAGAACAGCTGGTACAGGAGCAGCTAAATGCTCAACATATTGAGGAACTGACCAGTCCTTGGAATTCTCCTGTATTTGTTATTAAAAAGAAATCTGGAAAATGGAGAATGGTAACAGATTTAAGAGCTGTTAATAAGATGATTCATCCAATGGGCTCTTTACAACCTAGAATTGCCCTACCCTCTCTATTAATAAGGGATGGCCTATTATAGTTATTGATTTAAAAGACTTTTTCCCATATACCTTCACAAAAAAATCAATGGAATGTTCTCCCACAAGGGATACTAAACAGCCCTACCCTATGCCAATATGCCAATATTTTACACAACAGCCTTTGGTAATCATTCATGTACATTTCCCTCAATCTATAATTTATAATTATATGGGTGACATTTTATTAGCTGATTCAAATTTAGGTACTTTAGAGAAAATGTTTGAAGAAGTAAAGAAAATTTTGCCTTGTTGAGGATTACAAATTACTCCTGAAAAAATGCAAAGAGGAGATTCTATTAATTACTTACAAAATAGTAATTAAATACAAAATACAAAATAGGCCTACAAAAAATTCATCCCCAAAAGGTACAAATCCAGAGAGATTGAATGTGAACTCTTAATGACTTTCAAAAATTGGTGGGAGATATTGCCCATTGATGGCCCACTATTGGAGTAACAACTCCAGAACTGAGTAATTTGTTTCAAATCTTAAAAGGTGACAAGGACTTAAATAGTACCAGAGAATTATCAGCAGAAACTGAGAGAGAATTGGCTTTGGGGGAAAAGAAATTACAGGATGCACATGTGGATCGTTTGGATCCAGAGCTTGATTGCATCCTGGTTATTTTACCCTCTATACATTCCCATACAGGGATTTTAATGCAGAGGAAGATATTATCTTAGAATGGATATTTTTACCACACAGAGTGAAAAATTAAAGACATACATGGAAAAGGGTTTCTGAGTTGATTCTAAAAGAAAAATTAAGGCTTCATCAATTGACAGGAACAGACCCATCAGAAATTGTAATATCTTTTACTAATGTTAAAATATCTTCTTTATGGGCAGAAAATGAAAACTGGCAAAGAGCTTGCAGTAATTTTTAGGAGGGATTAGCAACAAATATCCCAAAAGCAAGAGAATTCAATTTATAAAGAGCATTAACTGGATTCTTCCTTACATTGTATGGGGAACATCAATTTCTGGAGCCCCTACATTCTATACTGATGCAAATAAATCAGGAAAGGCAGGTTATAAATCAGGAAATTTAAGTAAAGTGGCTCAAAGCCCTTATGATTCTGCCCAAAAGTCAGAATTATATGCTATTCTCATGATATTAATAGATTTTACAGAACCTCTTAGTATAGTTACTGACTCTTGATATGCAGAGAGAGTTGTTTTATACACTGAAACTGCTTAACTTATTCTTGATGAGTCAGGATTAGCTTTGTTATTTATATGATTACAGAAACTAATCAGGAATAGGAACTATCCCATATATATCCCATATCAGATCCCTCTAGCATAAGGTAATGATAAAATAGATCAGTTATTAATAGGAAATGTGCTAGAGGCCTCAAAATTTTATAAAAAAAAAAAAAACACCATGTCAATAGCAAGAGTTTGAAAAGGTTTTTCCATCACTTGGCAACAAGCCAAGGAAATTATAAGAAAATGTCATACTTGTTCGTTGTATAATCAAATTCCACTACCTGCAAGAAGTAACCCAAAGGGTACTCAAGGAAATGAAATTTGGTAAATGGACATGTTTCATTTTGCAGAGTTTGGAAAATTAAAATAGGTACACCACACCATAGATACATATTCAGTATTTCAATGGGCAACTGCTTTGAGTTCTAAAAAGGCTGATTCTGTAAGTACACATCTATTAGAAGTCACAGCCATAACATGTAGCATGGATCTTAAATAATCTTAATAAAAACAAACCCAGAGCCAGATATTGGGGTGAATGCTGGAAGATCAGAGAAGCAGAACAAGCCACAGCTTCCTCACCTTGCCAATTCCTCAGCTGATCCTATTTCCTCAGACTGGAAGCCTCTGAGTCCTCATCTGGAATGAATCTCTGCTGAACTGCTGCTAAAAGCCTAAAAGCTTAACCAGCTCTAGTTCCTGGTCCTCATGCTTTATATACCTTTCTGCCATCACTTCCTGGGATTAAAGGTGTGAGTCACCATGACTGGCTGGTTTCAGTGTGGCTTTGAACTCATAGAGATCCAGATGGATCTCTGCCTCTGGAATGCTAGGATTAAAGGCATGTGCTATCACTGCCTAACCTCCATGTTTAATGTTATGGCTGTTCTTTTCTCAGACCCCCAGATAAGTTTATTGGGGTGCACAATATATCAACCACATTAATGGGTATACAAATTAAGACTGACAATGCTCCAGCATATATCTCTAGTAAATGAAACAGTTTTTTTGCATATTACAACATAAAGTATATTATAGGTATACCACCCAATCCTAGAGGACAAGCAGTTATAGAATGATCTAATTGAACTCTAAAAGAAATGCTAAATAAATAGAAAGGGGTAATAAATACTCCTAGAAATAGATTGCATAATGCTCTATTAACTTTAAATTTTCTAAATACTAATGAGAGACATTGGATAATAGAAAAGAAACCCTGAATTACATTAGCCTGTTTACTTTAAGGATGTGTCGACCTTAGAATGGAAACCAGGATTGTGTTATATTGGGAAAGAGGTTTTGCTTTTGCTTCCACAGAAGAAGAAAAGCTATACCATCAAAATTAATAAAGATTCAATTTGAACAAGAGAGACTTCTTGATCAGAAGGGGTGATAGTTCATCAACCATCATGACCATTCACTCTAAACTAATAAAACTAACAAATGCTTTTCATTGGATCAGATATAACTTGCCAAAAGGGAAACTCCCCAAAGTTAGGCTTGGGACAGGTTTTGGTTTTTGTCTTTCCTAGAAAAAACAAAACAAAAACAAAAACAACCATTTTGAGAAACTTAAAGACTTTTGGACAAATAAGCATCCAGATAAAAAAGGAACACTACCTAGAAAAAATTACCCAGAAAAGGAATAATCTGGCCTAATGTGATCTCCCAAGTGTCCAAAAAGATGATGGGGCCCTAAAATGATGATTCCACCTGGACTATGGTAACACCACTGAGCTAACAAACACTACCTTAAGATCAGCTTTATACTACAAACTGCTCAGGACAATTTCATGGTGACTAGCTGAGATGGTCCAGCCTCACAGACTACTCTAGCCAACACTTGGGATAAGCCCCACACTTTCCCATTATGCAGAGACTGGACAACAAATGATACAGCTACCTCTCCCAGGACTTGACAATTGTCCCAATTTGTTTTAAGGATCCCCTAAAGATGCCATCACCCCCAGACATCAGGAAGTAATTTTAAGAACATGATGTCCACATTCCCAAGATGTGGGGTGGGTGGTTTTGGGTCATTCAGTAGGTTATGGATATTTTTCATCATTTAGGGGGTTGATTACAAGTTGTTATTGGTAATGAGCAGGAAAAATGCTGAACAAAGGAGATTAGATTCAGAGATCTCATTCTAAAAATGGGGGAATAAAAGGTAGATAAATTAATCTACTTTTAAAAAGAAACTACTAGTTTTAAATATTTACATTGGCTTGGATTTTTGTATATTGATACAAATTTGAGGTTGTTTTTGTTATACCGAATGTATGTTATAGAAATGATAGGATAAAAAGTAAATTATTGAATCTATTTTTAAACCCAAAATGCAACTACTAGTTTCTTTTCTTTTTTTTTTTTTTTTCTGAGACAGGGTTTCTCTGTGTAGTTTTGGTGCCTGTCCTGGATCTTGCTCTGTAGACCAGGCTGGCCTTGAACTCACAGAGATCCGCCTGGCTCTGTCTCCCAAGTGCTGGGATTAAAGGCATGCACCACCACTGCCCCGGCACCACTACTAGTTTCAAATATCTTACATTGATATGAATTTTTGTCTATTGATAAAAAAATTTTTGAGGGCAGTTCTCTAACTTTATTTGACACTCAGCAGCTTAGTTCTCATCCACATTGACTGTCTGTAGATTTTTGAATGTGGTAACAGGTAAGTAAGTTACCAATGTGTAGAGCTTGTTTGGTGAGTCCACATCCTCATTAGGTTTTCTGGAGAAACTTACATGGATATGGTATGGAACATTCCTTATTCCTTTGGCCCAGATGGCTTTATTGAGCCAAGTATCAATGTGCACAACTAGAGTCTCCATCTCCTTCATGGAAAATTTCTGGATTTCTTTGAAGCCCACTCCATGGATGTGCTTGTGAATGTTATGAATGTTGATGGTGTATTTTTGGGTCACTACCTTGTTGACGGCAGAACAGCCCTTCTTCTTTTCACCACCCTTCTTTGTGTGAGCCATCACCCTTGATCATAGATCCTTGGGTTAGCATAGGAACAAATCCCAGCAAGCCAGCCTGCCATGTGCCTAGAGAGGATGGAGCTGGATTTCAGAGCCAGAACCTGCAGTCATACTTACTCTGTATATTAATACAAATTTAAGGTTATTCTGGTTAGAACATTCATTACATATGTTTCTACTATTGTTCAAGATATTGTACCCATACAGCTCATCTAGCAATGTAATACACATTTCTAGTCCTTGAAAGTTGTTTTTACAAATTATTTAGGATAATAAAGAAATGCAGGTTAGTAGTTAGTCACCTATTACAATCAAACTTATAGTCATGTTAGGTATGTTTTCAAGATCAAACATATATTTTAGATAGGCAGGTGGTCTTCAAACACTTCAGAGACCTACAGAATATGGCATTTAAGATGTTTTAATAACATAAGGTTCTTTTTTATTTTATTTTTTATGACAATGAGACATGTCTGCTCCTGGCAGCACCAATCTACTTCAGAGAAGACTGTGGGCATTGAAAAAACTCCCTATGGAGTCTACTTTCTTTGTTAGATGCTAGGCAAGAAAATGCCCTTGCCTCAATTCTGAAAGTATGCTGTCTAAATGGGACAAGCAGGACAGAAAAGAAAGTGACTTCAGAACTTTGTCAAGACAGAGTCAGACAGTTCTTCAAAAATTCTGCTTCACAGAAAAGTCTATCAGATATGCTAGACCTGTAGGCCAAAGATGAATGCCCCAATGTTGAAGAGGAACCTTGGGTGATTGTCCAAGCAGCCAGTTGTTTCTGTCATTTCTTATTTTTGGAAGTTGTTTGCTCTACACTTCCTGTTTACTCAGGTAATATTATAGCCTTCTCAGGTCTCTGAATGGAGTTGAAGACTAGATAGTTATAGTTTTAGTTTTCCTTGTTACCAGATTTAAAAAAGACTCATAAAAGAGGTGTAAAGTGTATAAGGTTGAGAGACATCAAAAAATAGTTTTGGGTTGGTAACGCAAGTTAGGATAGAAAGTGAATTAGGTACAACACTTTGGACTCACCAAGGTAGGATAGAGTATTTTCTTTGAATTTGTCAAATGCTAATGAACTAGACATTGTTAATGTAATTTGTAACAAGAGCCTTAATGGTCTATATATATCAATTTATTAAGGGGTTCTATGGGGAAAACAAACTCACTGATATAGGATAAGGTAAATCCAGTTGCAGAGTCCTTGGAAAGCTGAGGACTGATCACACATTGCTTCACCATCCAAGAGAGCATGACCCTGTAGCCAGAAAGTTTTCTCCTGTCCCACCTGGCCCCATGGTCCTGCAGCTGCTTATAAAATAATCATTCAGAGGCTTAATATTATTTGTAAACTGTATGACCTATGGCAGGACTCTTGCTAGCTAGCTCTTATATCTTAAATTAACCCTTTTCTATTAATCGATGTTTTGCCATATGTTCCATGGCTTTACCAGTCTGCTGGCATGTTTCTCCTTGGGCAGCAGGCTGGTGTCTCTCCAGACTCTGCCTTTCTCTTTCTTGTCTCTCTCCTTGGATTTCCCACCCGCCTCTAAGCTGCCTTGTCATAGGCCAAAGCAGCTTATTTATTAACTAATGGGAACAATATATATTCACAGCATACAAAAAGACATCCTTCGGCATGACCCCCTTTCTCCTCCCTTTTAAGTGGTCACATAGGCAGATAAGAAGCATCACCTCCATCAGGCCAGATAGCCCTAGGTCATGGGTGGAATGAATTCCCACTATAGTAATTATTGTCTTTATATATTTTATATAGTTATTGTACTTATTGTATATATCTTTCAATGTTAGTTGAAACCTTCACTTTTTATTTTAGACAAAAAAGGGGTAAATGTTGTGTGATATTGTTTGTGTTCTGACAAATAAAGCTTGCCTGGAGATCAGAGGACAGAGCTATCCACTAGTTAACCATAGAGGCCAGGCAATGGTGACACACACCTTTAATCCCAGCACTTAGGAAGAAGAAGCAGGAAGATCAGGAGTTCAAGGCTACTCTGGGCTACACAAGATTGAACCAGTCTAAAAGAAAAACAGAGCCAGGTGGTGATCATTTATACCTTTGATCCCAGTACTTTGACTCTCATGCCTTGAATCCGAGCACTTGAGATCTCATGCCCTTGATAGCAGCACAATATAAGGTGGGTGGAGAAAGGATTTTGGGCCCATTCAGTCTGAGGATTTCTAGAGGTAAGAAGTCTCTAGTGGATGGCTGCTCTGCTTCTCAGATATTTCAGCTTTCATCCTAATATCTGACTCTGGGTTTTTATGATTAAGACTAAACAGATTAACGCTTCACATAACATCTGTTAGTTTCCTTATTTCTCAGTTTCTATCTGGCAGACCTGTTCATTGATGAGAGTGGGGTGTTGAAGTCTCCTACTATTAATGTGTGGGGTTTGATATGTGATTTAAGCTTTAGTAATGTTTCCTTTACAAATGTGGTTGCCCTTGTATTTGGGGCATAAATGTTCAGAATTGAGACATCATCTTGATGGATTTTTCCTGTGATGAATATGAAATGTCCTTCTCCATTTCTTTCGATTAATTTTAGTTTGAAGTCTATTTTGTTAGAGATTAGGATAGCTACACCAGCTTGTGTCTTAGGTCCACTTGATTGGGAAACCTTTTCCCAACCCTTTACTCTGAGGTAATGTCTATCTTTGAAGTTGAGGTGTGTTTCTTGTATGCAGCGAAAGGATGGATCCTGTTTTCATATCCATTCTGTTAGCATGTGTCTTTTTTGTAGGTGAATTGAGTCCATTGGTATTAAGAGATATTAATGACCAGTGATTTTTTCATTCCCATTATTTTTTGGTTTTGTTGTTGGTGATAGCATGTGTGTGTTTCCCTTCTTTGGAATTTGCTGGTGTGAGATTATCTATTGGCTATGTTTTCATGGGTTCAGCTAACATCCTTGGGTTGGAGTTTTCCTTCTAGTACTTTCTGTAGGGCTAGATTTGTGGATAGGCGTTGTCTAAATCTGGTTTTGTTATGGAATATCTTGTTTTCTTGGTCTATGGTAATTGAAAGTTTTGCTGGGTATAGTAGTCTGGGCTGCCATACTTGGTCTCTTAATGTCTGTGAAACATCTGTCCAGGACCTTCTGGCTTTCAGAGTCTCCATTGAAGATTTGGGTGTAATTCTGATAGGTCTGCTTTTATATATTACTTGGCCTTTTTCCTTTGCAGCTCTTAATATTTTTCTTTATTCTGTATGTTAAGTATTTTGATTATTATGTGGCTAGGGAATTTTTTTTGGTCCAGTCTATTTGGTGCTCTGTAAGCTTCTTGTATCTTCATAGGCATGTCCTTCTTTAGGTTGGGAAAGTTTTCTTCTATGATTTTGTGGAATATATTTTCTGTGCCTTTAAGCTGGAATTTTTCTCCTTCTTCTATCCCTATTATTCTTAGATTTGGTCTTTTCATGGTGTCTCAGATTTCCTGGATGTTTTGTGTTAAGAATTTGTTGTATTTAACATTTTTTTGACTGATGAATCTATTTCCTCTAATGTGTCTTCAATGCATGAGAGTCTTTCTTCCATCTCTTGTATTCTGTTGGTTTTGCTTGCATCTGTAGTTCCTGTTCATTAGCCAGATTTTCCATTTCCAGAATTCCCTTGGTTTGTGTTTTCTTTATTGCCTCTATTTCAATTTTCAAGTGTTGAACTGTTTTCTTCACCTGTTTGATTGTTTTTTCTTGACTTTCTTTAAGGATTTATTGGTCTCTTCCAATTTTTTGTTTGTCTTTCCTTGATTTCTTTAAGGGAATTTTTTATTTCCTCTTTAAGAGCCTCTATCATCTTCATAAAGTTATTTTTTTTTTTTTTGGTTTTTCGAGACAGGGTTTCTCTGTGTAGCTTTGCACCTTTCCTAGAACTCGCTTTGGAGACCAGGCTGGCCTCGAACTCACAGAGATCCACCTGGCTCTGCCTCCCAAGTGCTGGGATTAAAGGCGTGCGCCACCACCGCCCAGCCATAAAGTTATTTTTAAGGTCATTTTCTTCTGTTTCATCTGCATTGGCATGTTCAGGTCTTGCTGTTACAGAATCACTAGGTTCTGGTGGTGCCACATTGCTCTTTATGTTGTTGAATGTATTCTTACACTACCATTTACCCAACTGGGTTTGGGATAATGATAGGAACAGGTGTTGATTCTTGTGATGTCTTTGTTGGATGGGTCTTTTGTTCCTTTATTGTCTGTTTCATTTATTCTCTTTCACCCTGAATGACCAAGGATTCTGATGATTGTCTGGTTGTCAGGTTGAGTATGGTTGTCTCAGCTGAGGTTTGTGGCGGTTTGGGTGCTTAGATCCAGAGTATCATCTGGTTCTTCTTGCTAGTGTGGGTTTTACTTATGCCTGTGGGGTCTGTTCTTCCAACTGGTTTGGGTTGCACCTGTGTCTATGGGGTCTGTTCTTCCAGCTGATGTAGGTTTTGCCTGTGTCTGTTCTTCCAAGTGATGTGGGTGGCGCTTGTGCCTATAGGATCTGCTGATGTTGCTGGAGAGGGCTGTTCATGGGGTGGGGGCTGCTCTTCTTCCAGCTGGTGCCAGTGGTGCTTGGGCTTTTAGGGGCTCTTCTTCCAGTTTGTGCAGGTAGTGCTTGTGCCTCTAGAGGCTGCTGATTTTGTGGGGGATGGTTGGCCAGGGGGAGGATGATGGGTTCTGTGGGTTTGAATAGCAGAGTGGGTCTTGTAGTTTACAGGGTCCAATGGGTGGAGGTGGTGGTGGAACAGCCAATAAAAGTAATACACTACACTCTTTTTGTTACCTAAAGTAATTATTGCTCAATGTTGATGTCACCTACTTTTCTTTTTGATATAATTATGCTTTTCCAGTTATATGTAACATTACAAAATATAGAATTACATTAAGGGCTAATCTATCCCTCCTTTTAGGTAACCAATTTTAGTGTTTCTTTCTTTATTTATTTATTTTTTTTTGTTTTTCGAGACAGGGTTTCTCTGTGTAGCTTTGCGCCTTTCCTGGAACTCACTTGGTAGCCCAGGCTGGCCTCGAACTCACGGAGATTCGCCTGGCTCTGCCTCCCGAGTGCTGGGATTAAAGGCGTGCGCCACCACCGCCCGCTTAGTGTTTCTTTAAAACATGAGAAATAATATTGTCTTCCTCTCCTCTGTGACTTCTTACATACACACACAGACACAGCATACACCCTGCACATACACACTGCACACACACAGTACACACATTGCACAAACTGCATGTACATATACATACTGTAAACACACTGCACATACAACATATACACTGCACACACTACACAACACACACAGTACACACACTGCACATACTCCACATACACTGTACACACTTTGTACACCACAATGCACACACTGCATGTGCACACTGTACACACTATACAACACACTGCATACACACAGCACACACTGTGCGCGCACGCGCACACACACACACACACACACACACACTGCACACATAAACACAGCACAAACCTATCTATAATCTTCTACATATTTCCTCCTTAAATATCTCCAGGAGATATATTCATATATACAGCTTTAAAAACTGAATCTTTTAATTTATATTTGAGAATTTTGTATATGATATACACAGCTTTTAAAATGGTGCTGTCACCAGGAGTGCCATTTAACAAAAACCTAAAATCAAAATGAAAAAACATGGGCTTTAAATAGTCTCACAGATGTAAATAAAGCTCATCTCGGAAAAGGAAAGTGAACCTTAGGACCATTGGGCTTGGCTTTAACAGTCTGGGAAAGGTACGTCCTGTGCTGTAGACAAGAAGTTTTGGTAACTAAATCCTGAACCTTGCTATCTGTCATAGTATTCCTTTTCTTTTGAGACTGGACAGAGGCAGGCATAATGGCACACCCCTTTAATTCCAGCATCGGGAGGCAGAGGCAGGTGGATCTCTGTGAGTTCGAGGCTAGCCTGGTTTACAGAGTGAGTTCCAGGACAGCCAGGGTTACACAGAGAAACCCTGGCTCAAAAAAAAAAAAATAATTAAAAACAACAACAACAAAAAAGAGAGAGAGAGAGAGAGTGACTGACTGGATAATTACTCCTGAGAAGGCATCAAACTTAAATATTTCTATAATCTGGAACAAAGTATGGGAATAATGGTTTGAGTTAGATTAATGTTTTCTGTAAATTTAAATGTAACGTAGAAGAATAATATCAATTCTGTGGTACTTGTGTGTACTATTTCCTGTTATTTATGGCATCTGAGATGTAAAGAATGCCTTTACCAGCACTCATGAGTTGGAGGCAGATATTCCATGTCAACCTGATCTATATAGCAAGACTCTTCCTCAAAAGCAATATTTGTAATTAGTCTGAATTGTTTCAGTGACTTTGCTTAATAAAGTTGTTAATAAACATCTACAAGTTTATGAAAAATATTTTTCAAAAGTTGTATTTATTTAAATGTGTTTATTAAGTAGAGCACTGAAAATCAAGTGACAATGAGCATTCCTTCACACACAAAATCCTTTAGTTATCAAGGTGCCTTTCAATAAACTGCAGAAGATGAAGAATGACTCACGGTGAAACTCTAATTCCCTAGTCCTTCAAACCCTGTCATGGCACTGTATGCACAAACCGCTGTTTGCTCTGTTTCAAAGATGCATTTTGCTGTTGTTTCTGTGTGTCTTGAGCTTGAGAGGCCATCTGAAGGAGATACTAGCCTGGTTCTTTTTCTGAGAGCCTGGTGTCTGGCTGAGGTGGTGTTTCATGTGTCTACACCTGCAAATCCTTAAGATCCAAAGTGGTCCTTCATCCCCTGAGCTCCTCGACTTGCTGAAGGTATCCTAGGTGACAATACTCTCTACTCTAGCAAGTCAAACTTGTACTTTTAATGCTGAGACTTTTCTTTACCTGCCATTGTGCAACCGCTCTGTAGCAAGAACTCAGATAACACTTTCAATTCATTTTCCTTAGCTCTGAAAAGAAGAGCTGTTCAATACAATTTTGATTAGGAGCTTTGCAGTATTTCAAATTTTGGCATTATATAAGACCTTGTGATTTTTTAAAATATTATATTAGTTCAAAATTACAAAATTTAAAGTCACATGAACTTTGTTGGCACTGTATTTTGTGCACAGAAGTGAGCATATACCACACCCTCACATACACATGCAAAACAACAACAACAACAAAAAACAGACAGAAACATTCTCGGTCCTTAACAGTAGGCATGTGCACAGAGTAAATATGTTACTGTCATGTTTATTCTTCAAAGAACGTACAGAGGCCAGTCAGTTCAAACTGTCTTTAGCTGTCCCTATGTTTATTATGAATATTTGTATGGAATAAGTTTGTTTCACCTTAAGTAGATTCCATGGTTTATACTTTTATTTTTGTGGTTTTCTTTATCCTTCTTGTTTAGAGGAGAGAATATCATTTTATAGCACTGACAGGCAAAACCCAGTCTTGATAGTGACCAACAGACTACAGTTGCTTTTTCTTTTCTCTTTGAGCCAAGGTATCATGTAGCTCAGGCTGGCTTCAAACCTTCTGTGTAGCTGGGAATGATGTTGAACTTGTGTTGGGATTGCAGGCATGCACTACCAGGAGAATTAGGGGTTTTCAGGCATGTGTCATTGGGATTCAAACCCAGGACTTTATGCATGCTGGGCTAGCAGTCTACCAACCGAATCATATCCTCAATTCTGCAATTAAATGCTCATAAGCCAACAATAACAATGTTGTAACTGCTTATCTTTAAGTGTTTTAGTCTAAAGTAAGTGGGATGTAATGAGATCATTCAAAATGTGACTCTACTCAGGGAACATTGCATAAGAGGGGGAGGAAGGGAATGTAAGAGCCAGAGGTGGAGAAAGAGCAGGGTGAAACTGTCTCCTGAACAAGGCAGATCTGCTGCACTCATGAACTCACAGCAGCTGTGTTGCCTGCATAAGACCTGAGCAAGATCAAGTCCGTCAGCTTTATATCATTGGGGAGAAGTTAGTTTTCTTTAGAGATGTGAACCCCGGTATGTTGTGGAATATTAGTTTAAGATGTGTTAATTCATTTATGCTGTGGAACATTGGTTAGTGGTACAAAGATGCATTGCATTCTTTTATGTTGCATTTGTTTAACTCTGTGAAGCTGTGTTACTTTGCCTGTTTAAAACACCTGGTTGGTCTAATAAAAAGCTGAATGGCCAATAGCTAGGCAGGAGAAAGGATAGGTGGGGCTGGCAGGCAGCGAGAATAAATAGGAGGAGAAATCTAGTGAAGAGAGGAGTGAGAAAAGGAGGAGAGGAGAACACCAGGGGCCAGCCACCCAGCCACACAACCACCCACAGAGTAAGAAGGAACAAAAGATATGCAGAAGATAAAAAGATAAAAAGCCCAGAGGCAAAATGTAGTTAAAGAGAAACAGGTAATTTAAGTTAAGAAAAGCTGACTAGAATCAAGTCAAGCTAAGGCTGGTCATTCATAAGTAAGAACAAGGGTCTGTGTATTTATTTGGGACCTGGGTGGTGGGCCCTCAAAGAGTAAAAAAAAAACAAAAAGAAAAAAACTACACCGATAGGTTGACCGTGTTCCAGTGGTTGGTCCCACAGCCATGTGTATGTGAGCAGTGCAAACTGGATCCAATAGTGCATAAAGCTGGGGCGGGGTGGAGTTATGGGGTGAGTCTGGGAGAAGTTAGTGGAAGGGGTGGAGTTATGGGGTGAGTCTGGGAGAAGTTAGTGGAAGGGGTGGAGTTATGGGGTGAGTCTGGGAGAAGTTAGTGGAAGGGGTGGAGTTATGGGGTGAGTCTGGGAGAAGTTAGTGGAAGGGGTGGAGTTAGAGGGTGAGTCTGGGAGAAGTTAGTGGAAGGGGTGGAGTTAGAGGGTGAGTCTGGGAGAAGTTAGTGGAAGGGGTGGAGTTAGAGGGTGAGTCTGGGAGAAGTTAGTGGAAGGAATAGAAGGCAAATGTGATCAAGATGCACTGGATGCATGTATGGGGTTTTCAAAGAATTTATAAAAGTATATGAAAAAGATGACTTCAATAAAAATAGGTGATAGACATAAATATAATTTCTAAATATGTAAGTGGTATTAATTCTTCCCCTCTTCTCACCAGAGGCAAATGTTGTCCCAGCTCCTTATCAGTCTTGTGAGGCAGCCTCTCTTTTCTTTCTTGACAGGTTCTCACTATGTAGTTCTGACTGTCTGGAACTCACTACATAGACCAGGCTGGCCTTGAACTCACAGAGAACTGCCTGCCTCAGCCTCCCCAGTGCTAGGATTAAAGGTGTGCACAGTCATGCCCAGCTTTGTCCTATTTATTTCTGATGTGCAGTTCATTTATTTATTTATTTTAGGTGACTCCAGAGTTGATGATAAAAGCATGTACATTTTACACTGGACGTTTAGTAAAGAATCATTTTGGGTAAGAATGTGTTTTCCCATATCATTTCTTTGTCTTTGCTTTTTTATCCTGCTATTATCCACACAGAGGAAAGCTCACTCTTTGCCATCTGTGCTTTTCGTATAGTTGATGAGTTTATATTTAGTTAAAATACCTCCTTTTTGAAATACAGCTTGTCTAAAATCCTTGGAATTGGATGTGTTTGGGAACTTAAATCTCTTTTTTAAATCATCATTAAGGCGATTCTCTGGGTAAATTGAAGTTATAATAATGATGTTATCTCAAGATGTGCTTATTTTATTAAAAAAGAAATATGACTGCCATACAGCATCTTAACTGCCAGGAATTCTTCAGGACACCAATTTACAGGTTTTGTGTGTGCGTGCTGTGATTTTGAGGGGTTAAAAGGCATCTCATTTCTTATTCCCCTTTATTTACTACTATATTATCCTAGCTTCAAAGTAATATTTTGAAAATAATGTTTTTCTGTATCTTTTGCCTGCAGTGGTTGGAGGGAAGTTGCAATACCTCGTGCAAATCAGGAGGCTATCTTGGCTGAAAAAATGGACAGAGCAATAACACATGACAATTTTAGATGTCAAAAAGTATTTTTTTATCACTGGCTGTCTTATGTGATAACCTGTAGAGAAAGGCTTATAGGTAAATGTCTACACCATAGCACTTAGTTCTGGTGTTCAATTATGCAATGAATCAACAGACTAATAGTTAAACCTAGAGAACATGTAACTTTTGTGTGTAGAGAATTGTCATTAAATGAACCAATTAAAAGTACTTACTGTAAGGCTAGGTGTGGTGGCACATGCCTAACAGCACTTAGAACACTGTGACAAAAGCAGGGACTTCCAGGCCAGCCTGGGCTACAGAGGGAGACCTTGTCATAACAAAACAGTAACAAAACTTAATCATTTTTGTTAGATTCATTTTTAAATATTTGATTGCAATGTAAAGTACTCACAGTTAACATCAAATCATATGTACATACATTTATATATACACACATACGTATACTTGTGTGTACATACATACATTTGTACATACATTTATACATACATGCATACAAGTATATATACATATGCTTATTTATATATACATATACTTGTATTGTGTTTATATAAATAAGGAGCTACCGTTAGCTTTTTTGTGTGGTACTGAACCTAGGGCCTTGTACATACCAAGCAAGCACTCCTCCATGGAGCTATATCCACAGACCCCTTTTTCCTTTTCAATTTGAGACAAAGTCTTGCTAAATTGCCTAGGTGGTCCTTGAACTTGCAATTCCCTACCTCCCTGGTAGCTGAGATCACAGGCCTGGACTACTAGGCCTAGTTACTTCAAGCTTTTATGCATAATACCGTGCTAGTTAGTTCTTGTTAGAGACCAGTTGACTACAGTCTGCATTCCTTATCCATATTTCCTTTAACGTCCATGTGGAGAAGCTTAAAGAAACCATTTTCTTGGAATGTGATGCATGGACAACACATATGTGATCTTAGCAGGGTCAGAGGACCCCAGCCTTTTGGTTGCAGTTCTGGATACTAACTTATACCTGTGGTTGTGACCAACCAGAAAAATCAGTGATCTCACTCTTGCTCTTGTGACAAGGTCTTACTATGTAGCCTAGGATGGCCTTGAATTCAAGACAACCCTCCTGCTTCAGCCATGGTATTCTGAGATTACAGGTGTGAGTTACCACACCCAGCTGAAAATCACTTCCTTTTGAGCATTGTTGTCTCTCCCTGCCTCAAAGTGGACTGTGAAGGTTTTAACATAAACATGATGAAGGGTTAGCAACTGGTTAACTGGCTAGCATGTCACAAGGTTGTCATAGTAGGGAATGATGCTCTTCAAAATCCTGAATGAACTGAAAGCTCTTGAGAGTCAGGATGCCTTGCACCAGTTTCTTGACTTTTCTGCCCCTCTAGGTTCTCCTTGGCTCTCAGCACCTTCCTCCCATCTTTTGTGGCTTCTTGCTCTGTTACCTGGTGACTTTTGTTTTTCCCAAGCCTTTTCCTATGTCTGCCCTTCCCTCCTCTTTAGCTCCATCTCTTCTCTGCTTTGCCTTTCTTTCCACAGCTCCCATGCACACTCAGGTGGAACTACATGGTGCCAATGGTCCTCTTTCTTTTGTCCCCCTTTCTGCTCTCCTATTCCTTAATTCCAGCCTTCTCTTTTCTATGGTTCACATCCTCCTGAGTCTGCCCTGTATCATTATATACTCTGTGTCATCTTATGCCTCCCTAACTCACAACGCAAAATAGTCACATATTTATAAAGCAGATATTATACTGTCAAGATTTATATTCCTGTTTGTAATTTAAACCAAGTCACCAAAGTTACATCATTTTTTGGGGCTGGAGAGATGGCTCAGCCAGGTAAGAGCACTGGCTGCTCTTCCAGAGGATGGGAGCTCAATTCCTAGCACCCAAAACTGTCCATAACTCCATGGCCAGGGGATTTGATTTCCTTTTTTGACTTCCATGAGTACCAGACATGCACCTGGTCCACAGACATACATATGCAGGCAAAACACACATACATTTAATATCCATGAAAATAGAAACCCCAAAGTTGCATAATCTCTCAAAAAGACCCAAGTTACATTTGTATGGTCACAGTTCATGGACACTGTTCCTCTTTTTCTATCCTCAAGTCAAGATATGTTCTATACAACTCTTGATTATAAAAAACTTAAAGTTTTGATTATTGTCAAAAATTCTAAATAATAAGCCTAACCTGTGATTATCAAAGTAGTACCATTAGAAGTGTTTTATTATATTCTTATGTCATGCAATGTCTTAAATGTCTAATAAATATTCTAATCTAGTTTAGAAGATATATTATATAGTAATATTAATTGATATAAAAATGAAGTTTTGAAAAAAATATGCTAATACCTCCCAGAATATACTTGTTACAGAAACCATCCATTTGTGTTTCAGTCTGAAAGCATTGATATTTGTAAGCTAATTTGTCCTTGAAAAGACATTTTATTAGGTGGACAGACCTGGCTTTGCCATTCTGTCGGGAGCTGAACTTAGTCTTGGTGCTGAGCTCTGCTGATAACTAAGATGGCTTCAGTGCAAGGAAGAAGCAGAGCCTGGGGAGTTAATGAGAACACAGCAGATGTGGCATTGTGAATGCACATCCAGTTCTCAGTTGGTGACAACTGCCCAGTGGGGGAACTGGTCATAAGCTGACCTAGCTGAGTTCTGCCTTCTCAAAGAGAAGATCTTAGGACAAAACTGATGTTCAGTGAGACTCCAGGGAGATGCTCAGTGATGTTCAGTGAGGTTGACAGGCAGAACCAAAGAACAGAGACTTTAGACTTTCACCTGTGGTGCTGGAAACTGCTTGCTGTCATGTTTTGTTCTGTTTGCACAGCATTCAAATGAAAAACAATTGCCAAAGTTTAAATATCAGAAGTATTCACATACAATTCAGATATCTATTTTCAGTTGAAAGTGAAAACCCAAACCAAAGATAAAGAGAAAACACTAAACCTTAACTTCTGAGAGAAAATAGGGGAGCCTGCAGCCAGGTGGTATAGCCAGTGCAGCCAGGTGCAGCCAGTGCAGCCAGCATAGCCAGGTGCAGCCGAGTGTAGCCAGTGTGCAGCCAGGTGCAGCCAGTGCAGCCAGTGCAGCCAGCACAGCCAGCGCAGCCAGTGCAGCCAGTGCAGCCAGTGCAGCCAGCACAGCCAGTGCAGCCAGTGCAACCAGCGCAGCCAGCACAGCCAGCACAGCCAGCACAGCCAGTGCAGCCAGTGCAGCCAGCGCAGCCAGCGCAGCCAGGTGCAGCCAGCACAGCCAGCGCAGCCAGTGCAGCCAGCGCAGCCAGTGCAGCCAGCGCAGGCAGGTGAACTTGAGGAGCCTTCCTGCTCCCCAGCCTGTTTGCTTTTCCTGGTTCCTATGTTTGAGTTGTGGACCTCTAATTTACATGTGTCAGGCAATCTACTTAATTCTAGAACACATAATTCAAAGACATTGGATCTCAATACTATGTGGTGATTATGATTGTTATGAAATGCTTAGAAGTTCCAGTTTTGTAAAAGATAAATTTGTTTTTCAGAAAAGAAATATATATATATATATATATATATATATATATATATATATATATATATGTATATATAAAATCTCTAAGGGCAAAGGTTTAAAAAAGTCTCTAGAGCATTATCTAATGCTATCAGCGGTAACTAATTTTAGTGTGATTAAAATGAAGCAGAAACTGTCAGATATATTAGTTTATAGTATTTTTAGAAGCAGCTTTCACTACATGCAATAACCTAGTACATTTCCTGCAGTTTCACTGTTACGGTTGCGACAGATGTTCTGTGTCCAAAGGCAAAAAATTATCCTAGCAAAATGGAAGGAGAAAGCCAGACACAAGAGTAAGACGAGAGAAGATGAGTTGGTATGATATTAGACACTATTTGTTTAAAAGAAGGAAATATTTTAATATTTTGCTTAAAGATATTGATGAAGACACTAAAAGTTCTGTTTAATCAATTGAGATGTTAGATGTCTAAACTACAAGAGTCTCTGATATGGATAAAATAAAGAATGATAAGGACTCAGTAAATTTGTTCCTTTTCTTCTTTTTTTTAACAAGACAAGATTTCTCTGTGTAGTTTTGGTGCTGGTCCTGGATCTCGCTGTGTAGACCAGGCTGGCCTTAAACTCACAGAGATCCACCTGACTCTGCCTCCCTAGTGCTGGGATTAAAGGCATGAGCCACCACCACCTGGCCTGTTCCTTTTCTAAATGAGATTAAATTGCTTTTCTTTTCTAATATTTAATGTCACAGTTTCAATAGTAAATGTTTTCTTTAAATTACTAATGTTTTTAAATTACTGATTAAATTAGTAATTACTAATTACTAATATTGAAGGATTATTTATAACTAAGACATTCACCCATAATTTAAGCAATTAAAAGGGAGGACCTGAGGAACCACCTGCAAACTTAAAACTACCTTCTTTTGCTTACATTATTTCACTATTTTACTGCATCAATTGTTTTAGAATGTTAGAGTACTTGAATCAGATACAGAGCTATGTAGCTAGAGTTTTCCTGCCTTGCCCACAGTCAGGACAAATCTTTGTCACCCACCAGTCCCACAGCCGCTCAGACCCAACCAAGTAAACACAGAGACTTATATTACTTACAAACTGTATGACCGTGGTGGGCTTCTTGCTGACTGTTCTAATATCTTAAATTAATCCATTTCTATAAATCTATATCTTGCCACATGGCTCGTGGCTTACTGGCATCTTTACATGCTGCTTGTCAGGGTGGCAGCTGGCAGTGACTCCTTCTGCCTTCCTGTTCTTTTATTTCTCCTCTCTGTTAGTCCCGCCTATACTTCCTGCCTAGCCACGGGCCAATCATTGTTTTATTTATTGACCAATCAGAGCAACTTGACATACAGACCATCCCCCAGCACAGCCAAGTGCAGACCATCTCAGACACCTGCACTCAGACCCGTGGTCCTAATCATTCTCTATGCGGACCTGCTGGGTAAAGCCACGAGGAACCCAAGAATGGGCTCCCACAGGACATACAGAACATCCCACAGCAGAGCTATGCTTGAGATTTTTGTAGTTACATTACTTAGTAAGCAATACTTTGTGAGTGGTCTTTAAAATACAAAGTTGAGACAAGTAGGAAAGAAAAAAAGAAGTTGAAATTAAACCCTTGCCCTCCAAGGGCGGGGTCAACAGTCCCACTCACTCGCAGTCTGTTAAGCTGTTGGAGGTCGGTCCCTCGTGTGCAGGCAGAGCGTGTGCGAAGCTTGGTAAACACTAGAGTCTGCCGTGCACAAAGCATAGTTCCTGCTTTCTAGATGTGTACAACGTACAGACATTGAATTGGCTTTGTTGCATGCTGCCCTCTATTCTTTTCCCTATTGTGGAAACCATTTCATAATTACAAGTTAGATATCTTTGCTTGGGCACCACTGGGCATCTCTGTTCACGCCACACTTGCAACCGCTTTGTGCACTAAGCTAGTGTTGTGACCACTGCCCTTTGCTGATGACTGATGGTCTAACAGTGAGATAGTCAACTCCAACCAACCCAAGAAAAGTTGGCGTCCTGTTGGGCCTGATGTTCGGCCTACCCTGATTAGTATATAGAGTGTGGATTAGCAATATTCTACTATCCTTTATAAATTGTAGTTAGATGAGTGCTTAGGAATTCATTCCCCATGAGCAGTACAATTTCTTGGCCAACAGTCATTCTGCAATCAGTGAGTGAAGATAATAGGTATGTGCTGGTGATACCTGTGCATGCTGGCTTTCCAATATGTACCCTTCCTGAGGTTGTATGGTAAATACCTCATACTATAATTGTGTGTACAAAATCCTCATTGGTCCATGGAAGTGCTTTCTCATTACAATTTTCAGGAAATGTGTCACATTCAAGTGGGACTTGCTGTGGTGATAAGTCAGACAGGTTTCTGAAACTTTTCCTTGACTCCTCTCTTTTAATCACCTCCTTGTTAACACTTTTCTTCTGTGTCCTTAAACACTAGTGGATTCCATTGCTGGAAACTCCACTTTATGGCCCACAATTCTCTTATCTCTAAAAGAGGAAATGACACCAGGTCTTTCAGGGGGTGGCCTCTGCCAATATTTATGACAGCTAATGGAAAAGGTCTGTAAAAGCTGAGGTAGTCCAGAGAATGTTGTGTTCCCTTGGAAAATCATCATTTAGGTCATAATTATAATCAACAATGTGTAGCTGGTGCTGTATTAGGCCTATATGTGTTTCCTGTGGATCATTGCATTTGACCCTTAGGACAATTCCATGGAATTTATAAGTTATCTTTATTACAGATTTTAAAGCACGAACTTCAGTTGAGAAAATGGAAGCTGAAATCCAAAGTACCTGAGGAAAAGCTCCTCAGCCCTGAGCGAAGTTCCTCTGACACTGCTGCCGCGGCTGCGCCTGTGGAATTTGACGTCTCAGCACTACCGGAGCAAGCGATAATGCAGGTGGGTAGGGCTGTTAAATATGGTAGGCCTTGCGATTTGCGTGTGGCCTGGAGTTAGGGTAAGTATGTTTTGCCTGTGATTTCCTCCTTTATAAATTACCTGCTCATGTCCTCTCTTTTTATTGTAATTCACACTTGTTCTTTATATATTTTGGCAACATTAACCCTTTATCTAGAATATATTTGAGTATTTCCCTCCACCACACTTAACATTATCTCTTTTGCCTCTAGGGTATTTTGATGTCAAGAAATTTAAAGCTTTAGTTAATAAATAGATATCACTCTCACCTAGTAACTTCTCTTTATGCCACATCAGTACACCACTCTCAGTGGTTTGTCTGAGTGATTCCATACTGTTGACACATATATAGCTTTTTTTTCCCCGTGACTTTTTTCTGTCTTTGCTAATACTTCCTTGTTTATCAGGGCTTATGTTACACATTTTAAGACCTTCAAATAATTTCATGCTCCTTTGCATATACTGTAAGAACCTATGACTGCATGCTTTTGTTTTCCCGTTTATGGTTTTAGTCACTGTTGAAGTAGGTCTGGTTCTATGTATTCATAGCTCTACAATTTTAAAATTACATTTGCTTTAAACATTATCACTCTCCAGCATATTTCATTTGTGATAACCTAGGACTTACAGAGAAGTTTCAGGTACAAAGAGTTGTTTTTCCTGAAGAACTGTAGCCAGGGCATTCTCTTACAGTTAGCCATCAAGATCATCAGACTCTTGGTTTTCCAATAACGTTCTAGCCTAAGAGACCAGTCCAGATTGCATGTTGTAGTTGGTCTATGTCTCCTTGATTTCCTTTAATCCAGAACAATTCCACAGTCTTTAATTTTGGGTCCTTTGAAAGGAAAATTAGGCATGTTTTATTATAGAGCATCTCTCAAATTTGGCTTGTTTTAAATTTCCTCATGAGTTAATGAATGCTATGTTTTTTTCATTAGAATACACAGACATGACTGTCTTGTGCTATTTTCTTTTCATTCTCTCTGTAGCAAAGGGTTTAGTTTAGGTGGCTGTGCTCTCCTTGGCCTCTAATTGCCCTGGACTCCACAATAGATCCCTCTACCGATTTGCTGTATATTGCTCTTATTATGTTTAGGTATGTCCCTTGTATCCCTTGTCTCTCCAAGACCTTTATCATGAAGGGGTGTTAGATTTTTGTCAAAGACTTTTTCAGCATCTAATGAGATGGTCATGTTTTTTTTTCTTTCAGTTTGTTTGTGTGGTGGATTACATTGACAGATTTTTTTATGTTGAACCATCCCTGCATCCCTGGGATGAATCCCTCTTGATCATGGTGGATGCTTTTCTGATGTGTTCTTGCATTCAGTCAGCCAGTATTTTATTGAGTATTTTTGCATCAATGTTCATAAGGGAGATTGGTCTGTAATTCTCTCTTTTTTTTGTTAAGTCTTTGTGCATCAGTGACTGTGGCTTCATAGAAAGAATTTGGCAATGTTCCTTCTGTTTCTATTGTGTAGAATAATTTGAGGACTATTGGTATTAGCTCTTCTTTGAAAATCTGGTAGAATTATGTATTAAAACCATCTGGCCCTGGGCTTTTTTTGGTTGGGAGACTTTTAATGGCTGCTTCTATTTTCTTAGGGGTTATAGGTCTATTTAACTTGTCTATCTGTTCTTGATTTAACTTTGGTATGTGGTATCTATCCAGAAAATTGTCCATTTCATTTAGATTTTCCAATTTTGTGGAGTACAGGGTTTTAAGTGTGACCTAATGATACTCTGGATTTTTCGGAGTCTGTTGTTATGTCCCCTTTTTTGTTTCTTTTTATTAATATTCTCTCTTTGCCTTTTAGTTAATTTGAATAAGGAATGGTCTGTCTTGTTTATTTTCTGGAAGAAGCAACTCTTTGTTTCATTGATTCTTTGTATTGTTCTCTTTGTTTCTATTTTATTGAGTTCAGCCCTCAGTTTGATTATTTCTTGCTGTCTACTCCTCTTGGGTGTATCTACTTCTTTTTGTTCAAGAGCTTTCAGGTGTGCTCTTAAACTGCTAGTATATTATCTCTCCAAATTCTTCATGAAGGCATTAGTGCTGTGAACTTTCTACTTAGCACCACTTTCATTGTGTCCCATAAGTTTGAGTTTGTTGAACATTCATTTTCATTGAATTCTAGGAAGTCTTTAATTTCTTCCTTGACCCAGTGGTAACTTAGAAGAGTTCAATTTCCATGAGTTTTTAGGCTTTCTGTTGTTGAAATCCAGCTTTAATCCACAATGATCTGATAAGATACAGGGGGTTATTTCAAATTTTTTTTGTATCTGTTGAGACTTGCTTTGTGGCCAAGTATATGGTCAATTTTGGGGAAGGTTCCATGTGGTACTGAGAAGAAGGTATGTTCTTTTGTGTTTGGGTGGAATGTCCTGTAGATATGTTAGGTTCATTTGTGTCATAACATGTTAGTTTCATTATTTCTCTGTTTATCTTCTGTCTAGATAACCTCTCCATTGGTGAGAGTGGGGTGTTAAAGTCTTCCACTATTAATGTGTGAGGTTCTATGTGTAACTTAAGCTTTAGTAATGTTTCATTTACAATTGTGAGTACCCTTACATGTGGGGCATAGATGAGACATCATCTTGGTAGATTTTTCCTTTGACAAATATGAAATGCCCTTCTCTATCTCTTTTAATTAATTTTGGTTGGAATTCTATTTTGTTAGTTATTATGATAGCTACATCAGCTTGCTTCTTGGGTCCATTTGATTGGAAAATCTTTTTCCAATCCTTTACTCTGAGGTAATGTCTGTCTTTGATGTTGAGGTGTGTTTCTTGTATGCAGCAGATGGATGGATCCTTTTATTTTATTTTATTTTATTTTATTTTGTATCCATTCTGTTAACTTCTGGCTTTTATTGGTGAGTTGAATCCATTGATATTGAGGGATATTAATGACCATTGATTGTTCATTCCTGTTATTTTTGTTGGTGGTAGTGGTGGTAGTGTGAGTGTGTTTGTGTATATCTTTCCCTTCTTTGGGTTTTGCTGGTATAAGATTATCTATTGCCTGTGTTTTTGTGGGTGTAGTTAACTACCTGGGGTTGAAGTTTTCCTTCTATTACCTTCTGTAGGGATGGATTTGTGGATAGATGTTGTTCAAATTTGATTTTGTCATAAACTATCTTATTTTATCTACAGTGATTATCATCTATGGTGATTGACAGTTTTGCTAGGTATAGTAGTCTGGACTGATATCCATGGTCTCTTAGAGTCTGCAAGACATCAGTCCATGCCCTTCTGGATTTTGGGGTCTCTGTTGAGAAGTCAGGTATGATTCTAATAGGTCTGCCTTTATGTTACTTAGCCTTTCCCCCCTTGTTGCTTTTAATATTCTTTCTTTGCTCTGTATGTTTAGTGTTTTGATTATTATTAGGCAAGGGGACTTTCTTTTCTGCTCCAGTCTATTTGGTGTTCTGTAGGCTTCTTGTACCTTTATAGGCATGTCCTTCTTTAGGTTAGAAATATTTTCTTCTATGGTTTTGTTAAATATATTGTCTGGGTTTTTGAGCTGGGATGCTCCTCCTCCTTCTATTCCTATTATTCTTACGTTTGGTCTTTCCATAGTGTCCTAGATTCCCTGGATGTTTTGTGTTAAATTTTTTTTTTTTTTAGATTTAACATTTTCTTTGACCTATGAATCTATTATTTCCTCTATCATGTCTTCAACACCTAAGATTCTCTTTTTCATCTCTTGTATTCTGTTGGTGATATTTGCATCTGTTTGTTCCTGTTTGCTTACCCCAATTTTCCATTTCCAGGATTCCCTCCATTTGTGTTTTCTATATTGCTTCTATTTTCATTTTCAGATCTTGAACTGTTTCCGTCATCTGTTTGTTCATTTTTTCTTGGCTTTCTTTTAGGGATTTATTGATTTCATCCATTTTTTTTTCTTTTCCTCAGTCTGTAAGGGATTTCTTTCATTTCCTCTTTAAGGACTTCTATCACCTTTATAAAGTTGTTTTCTTGTTCTTCAACTGCGATGGAATAGTCAGGTCTTGCAACAGGATAACTGGGATCTGGTGGTGCCATATTGCCCTGGTTGTTGTTGAGCGTGTTCTTACACTGTGTTTAGACATCTGGTTTGGGGTTGATCATAGGTCTAGGTCCTGATTTTTTAGTTTGTCTTTGTTTAATGGGTGTTTTATTCCTTGATTTCTGTTTCTTTTTTGGTCTTCTAGTCTTTGTGGTCCGGATTTCTGGTGGCTAGTGTGACCTCTGCTCTAGTAAGGAGTCTCTGTTTAAGTCGGGAGTTGGCCTTCTGGTGCTTAGCTTGGCCTGTTGTACAGCAGGGGAAGGGGTCTCTCTTTCGGTAACTGGCACGGGGTGTTTTTCTGGCTGCTGTGGTCTGCACCTATTATTTCAATTGGTGTGGTCTATACCTGAGTGTGATCTATCCCTGGTGTGGTCCCTCCTGAAGTCCCTCCTCAGATTGTGCACCCCAGCAGTAGGATTCCAACAGAGTTGGAAATCTGGGCCCAGCAATGGCCCAGAAGTGGTGCTGTTTTTCAGACTGGTATGGCCTCTACCTGAGTCACTGAAGTCTGCCAGAGTTGGGGGGAAGAGCTGGCCTCAGGGAGGATCATCAGGTGGGGGAGGTTGGGCAGTGCAATGGGTCTTGGGGAAATTGGTTCTAGGCAGTGGGGACAATCCAGCTGCCAGGCGGGTCACTTACCCTCTCCTCCAACTGTTGTGGCTTGCAACAGGGCAGTGGACTTACCCTGCATTTGTGGGCAAGGCCCATTGGGGTGCTGGTGATGGGGTAGGAGAAGGAGGACCTCAGGATGGGTCCTAGGAACAAAACACAAAATGGTGCAGTTTGGTTGGCAAGCAGATCATTCACCTTTTCTTCAGAATTGTGTGTACTGTTGAAAATATGCAGTTTTTAGGTCTGGTTCTACCAACTCAAAACAAGTCAGGTTACTGTTTTTGCGATCATTTCTTCAGTATTATTTTTGCTCGTTAAGGAATGCTACCTCCTTAACAGATGGTAGTGCTCATATACTATCAGTCAAACTGCTAGGCAAACTCAAAGCTGGTGGGAGGGTTTGTTATGATATTACATGTGCAGGTGGATAGAGCCTAGGTGCTCCATGGTGGGTAAGCAACAGAGATGCCATGCAGACAGCACTCAGTGAAGAGTTTTATTTGGTAGGGGAGAGAGGAGGAGGAAGAGAAAGAGGGAAAGAGAGAGATCGAGAGAAGAAGGGCAAGGGTTCACAAGGTGCATGCCTTGTGAGAGGAAAGCAGGAGAGAAGAGAGAAATGGGTGGAGTTTTCCCTTAAGAATAGGCTTTTAAGTCAGGGCATAGGGTGGAACCAAAGAGTGGTATCAGAATATTAACTGTGTTGGCAAAGACAGCTTTCCATGAAAATACACACAACACAGAAAAAAGCCTTATGTTGATGAATTTGGAGTTTGAAAAATGTTTCTAAGTAATGCAGTTGTTTGATTAGCTAACAATATAAATCTTGCCTTATGACTTTAAGTAGCTGTGACTTTTTGTTTGTAAAAGATGCAAAGCACATGGACTTGCAAAAACAGTTAAAAAAAACACCTTCAGATTGTTACAGCATGGCTGACTCATCTCACTAGGGAAAAAATCCCCTAAAACCTGGATAGCTATTAAAGCATGGCCAGTCTGGGGAAGAACCAGATAGTTCAGGCTTGTTGAGTTAAATTACTTGGAATTGTAAAATCAAAGCGTATGCTCAATGACTTCTCAAATCCATGTTTTGATAACCCCATGGGTCAGTCTGACCTTAACTAACCAAGCAGAAAGTGATTGAAAGTTCCGTGGCTCTGTATCGAATGAACTTCAGACTAGAGTTTCCAAACTGCACTGCTCTATCAAGGAACTATGTGTTTGTTGGCTTGATTTGTGGTGTGGATGAAAGAGCTGGAGATACAAAGCATTTCAGAATTGCTTTTAGGAATGGTAAGAGTTGCCTACCCCAGACTGTTTTCATTGCTTCAGTGATGCTAGCAACTTTACACTTGATTTTAATCCAAAGTGTTCAAGAGTTTTACAGCTCCATTAATTTCATCAGGAACCATGCTTTCAAAAGTGATGTATCATCTGAGAGATGAAAAACTGCACCACAGCGGGAGGCAGCTGGGTGGAAATTGGAAGGATGTGTTCTGTAGTTGGGTGGCTGACTGTGTAGTTGGCCGTGTGATCCTGGGCTGCTTATCTTCTTATTTCTAGGGTGTCTCATAGTGGTGGAAGTGCAGAAGGATACCCTCTGCATTTGTTCTCGTAAGACCAGTCAGCATTTAGGAAGGGTTGGAACAATGCCTGGCATACAGCAAACTAACTGCTGAGTTGAAGCCATCAGGTAGAAAGTCAGGAAGACTGGATTCCAAACACAGCTCTGCTGGTTCTCTTAGCTCACCGACTCCTCAGTCTGAAGATTGAGAATTCCTAGCAAAAAGAGTATACACTTGTATTTTCCACTGTAAAATGAGAGTGGGCTGCATGGTGTCTATATGTGCCTATAAACCCGAGATGGAAACATGAAACACACAAGAGGAAAATACTGGGAGGACATTCAGAAAAAAGCATGGAGGGGGCTTCATGTGTGTGCTCACTCTTGCCCCGAGTGCTGCTGCGCCACACTGATAGCTTAGCTGGGGTTCTTTCCATGTGTCAGCTTCCATGGCTCCATCCAAGAGGTTTCTCCTGACTATGATGACTGAAATCATCTGTGTTGTGGAGGCCTGGTATTCTTGGAAATAGTTACTGAATGAAAAAAAGGAAATAAAAGGAGGACAGGACTGCTTCTAAGGGGTTGAGGTGAAGGTTTATTGTGAGGGAGAGCTCAGCCAGAGGCAGATATCTGGAAGAGTCCAGAGTGGATGTGGTCAGACTGAGCTGGTCCATGTGAGGAGATGGGGGTGGGAAAGCAAGAGAGGAGCCAACGAACAAAAGACTGGCTGAGAGGGCGAGAGGCAGAAGGGCCAAAAGGACCATGTAGCCAAACTGACTGGGTTATACAGGGAAGAACACATGGGCAAGGGCCGCCCAGCCCCTGAGCTGGAGAAGTTAAGGGAGGTGTGGTATGCCAATCAAGAAAGACCCCTTAACAGGTAGGGCCTGAGGGGTATTGGGAGAACCTGGGGGCCAGTGTCAGCTTTGATATGTTAATAAGCACCTTACTTGGCCTTTGTTCAAGGTTTGAGACCTAACAGTTATCATTATGAACAGTTTCTAATTCTTTTAAATATCCTCGTTTTTTGTCTGTTTCTCCTGTCAAATCATATGTTCTTTGGATTCCAGTGTCACATTTACAAAAAATTCTTTTAACTTTCTTTTTATTTATTCTTTGTGTTTTTCTTTTTTCTAATTAAGAAAATTTTCCCATTCATTTTACACATCAATCAAAGATCCCCCTCTTCCCTCCTCCTGTCTCCCTATCTTTTCCCTCCCAACCCACCCCCCACTCCTCCCCACAAGAAGGCAAGGCCTCCCAGCCAGTAGAGGCAGGTCCAAGCCCCTTCCCCTGCCTCAAGGCTGCACATGTCCCATTTCTTTTAAATTTTCCAGTTTTGTGGAGTATAGGTTTTTGAAGTATGACCTGATGATTCTTTGAATTTCCTCATTGTCTGTTGTTATGTCTCCCTTTCGTTTCTGATTTTGTTAATTTGGATGCTCTCTCTCTGCTTTTTGATTAGTTTAGATAAGGGCTTGTCTATCTTGTTGATTTTCTCAAAGAACCAAGTCTTTGTTTCATTGATTCTTTGTATTGTTCTCTTTGTTTCTATTTTATTGATTTCAGCCCTCAATTTGATTATTTCCTGTCATCTATTCCTCCTGGGTGACTTTGCTTCTTTTTGTTCTAGAGCTTTCAGGTGTGCTGTTAAGTCACTAGTGTGAGATTTCTCCAACTTCTTTATGTGGGCATTTAGTGCTATAAATTTTCATTTTAGTGCTCCTTTCATAGTGTCCCATAAGTTTGGATATGTAGTACATTCATTTTCATTGAATTCTAGGAAGTCTTTAATTTCTTTATTTCTTCCTTGACTCATTTGTGATTGAGTTGAGTGTTATTCAGTTTCCATGAGATTGTAGGCTTTCTGTAATTTTTGTTGCTGTTGAAATCTAACTTTAAGCCATGGTGGTCTCATAGAATACAGAAGGTTATTTCAAATTTTTTTTGTAGCTGTTGAGATTTGCTTTGTGACTGAGTGTGTGTTCGATGTTAGAAAAGTGCAGTGCTGAGAAGCAGGTATATTCTTTTTTGTTAGGGTGGAATGTTCTGTAGATATCTATCAACCTCATTTGAGTCATAACATCTGTTAGGTCCCTTATTTCTCTGTTAAGTTTTGAGCTGGCAGATCTGTCCAGTGGTGAAAGTGGGGTGTTGAAGTCTCCCCCTATTAATGTGTAGGGTTTGATGTGTGATTTAAACTTTAGTAATGTTTCTTTTACAAATGTGGGTGCCCTTGTATTGGGGGCATGAATGTCCAGAATTGAAATTTCATCTTGGTGGATCTGTAATGAGGATGCAATGTCCTTCCTGATCTCTTTTGATTGATTTTAGTTGGAAGTCTATTTTGTTAGATATTAGGGTAGCTATGCCATCTTGCTTAAGTCCATTTGATTGGAAAGACTTTTCCCAGCCTTTTACTTTGCGGTAGTGTCTGTCTTTGAAGATGAGGTGTGTTCCTTGTATGCAGCAGAAGGATGGATCCTGATTTCATATCCCTTCTGTTAGCCTCTGTCTTTTTATAGAGGAATTGAGTCCATTGATGTTAAGGGATATTAATGACTAGTGATTGTTAATTTCTGTTATCTTTTGGTGGTAGTGTGTGTATATTTCCCTTCTTTGGGATTTACTGCTGTGGGGTTATCTATTACCTGTGTTTTTGTGGGTGTATCTGACTTCCTTAGGTTGGAATTTTCCTTCTAATGCTTTTTGTAGAGCTGGATTTGTGGATAGGTATTGTTTAATTTGGTTTTGTATTGGAATGTCTTGTTCACTCCATCTATGGTGATTGAAAGTTTTGCTGGGTATATTATTCTAGGCTGGCATCCATGGTCTCTTAGTGTCTGCATTACATCTGTCCAAGACCTTTTGGCTTTCAAAGTCTCCATTGAGAAGTAAGGTATTATTCTGATGGGTCTGCCTTTACAAGTCATTTGGCCTTTTTCCTTTGATGCTCTTAATATTCTTTCTTTATTCTGTACATTTAGTGGTTTAATTATTATGTGGCAAGGGGACTTTCCTTGGGGGTCTAGTCTATTTGGTATTCTATAAGCTTCTTGTAACTTCATAGGTATTTTCTTCTTTAAGTTGGGAAAGTTTTCTTCCATGATTTTGTTGAATATATTTTCTGTGCCTTTGAGTTAGTATTCTTCTCCTTCTTCTATCCCTATTATTCTTAGGTTTGGCCTTTTCATGGTGTCCATGATTTCCTGGACATTTTGTGTTATGATTTTTTTGGCTTTGATATTTTCTTTGACTGACAAATCTTTTTCCTCTATTGTATCCTATACACCAGACATTCTCTCTTCCATCACTTGTATTATGTTGGTATGTTTGCATCCGTGTTTGTTTTCATTTTCTCAGATTTTCTATTTCTAGTATTCCCTCTGTTTGTGTCTTCCTCATTGTTTCTATTTCACTTTTCAGGTCTTGAACTGTTTCCTTCACATGTGTAATAGCTTTTTCATGGCTTTCTTGGCTTACTTTAAGGGATTTATTGATTTCTTCCATGTTTTTTTGTCTTGTCATCAATTTCTTTAAGGGAAGTTTTCATTTCCTCTTTAAAGACCTCTAACATCTTCATGAAGTTATTTTTAAGATAGCTTTCTTCTGCTTCTTCTACATTGTGATGTTCAGGTCTTTCTATTGTAGAACCACTAGGTTCTAGTGATGCCATATTGCTCTTTATGTTGTTGTATGCATTTTTGCACTGGCATCTACACATCTTCTTCCTCCAATAGGTGCATGAGGTACCTGTGTCTGAGCGAGGGGGCCCCCTCTGGGTCCAATCTTAGCTCTTGGTCTAATTGGAGCTGCCAGATTCTGTGTCTCAGGGAGTTGCTGTTGGTCCAATCTAAGCTAGCTGATTCTATGGCTCAGGGAGCCACTCTTGGACTTATCAGGGCTCTTGGTCCAGTCAGAGCTGGCAGATTCTATGTCTCAGGAAGCCACTGGTGTTGCAGGGGGATGGGTATTGGGGTAGGGTATGGGTCTTGTAGATTGCTGGGTCCGATGGGGGGTTTTGGTGGGGGAGCCTGCCTGCAGGAGTCTTCCCTGCTGACTGGCAACTGGGGTAGGGATCTTCTTTATGTTTTTTACATCATGCATCTTGATCCCAACCCCTCCCCCAATAAAATAAACTAAAATTGAAAAGAAAATAAGAATTGAAAATATTTCTTAAAAAGGAAAAAAATCTCATCATGGAAGCTGCAGTGTGACACAGTGAGTCATGCAGCAAATCCTTTTGTCTGCATATCTTTACTTGCCAGTGTTCATTGCAGAGTCATTGGTCTGGTTCAAGGCCTCTGGTTTCTGCTACACTGTTGATACTGGGCCCTCACTGGGACTCCTCTTGTTTATCCTGCTGTTGCCCTGTGTCATGGAGATCCTACAGCTTTGGGTCTGCAGGGCCGGTCCCTTCGTGTACTCCAGCAGATCACAGATGGGGTGGGTGTTGGGGTGGGCCAACTCATAACCCTAGTTCTGGGCCTGGGTAGTTGGTCAGCCTGCTAGCTATCCCATCCTCACCACCAGGGTGAGCTCTCCAGCATTGCCCCGGCTAGCTCACCCTATGCAGCAAGGAGCAAGGGGTTGGCTGGTTCTCCTGCTTTCATGCTCTCAGGGTCGGCTCTCCCACTCCTCTACTATCAGGGCCAGCTCTGCTGTGTTGCCTAGGCAAGGTGAGGGGCTACTCTCCTGAGTGCTGCAAATGATAAAGGGGGGTCATGTCCCTCATCTGCCATAGCATCGAGGGGTGAGGGTAAGGAGGGCACATCTCTCCCGCCCACACCTCCACATGAGGGACAGAAGTGGGGCCCGTTCTCCCACTCTCACGCCTTTGGTGCTGGCTCAGCTGCACCCTGCAACAGGGTCGGCTCTATTGTGCTGCCCAGGTGAAGTGCAGGCCTGCTCTTCTGAGTGCTGCAGCTGCTGAGGGGCAGGACCAGTTCTCCCTAGTATTGCAGCCAGTGAGGAGCTGGGCCAACTCGACATCCTTTTCCTCTTGGCCTTTGGTGCTCTCAGGAGCTACGAACATCAGCACAGACCTTCGCTGCAATAGCAGCAGCGCCATAAACCCAGACATGAGCGATGCAGCAGCCCATGGCCCTGGGTGGCAATGAAGCCACCCACCTCAGCCCGCTCCTCACTGCTTTCACCTCTTCAGATAGGTCTCTGTCCACAGGACAGGAACCATTTTGTCTCTCTCCCATGTCACACCATACATTTGCTCATCATAAGAGCCCAACTGCCTGGTGCTGAAAGCAAGCCTGTGTATTCTCCTTGGCATTTTTTTTTTCACTTATTGCTTCTTTACTTTTAGTACCCAGGAGACTGTCACAAGCAATGAAGATTTGATCATTTACTTGTAACTATCTAAGGATGCACACAGTACATAGGGCTTTCTTTTGGATGCTGAGAAAAAACAGCAGGTTAGGGAAAACAGCTTTGCTCCTGTGCATTTATATTTTGAGATGAGTCAAGTAGCAACCATATCAACAAGCACACAAAAACATGCCACTGAGAATTAAAGTTTTTGTGTGTGTGTATGTTGTGTATGTATGTGTATATGCTTGTTCACCCATGTGTCAGTGCATATGTGTTGTGTTTTGTGTGTGCATGTGTATGTGGACCTATATGTGTGCTGGTGTGTATATGTGTGTGTGTGCTTGTGTGTGTGTGTGTGCATGTGTAGGCCTCAAGTTGACATTGGATGTCTTCCTTGATCACTATTTATTGAGACAAGGTCCCATACCAAACCTGGAGCTCATGATTTTGGCCAGTCCACCTGGACAGTTTTACCTGCCATGTAGAGGGCAAGTGGATGAAGTCTGGAGGCAGGGCATTTCTGTAGGAACCAGTGGGAGGGCAGTGCCAGTGGGCATGCCAAGGAAAGGACTTGGGTATGAAGCAAAGTGTGGAGAGAATCCCAGACCAGATGGAGCAGAAGGGTGAGTGAGGCACTCAGGGGTGAGTGGAGCATGGCCTGCCCAGGAAGAAAGGAGTCAGGACCAGCTTCTCCACTGACCTTACAGGCATGGCTTGCCCCTAGTGCCTGACTCACTTCCTGAAGCCTCACTCCGTGACTTTCTTTCCACACTATACAGTGTTACATTTAAATGGCTGATGGAAATTAGTTCACTTTAGCAGTTTACCATCTGTTTTAGTTGCCTTGTGATCTGTACTGAAGCAATTTATCAATTAACTCCCAAGTCCATGCTTTATGTTCAGAAGGTTATTCTTTGATTGTACTGTAGTGGAATTGCCAACACCACTTCCCACACCTTCCCTGGCCCATCAGCTTCAGTTTGTTTCTATGAATTTTTCCTTCAGTGCTATAATTGTGTTCAACTGACTCTTTTCCTTAAAAAAACATTTCTCGGGCTTGTCTGCTGTCAAACCTCTTGACACCACCTCCCAGCCGCCCACAGACTCACTCAAAGGCTGCGTTGAACAGCCTCTATCTGGGTGGTCCAGTGGCACCACTCGTTGTTTCTGAAATGGAAAGCGTCCTTTCCTTTCTCCTGTATCCTGTCCAGTGCTCTCTCTCATTCGTCCTGTTTGTAGAGAGTGGCACCCTTGTCTACTCACCTGACTCAGCAAGTATTTGAAAATGGTCTTTGGCTTCTGCTCTGTGTTCCTTGTTACATTTTCTTTTCTTTTTAATCTCACTTTCTTTTTTTCCTCTTCATTGCCTCTTACTCATTGGTATTATTGGGACTCTTTCATTGGTTTTTCAACATCTACCTTTTTCATTTGCCCACCAAAGTTCTTCAAATTTGTTCCCATCGCTTCCCTGGTTAAGAGTGTCTTCTGGCACCAACAAGATGATAGCTCCATGGGTGAAGGCACTTGCCTCTCAGTCTGACTACCTGAGTTAGATCTCAGAGGACTTCCTCCTGCAAGTTGTCCTGTGGTCGCCATACACGCACCTCTCTAAAAGAAACAAATGAAACAGTAAGAGTGTCTTCTGCTCTCCTTGCTGAGGCTGGTCTGTTTTGGCCCCTGACTGCCTCTGAGATCCATTCTCATTGCTTCCCCACTGGAACCCTTGGCTGTCGTCCGGCTGTGCCCCTCAGTTATCCAAGGAGAAGATATAGTCTCTGGCTGTATGGCTTTGCCCACCATTACTTCTCTGTGTAGGACTCCCCTTCGGCCCCTTCCTCATCAACCTTGGTCCTGCTTAGACCCAGCTTGGATGTGATTTCTTCCAGATGGGGTCTTCCTTTGATCTGTTCTCTCCCTCAGTTTGTGTGCCCCAGAGTCAGGAGGTAATTCTTGGTATCTGTACTGCTGGGCTTGGAGACAGAGTTTTAGTTGCTTTGAGTGCACAATGGTTAGATGTTCATTGCCTATTTATTCATCTTTGATTATGCTCCTTTCTTGAAAAGTCCTTTTTTATTTGTTTTGCCATGAAAATGTCTAGTTCTATTCTCTGGAAATTTCTTCTCTTCTTCATGATATTTCATGCTCCCAATCCCAGCACACTTGAGCTGTCTGACTGTCCCCAGATGTTGACCATGGCCCTTTCCTCTATATTCTCATTAGGTCATAGTAGTCACAGTGTCTGGGAAGTGGAAAGCTGAGTTAGGAGACGCCAGCCTGCTGTCCAGGGAGCAGCATGTAATGGCACACAGGTAAAGCCATGGAACACGTGGCAACATATAGATTAACAGAAATGGGCTGAGTTTAAATGTAAGAGCTAGTCAGTGGAAACCCTGAGCTAATGGCTGAGCAGTTTTAATTAATATAAGCCTCTGTGTGTTCACTTGGGTCTGAGCAGCTGCAGACTGGGTGGTATGGTGGTATTGTGTTCCCCAAAATACTGTGTACCCTAATAAACTTATCTGGGGTGAGAGAACAGAAGAGCCACTAGATACAGAGGACAGAAAATGGTGGCACACAGCTTTAATCCTATCACTTGGGAGGCAGAGATCCATCTGGATCTCTGTGAGTTTAAAGCCACACTGGAAACAGCCAGGCATGGTGACTCACGCCTTTAATCCCAGGAAGTGAACCTTTAATCCCAGGAAGTGAGGGCAGAAAGCAGAAAGGTATATAAGGCATGAAAAACCAGGAAGTAAGCTGGTTAAGCTTTTAGGCTTTGAGCAGCACAGTTCAACTGAGATCCATTTTGGATGAGGAATCAGAAGCTTCCATCCTGAGGGAACAGGATCAGCTGAGGAATTGGCAAGGTGAGGGGGCTGTGGCTTGTTCTGCTTTTCTGATCTTCCAGCGTCACTCCAATACTTGGTTCCAGGTTTGTTTTTATTAATAAGACCTTTAAGATTCATGCTATAGGGTGGGACACAGAAAAGCTTCAGTTATGACAGTGAGGCTTTTTTAATACTTATAATGATGATACTGATTTCTAACTCCACAAGCACTTTGGAATTTTAAGTATTTAAATCTAGAATGTGAGGTTTGAGATACATCTGAGGTACAGCAATATTTGATAAGTAAACTGATTTGGGGAATAGAGGAATATAATTTTGGAATCATTGAATTTTAAATCACAGTGAAGAATTAAGTTAGGAAGTCCCAGAAATAGCTAAAAATTTATAGGGTTGCAGAATTATACATAAAGAACATATTTAGAGCTACATGTCCAATCTCTCTGCCAGGACAGTATCTTTACAGATATTCTTTAAGTTTTAGAAAGCAATATAGAGCTCTTTTCATCTGAGTCTGGAGCCAAGCATGGAGTAGAAAGCTGGAAAATGGGCAGATCCAGTTGCTACAAGATGGTAGCATAGGCCCAGTGACCAGGACTGGGACTTTATTCCTACATTCACAGATCAGGAAAATTTCACCCTTTGGTCACTGCACAGCTGAATACCTGTAGACTCCCCCAGGGCAGACCAGATGCATTCATCCTGCATTCCGATTAGAGTAGCATGGAGCAGGACCAGAGCTGGTGTCCTGGTTCTTCCCCCCATAGTTTATAATTGGGTATCTTCCTTTTAGGGGAGGAGTTGGGGATGGAGAGAGAGATGCACAGGGTTACCGAACTATTTCCAGATGGACAGAGGAGGCCAAGGAATGAAGAGTCTCCATTAAAAGTAATGTTTATGCAGCTCTGACCTAGTGCTTTCTATGCTGGGGAGACTGTTAACTGAAAGACATTCTGTTCCATTTGGGGGAGGATTAGATACTTAGAAAGTTGTTTTTATATCAAAGCAAATAAAGTGCTTCCTCAGTGTGTTTTGTCCCTGGTTCTTTTTGCTGCACTCATGGAATTTAAGCATGGTTACTATCTTACTTTCTAGTTTCTTTTACTCACTAGTTCCCAGGTCATTCCGTTGTTCTGTGATAGTTTCTAGTCTCATTCCTGTGTCTCCATTCCTAACGCTCTCTCACTTGCCACCTTTTAAGAATTTGGAATGTGTTGGTTCCTCATGTTGGTTGGGCCATGTTTATCCCCCATTCTGAGCTGGCCAAACCTTCTGAAGGACAGGGGAGATGATCTCTAGATGATAGCTTACCTGGATCATGTATGCACTTACAACTGAAATCTCCCTGTGTTCTGGTCCTGTTGTGAGAGGAAACGATACACGACACAGAAACATGTAACCATGTGATTTATTACTCAACACAGAGTCAGAATCAATGGGAGGAACAGCATCCTTGGGTGTCTCTTGGGTACCAAGATTCAAGTTAATCCTCTTGTGTGGGAAGCACATTCCCTCAGCTGGAGATACCCAGACCACTTAAGTTGTAGCATCAGTTCTGGTTTGCTTTCTTGTGGAGGATTGCCTCATAATGCTGTTTCCAAAATGAGGTTCTTGGGCAAAACAATGCTGGGTGGAGAGTACACTGTGCTGAGACCCCCAAGCCCTTGGGATCTGAGTCCCATGGAGTGCCCACTGTGTTCGTGGGCTGCTTGTCTCTGTGGCTGAGTGAATGCACACCATGGTACTTTTCAGCTCTCTTCCTCTTTGTTTTGGTTTCCTCTTTCCTACAATGTTGCTGACCTGTTTCATTTTCTAATTTATCTTCCAGTTCCATCACTAAACTTCATTCCTCTTCCAAGCAGTACTTCATACTCCAGTGGTGGGGGAGTCACGTGTGCCACAGCATGTGAGGGCCAGTGGACAATGTGCAGGAGTTGGTTCTCTTCTTCCACCATCTGGGTCCAGGGATGGAACTCAGGTGTCAGGCTTGGCAGCAGGAGCCTTCACCTGCTGCACCATCTATCTCACTGGCTCCAAAGCCGTAGCCCAGGATGGGTTAGAACTTGTGACCCCTGCCTACATCTCTTCAGTGTATCCTTCTAGCATATTCCATCCCAACAGGTTCATTCACTTCATATAACAAACTCTTCTAGGAGGTATTTGTGTTCAAGGTCTACAAACACTCATTTATTTGAAATAAAATTTTGCTCAAAAAAAGTAAACCTTGGTGGGTTATTGGAACCCTTCTTTTTTTTCAAAATTAAAATGACTTTGACCAGTATAAAGTCAAAAGTTTTCTGCTTAAAGTAACTATTTCTAACAGTATCTAATGCCAAAAAATATAACAACACCTTGACTTCCAGAAACTTAAGAGGGGATATTTAACAATATCTCAAAGAAATAAAACTTCCAAGGATAAAATGCTTAATGGTTAAACAATCTGCCACCATGGATTAATTGTGCATTCTATTTAAGCTTAATCTTGTAAAGTGTTAAATACTGATATAGCACCTGCTCTATTCTTAGCCATTATCTTGTTCTGCTTGCCCAAACTAGGATATTATATAGAGGCTATTGTTTAATGTTCTATTTCTGATACAGAAGTAGTATTCTAAGAATGTATGCAATTTTCCATACCAGCCACGGCGACATGGTGAGACCCTGTTTCAAAAATAAAATAAAATAAAATAATGTAACTGTGCTGGCTAGTTTCATATCAACTTGACACGGCTAGTTTCATATCTAACTTAACAAGTTAGAGTTACTGGAAAGGAGGGAATCTCATTGAGGAAATTCCTCCATAAGATCGGGCTGGAAGGCATTTTATTAATTAGTGACTGATGGGGGAGGGCCCAGCCCATTGTGGGTGGTACCATCCCTGGGCTGGTGGTTCTGGGTTCTATAAAAAAGCAGGCCTAAGAAGCCATGAGGAGCAAGCCAGTAATCAGCATCCCTTCATGGCCTCTGCATCAGCCCCTGCCTCCAAGATCCTACCCTATGTGACTGTCCTGACTTTCTTCAATGATGACAATGATGTAGAAGTATAAGCTGAATAAACTCTTTCCTCTCCAACTTGCTGTGGTCATGGTGTTTCACTGAAGCAACAGTAGCTCTAACAAGGACACTAACTAGCATGCACTTCTCATGTTTATAGTATCAAACAGAAAAACTGATGAATGGATTAATGCCTAACTTTCCAGTCTCCCCCCACTTCTCTAATTTAAGTTTATTCTCCGAGACATACTGTACCTAGAAGACAGTTTCCAAAACTTGGTCCATTTGGCCCACTATAGATCTACAGGCTCATAGACTGGAGGGCTTAGAAATAACAGAAATTTATTTCTCACAGTTCTAAGGGCTAATAAATCCAAGATCAAGGATAGCAATCAATATGAATTAATACACATTAATCATATTTAATAAATACTATCACCATTTTTGAAATTACATTCAGAGATGTTTTTCTTTAAGACCCTCTTTTATCCCCCAGAAAGAAATTATCTGTGTATGTCTCTAGGACCCCTCCCCCTTTTCTCTAGGACCCCCTCCACCCCCCTTTTAAAATATGTTCCCAGCTTTAAGATGCCACTTTACTTTTCCCAGGCCTTTTTTATTTTTAAAGCTCCTCCTTCATGTTTGTTTATTCTGTATATTTTGATCCTATGTTAATCTGGGTTCTTCCCAGAAAGAGTGTTGTGCTTGGGATAGGAGATACTGCTCAAAGACTTGTTTATTGGAGGCTTGGACCTCAATGCAGTTTTCAGAGAGGTGACTGGATCACGAGGACTCTAACTTTACCAATGGATTAATCTTAATGAGCTGTTCGGAATTGAGACCTAGTTGATAGAGGTGCATTGGAAGCATACCTTCAAAGGGTACATTTGGTGTTGTCTCCCTCTCTCTCTCTCTCCTCCCTCCATCCTTCTTGCTCTCCCTCTCCTGCCATCATGAAGTAAAGCATGTTTCCTTTGCCTCACCACAGGCCAGAAGCAACACAGTCAAATGACTATGGGCTGTAGCTATGAGTTATAATAAATCTTTCCTCTGAGTTAAAATAAATGTTTCCTTCAAGTTGACATTTTTTAGGTACACAAACCAATGACTGGTGAGTGTGTGTGTGCATGCATGCTCTCTGAAGAGGCCGCTCATGTAACTGGGAAAGCTATGAGTCCTAAGACCTTTCATTTGTCTAGGTGGAAACCCAAGAGAACCAGTGATACCATTACAGCGTAAGTCTGGAGGCTTGAGAACCAAGAGTATTCATGTTGTAAACTCCACACAAATGTGAATCCAAAGGCAGGGCAAGGCTCATATCATAGCTTAGAAGAGAGAGGGGAAGGGAGAGAGTGAAGGAGAGAGCGGGGGAGAAGGAGGGGTGAGTCCTGATCAGCCTACAGTGGCTTGGGTGAAACTCATTGGCATTCTGAAAGGAAATCTTTTTTTCCCCAGCCTGATTTAAATGTTAATCTCATTTAGAACACCTACACAGACATACCCAGAAATAATGTTTACCCTATGACCGACTCAATTGTCACATAGAATTAACCATCATAAATCCACCTCTGACAACTGATAATCCATATAAATCTCCTTATCTCTAATTATAGGCAATAGCAAGGTAATAAATCTTCCTAAGATGACACAATTAACCTATATGTAAATGGAAATATAACTTCTTTCTAGAAAAAGTAGATAAAATATTGAGTATGTTTACTCTTTAATATATACAATTAAAAATCCTAATAAAAAGTGGTGAAAGTGTATCTGATATTACATATATGGGGGAAAGAGAGAGAAAAGATATTGGAGATATACATAAATTAAAAAGATGTAGACAATTTAATATATAGTCACAATGTTAAGGTTTAGATGTGATGTATTCCCCTGCCTCCCGCCAAAGGCCTGTGTGTTAAAAACTTGATCCAGTCGTTAAGCTAGTCATGATTACATCTTGAGGTTGACATAATCAGTGTGTTAATTCACTGGTGGGTTGTAATTTGGTGTCATTATTAGGAGATGATGTACAGTTTCATACATAGTTCTGGGGCTATATCTGGTCCTGGACTCTCCGCCTCTGCTTTCTGGCCACCATGTGGTGAGATCCTTGTTCCATACTGCACTCTTGTCGTTGCGATGCCTCAGCTCGAGCCACACCAATGGAGTAAACTGGTCATAGACTAAAATCATGAGCCATTTAATCCTTTCCATGATGAAAAGCCTGACTGACAGACATATTGAGTCCGAGTAACTGACCATGAGGTTGTAGCTGGTATTTCCCACTAAGTCTGAGCTCACTTTGTCTTCAGTTAGCACCTCAGGTGGTTGTGGTTCCTAGCCTGGTACAGTAAGCCAAACCTTTGTCATTCCTGAAGGGCCTGGGTCATTTGGAGTTTGTAGATTGGGTCCTTGTTGTTTTCCATTGGGTTACCATTGCAGGGCATGGTAACGCTGGAGATGGCCACAGGGCGTCTTATATTCCTGACACACTCTTCTTTACATCCATCATGGGAAGGCAGGCCACCCTCTTGATAGCCACCACAGCACAATAACCCCTTCTTTGTCTATAATCAGAGCAGCCAGGTGATGGTCAGCTCAGTAAGATCATTGTTTTTTCTCTTTGTGCAATATTCTTTCTTTTGGGACTGAGACCTGCAGGCAGTAATTTTAGAAGTGTTCCTCAAGTCAGCTGCATCAGATCATGGGAATGGGAAGCAAAGGTTTGCTGGTTGGTTACAAAGGGAAGCAGTGAATCTGTTACCATCATTTCCATCCCTGACTATCTCAGCTAGAGTTTTATTGCTGGGAAGAGACAACATGAGCATGGAAAACATTCAGTTGGGTGGTTCACTTACAGCTCAGAGGTTTAGTGGCAGCATGCAGGCAGACGGTGCTGGAGCTGAGAGTTCTACATCTTGATCCAAAGGCAACGGGTAGTGAACTGACTCACTGGGTGTGGCTTGAGCATATATGAAACCTCCAAGAAAGCCACACCTCCTAATAGTGCCACTCTCTTTGGGGGCCATTTTCTTTCAAACCACCACACTGACCACATGCAGCCTTTTAGAGAACCTTGAACTAGATGTTGTCACCTGTCTTGACACTGAAACTGAGTCTCCACAACCCCATTCTACTATTGCATTGAACTAGCTGCACTGGGTGGTGAGAGCACAGTAAGGCCTGTGACTCTTGCGACCTTAGGGCCACTGTGGCTTTTTTTTTTTTTTTTTTTTTTTTTTGCTGTAAAGTAAATTTCTTGATCAGAAGCAGTGCTTTATATATTAAAGTTCTGACTATTCCCAAATCTAGTGTAGTACATCAAGGTGCTTTCTAGTATTCTTTTTCATACTTTGAAATGCTCCCTAGGGAATGAAACCTCCCAACTTTCTGATGCATTTACTCAGGTGATTTCTACCACATAGATACCAACCATTCATTTCCTGTTACACTTGCTAGGCAAATGTTCCCCTCGTCATGATGTCTTCCTATTGGGGAAAAATTATAAAGGCCACTCCACGTAGTTAAAAGGAAGATTTATTTAGTGGATGACTTACAAATGAAGGAATGGATAGGTTGCGGGGGTCTGGGGAAGGTGTATCGCAATCCAGCGGTGTTCTCTGGAGCTCTGCACAGTCAATCTCCACCATCCAGGGTCCAGGCCCAGAGAGAGCGCGCCCAGAGAGAGCGCTCGCCCATCCAGCTCTCGGGTTTCCAGCACCTCCCCTCGCCCCGCCTCGTAGGCGTGACAGTTGCCAGAGTCTCAATGGGGGTTGGAACTTCCAGATCCAAGCTGGAATGGCTACCCACTACATCTCCCCCTTTTTGTCTAAATAAGAAGGTTCTAAACTAATACAAGACTATATACAAAGGAATGGTTATCAAATATTGTCCAGAAATAATGAGGGATAATGACCTAGATAAGATGTAACTACAACCAATGCAAACAATATCAAGCAAGAAACACATTCTAAAATCCAGAGAAGTATAGAGCATAGGTAAATGGCATGTTATAAAGATCATTCAAAGGTGTCCTATCCTAAAGAACCTGAATCTAATACTTAATATGTTCTATCTAAGATATTATATATACTAAGTTGTCCCATCAAAGACCTGAGAAGGAATATAATGGTCCCTGAGAAATGGAAGATGGATGCAAGCAACTTTCGGGAGTCTTGCAAGAGTAGACCAAGACAGCTGGCAGCCTGGACAGTCACCTAATGTTTCTCAGCATTGTTGGTGCATTCAAATTGGCTACAGGCCTAGAGTATCTGACAGACCATTTTCAGAAGCAGGAATTCTGAAAGACCATCTTACCCTGTCTTGGCAGAGTACAGTGGTCACTTTCCTTGTGTCCCGCTTGTCCAGGAAGGACAGCATTGCATTTGTACTGTCAGCCATCAAGGCAAGGGCAGTTCTTTACCCAGTAGGCCATTTTGTGCCAAAAAGACAAACTTCCAAATGGAAATGTCTTAGAAGCCCAACATTCTCTCGGGATCAATTGGTGCCAGGAGCAATTGTGCCTCACGTCAACAGAATTCTAAGTTATTTAAATGCCATATTCTCTAGGTCTATGAAGTGTTTGAAGATTACCTGTCCATCTGACCTATGTATCTGTAAATCTGGATAACCTAACTAACGTAACTATAGAGATGACAGGCATAGGCGACTATAAATCTATAAATCTTATCTACCGAAATAACCTAAGGACTAAGGCTTCACATAAATAAGGTAAACGGTCTATAAGCAAATGTATGGTGAAGAATGATGACTTCAAAATTGTGACAATACACAAGATATTTATAACAGAGGTAGGAATATATAGTGCAATATGCAATATGACAATAATCTTAAATATATATCAATATACCAAATATCCTAACAGAAGTAGAACATATATAAAGTATGACAGATATAAATTTACATTTGTATCAATATAAAAATGTTTCAAAGAAGAGTAGAAATATATGTACATTATAACAAATATAGTTCTGTATTTGTATCAATATACAAATTATCTTAAACAGGAGTATAAAAATAGTTTACATTTGTATCAACATATAAGAATCTATAACAGTACAAATTACAGTGCAAATTGTCTAAGGTTGCTATTTTACTAAGTTTGTTTACTAGTATATACAATGATTTACCATCATATCTTATACCTATCCGTTCCATTTCTTCTCCCCCCCCCTTATTTTTTTTTTTTTTACAATACTGAGTTAATATTTTCTTCCACCCCCAACCCTACAACCGTCATCCATAACCCTGAGAATTATGAAACCTAAGGGAGAAGGGGCGTCGTTTTCTTAGAATTGCTTCCTGCCGTTTAGGGGGTGATGTTATCTCTGTTGGGTACTGTGAGAAAGCTCAGATAGTTAAATCTCAGTTAGACTAACTGTAGGTTCTGCAGCAAGTTTTAGAGTAATGGGCAAGATTGTCTGAAATTCTGGCAAGAAGTGTAGTATGATGATGATTACCATGGCATCATTCTGGATTGGGTAGAGTTGTTGTTGTTGGGGCCCCATCTTCCTTCTGGAGACTTCTGAGATTGCTATTGGAAAAACTTATTTGTTATCAAAAATGGGAGGTTTGGATTTAAAGAGGACATAGCATGTAAGAAAGGATTCTGAGAAATCAAGAGTAAACATGGAGAGAATTAGAATTTAGATGACAATGGTCCCTTTTTATTGGTTTCCTTCTGTCTCACACCAGAGGGCTCTTCTGATACGGGACTGAAGAATCTCTCAAACTTTTCTTTTAGCAATATGCTTGGGTTTAGAGAAGGAGTGAGGCAACTCCATCTCCAAAGCCAGCTTGGCTATAATTAAATTGGAACCACAACTTTTCTAGATTGATAGAGAGAAAGATGTTAGACAGTGAGATTTTACCATGTGTAGATTGGTACCAATAGATTCTTCCTTTCTGCTGTAAATATCCGGATATCCAAGGCCTTATGAGTTTTGGAAGATGGGTATTTCCATTATCCTGGAAAGACAAAAAGAGAACCCTACCCCACCCTTTGATTGTTAAATTTTTCTTACAACTTGTAGAGATGTCACATTGGTGAATGATCTTTTACTTCTCTTCATCAAGGGGTTTTTCCTGTTCGAATCGAATTTTTATTAATTTTGTTGGTATCCATAGCTTTTCTTCTCCTGCAGAAACAAAGGCAAAACCCCTTCCCCAACGTAGAACATATCCAGGTTTCCATTCTGAGGTCAGCACATCCTTGAAATAAACTGGTTGGTTTAGCTCAGGAGTTTTGTCTGTCATCCAATGTCTCTCCGCAGCTGTTGTTCCTTTCTCATTAGCATTGAGAAAATTCAAGGTTAATAAAGCACTATGCAGTCTATTTCTAGGAGTCATTGTTACCTGTTGCTGTTTATTTAGCATATCCTTTAAAGTTCGATTGGATCTCTTTATGACTGCTTGGCCTGTGGGATTATGTGGTATACCTGTAACATGCTTTATATTGTAATAAGCAAAGAACTGTCTCATTTTATTGGAGACATATGCTGAGGCATTGTCTGTCTTAATTTGTACAGGTATTCCCATGATGGCCATAACTTCTAATAGGTGTGTAATCACAGAATCAGCCTTTTCAGAACTCATAGGAGTTGCCCATTGAAATCCTGAATAGGTGTCAATGGTATGATGTACATACTTTAATCTTCCAAATTCTGCAAAATGAAACACATCCATCTGCCAAATTTCATTTCTTTGTATACCTTTTGGATTACTCCCTGCAGGTAATGGAGTTTGGTTATAGATGGAACAAGTAGGACATTTTTTCACAATATCCTTAGCCTGTTGCCAAGTGATGGAGAAATCCTTCTTCAAACCTTTGCTATTTACATGGTGTTTCTTATGACATTCTGAAGCTTCTAGCACATTACCTATTAGTAACTGATCAATCTCATCATTACCTTGTGCTAAAGGTCCTGGCAGACCTGTATGGGATCTGATATGTGTTATATATATAGGATGTTCCCTTTTTCTGATGATTTCCTGCAATTGTATGAATAATGAAGTTAATTCTGTATTATCAGGAATAAATTCAGCAGTTTCAATATGTAAAACAACTCTCTCTGCATATTGAGAGTCAGTGACTATATTGAGGGGTTCTGTGAAGTCCATCAGTACCATAAGAATGGCATGCAGTTCTGCCTTTTGTACAGAGCTATATGGACTTTGCACCACTTTACTTAAGTCTCCTGATTTATATCCTGCTTTCCCTGATTTATTTGCATCAGTATAGAATGTGAGGACTCCAGAAATTGGCTTTTGTCGTACAATGTGAAGAAGGACCCATTCAGTCTTCTTTATGAATTCTATTCTCTTGCTTTTGGGATAGTGGTTGTTAATCTCTCCCAAAAAGTTACTACAGGCTCTCTGCCAGTATTCATTATCTTTCCATAGTGATGAAATTTCCTCATTAGTTAATGGTACTACAATTTCTGCTGGGTCCATTCCTGTCAACTGGCGAAGTCTTAATTTACCCTTTTGAATCAAATCAGAGATCTTTTCTATATAAGTCTTTAATTTCTTATTTGGTTTACGTGGTAGGAATATCCATTCCAATATAATATCTTCCCTCTGCATCAAAATACCTGTTGGGGAATGTCTGGAGGGGAATATGACAAGAATGCATTTAAGTTCTGGATCCACACGATCCACATGTGCTTCTCGAATTGTCTTTTCTACTAGAGCCAATTCCTTCTCAGCTTCGGCTGATAATTCTCTTGGACTATTTAATTCTTTGTCCCCTTCTAGAGTATTAGCCAAATTTTTTAGTCCATCTTTGGGTATTCCCATGATACCCAGTAAGTTGGAAATGCTTCCTAATAACTTTTGAAAATCATTAAGAGTCTTCAATCTATCTCTTCTTAGTTGTACCTTTTGGGGCCTAATTTTTTGTAGCTCTATCTTATATCCTAAGTAATTAATAGAATCTCCTCTTTGTATTTTTTCAGGAGCAATTTGCAGTCCCCAGCGAGGCAAAACTTTTTTTACTTCTTCAAACATGCTTTCTAATGTATCTAACTTTGGATCAGCTAATAGGATATCATCCATATAGTGATAAATTATGGATTGTGGAAACTTTACACGAATTATCTCTAATGGTTTCTGCACAAAGTATTGACACAAAGTAGGGCTGTTTAACATTCCCTGTGGGAGGACCTTCCATTGATATCTCTTGACTGGCTGAGAATTATTATAATTAGGTACTGTGAAGGCAAATTTTTCTCTATCATTTTCCTGTAAGGGTATGGTAAAGAAACAGTCTTTTAAGTCAATAACTATTATAGGCCATTCTTTTGGTAGCATAGAGGGCAAGGGCATCCCAGTCTGTAGGGAGCCCATTGGCTGAATTACTTTATTAATAGCTCTCAGATCTGTCAGCATTCTCCAATTACCAGATTTCTTTTTAATAACAAATACAGGAGAATTCCAAGGGCTGGTAGATTCTTCAATGTGTTGAGCATTTAACTGCTCTTGAACCAGCTGTTCTAAAGCTTGTAGCTTCTCTTTTGTCAAAGGCCATTGTCCAACCCAGACAGGTTTATTAGTTAGACATTTTAAAGGTAAGGCAGTTGGTACTTCTGAGAGTTCAACAACGGAGTTCAACAACAGTCGTGCTCTGTTTGTGAACAGCCTGAATGGTTGGTGACTGATTTTTATAGCATGTTATGATATTATTCCTAGAAACATGCATTGGTCTGTATTCCTTTTCTGAAAGTGTAGGAATTTTAATCTGGGTATTCCACTGTTGTAACAGATCTCGGCCCCAAAGATTTACTGCTACATTTGCTACATATGGCTTCAGCCTTCCTCTGTGTCCTTCTGGCCCTATGCATTCAACCCATCTCGAACTCTGTTTTATCTGAGATAGGGTGCCAATCCCTAACAGTTGGACATCTACCTCTTGAAGAGGCCAATTCGGATGCCATGATTTTGGTGTAATTATAGTCACATCTGCACCTGTGTCTACCAGGCCCTCCAGAACCAGGCCATTAATTCGAATTCTAAGCTTTGGTCTTTGTTCATTTATGGAAGTCTGCCAAAATATTTGTTTTATAGTGTTCTTTGTAAACTGTGATCCAGCTATCAAAGCTGTTTTATCATCCATTGCAGTATCGGTTTTTACATTAGGCATTGGTTTATTCAGTTGTCCTGGAGAGGAATTTCTTCCACAGTGGCTGGGAATGTTCGTACTACATTTGATTTGGGGGCCTGCAAGAGGCCCCCTGAGGCATTTCCCGCCAGTAAAGGGTTGCCTCATATATCTATTTTTGATCTGCAATCATTGGTCCAATGTTGGCCTTTGCCACACCTTCTACATAATCCAGGAGGTGGTTGGGGTCTCCTGTTTAGGCTATTCCTAGAAGGAGTATTACTTCTAGGAGTACCCCACGTACACTTTTTACTTATATGACCTGGTGTACCACACTTAAAACATTTGGTAACACGGGGCCTTCTTTCACCTCTGGGATTTGTCTCTCCTATCCAAGCCTCATTACTGTAGTTAAGAGACTGAACACCACTAGTGTACTGAATCCATTCTTCCAAAGGAGCTGATCTGATCTTTAGTGGTGTAAGTATTCTTCTGCACTCTGCATTAGCATTGTCGAATGCCAAGGACTCAGTTAATACTTTTCTTAATTCTTTATCTGATACAGCTTTTGTTATAGCTGTGTTCAGCCTTTGTAAAAAATCAGTGAAAGATTCATGCGGTCCCTGAAATATCTTTGTGTATACCTCAGTTGGTTTTCCAGGTTCTGGAATTTTTTCCCAAGCATTTAGAGCTGCTGTATGGCATAGGAATATTGTATGCTCATCATAAGTGGCTTGTACATTCCTGTCAGCAAAACATCCCTCACCAAGTATTTGATCTTGGGAGATCACAAAACCTCTGAGTTTACCTTGTTGTTCTAAATTTTTTGCCTCTTCTCTCAACCAGCTCTTCCACTGTAGCTGCTGGCTATATTCTAGAACAGCTGAAATTAACTGATGCCAGTCATCTGGGATGATTCTATGTGAGGTAGACCATGAATTTAACATCTGTTTTACGTATGTGGAATGTATCCCATATGTAACTACTGCTTCCTTTATATTTTTAAAGTCCCTTGTTGAAATTGGTTCTAATGTATATGTCATATATGGCTCGGGGTGTGTGTCATCTGCTGGCTTCTCATGGACGATAACAGGATAAGCCATTGTATGAGAGCTGTTTGGAGATGTTACAACCTCTATGGTCTTGACCTTCTGCTTATTAGTTCCCTTGTCATGTTTACTGAGAGTTTCTTCTAGGGCTTGCAAACGAGCACCTAGGGTCTGTTCTAGGGAGTGAACCTCCTCTCTTGCAAGGGACTCCAGATTTCTCATGGAATCATAGACATTTTTATTTTCCTCAGAAGCACATGATTCCATGGACCTTATCTTATCAATTAATGATAATCTTTCTTCCTTATGCAATGTCTGAGTAGCCATAACTTCACTCTGGAGAGTTAGTGTTCTATCCATTAGATATTCATATTTATTATCAATAAAATCAATTTTGGGTACAAGCCTGTTTTGTAAATCCTGATTAGCAGATTCTAGAGAAAGAATCTTTTCCTGTAAGCCTTCATTACTATCTTTTAAAGCAGATTCCAGAAAGAGAATCTTTTTCTGTAAGCCTTCATTGCTATCTTTGAAAGCAGATTCTAGAAAGAGATTCTTTCTCTGTAAGTCTTCATTGCTATCTCTTAAAGCAGATTCCAGAAAGAGAATCTTTTTCTGTAAGCCCTCACTGCTATCTTTGAAGGCAGATTCCAGAAAGAGACTCTTTTTCTGTAAGTCTTCATTGCTATCTTTTAAAGCAGATTCCAGAAAGAGAATCTTTCTCTGTAAGCCCTCACTGCTATCTTTGAAGGCAGATTCCAGAAAGAGACTCTTTTTCTGTAAGTCTTCATTGCTATCTTTTAAAGCAGATTCCAGAAAGAGATTCTTTTTCTGTAAGTCTTCATTGCTATCTTTTAAAGCCTGTATCAGTCCCAATAATGACTCATCTTTGTTCTTCTTATTAAAGCAGTGTTTGAACACTGTGTGAATTATTACGATGAATGCCAAAATGGTACAGGCCAAATATGCCTGAGGAAGGTCATATATTTCCAGGAGAATGTCATTCATCATACAGGCAAAAAGGTTTTTAAATTCTTGTGAGGTAATGTTGTTGGCCATATTACAAGAATTACTCAAAATTTGTTAGTCAATTTTAAGATGTAAAATTATCAAGTACTTTTACTTGAAATAAAATGCTGGTTTGCTTATCTTACCTTTCTGTGGTATGGGGGGTGTAGTAGCCCTTTTCAACCAGCAGGCAGTGCTGGTACAGCTCCAAAGCAGGGCCTGCTGGCAACCTTGGCTGGCGGCAGCTGGAGGCAGATGGCGGGATGGCCAGGAGTCGGGGGCCGGATACCTCACTCGCAGCGGTTTTTCACTGGTCTCGGGGCTAAGCTAGGGAGCTGAGACCGGACTAGCTGCTCCCCTTTTCGGGAATGGACTGGTTATATGGAACTTTGCAGGCGGGTTTAGGTACCCGCCAGCCGGGGAGGAGGCTGAGGACAGGAGCCGCCCAGGCCTTTGGAATTTGACCCACGTGGGCGCCAGATATTGGGGAAAAATTATAAAGGCCACTCCACGTAGTTAAAAGGAAGATTTATTTAGTGGATGACTTACAAATGAAGGAATGGATAGGTTGCGGGGGTCTGGGGAAGGTGTATCGCAATCCAGCGGTGTTCTCTGGAGCTCTGCACAGTCAATCTCCACCATCCAGGGTCCAGGCCCAGAGAGCGCGCCCAGAGAGAGCGCTCGCCCATCCAGCTCTCGGGTTTCCAGCACCTCCCCTCGCCCCGCCTCGTAGGCATGACAGTTGCCAGAGTCTCAATGGGGGTTGGAACTTCCAGATCCAAGCTGGAATGGCTACCCACTACATCTTCCTGGCGTACAGTATAAGCTAGCCCCTCATGACACAGGGCATTTATCCTCACGCTGCCAAACCCCACCATCTTCCCTCTTGCTTTATACTCTTTCTGCGGTCCCTGGCCTCCCCTCTTTTTGATAAGATCACTTTTCTATTTACTTAACCTCTAACCCCCCTGCCAGATCATCCCCTCATGCAGTTTGGCCTCCCACATTCCATACCATGCCCTTACCATGTAGGGCGGACCCACCTCCTTCCTCTGAAAGGCAGCCATTAATAGTACAGTCTCCCAAGGGACACTCAGAGTCTCCTCACTTTGCTTGGGCCTTGACACCTTGGTCCATCACACACACACACACACACACACACACACACACACACACACACACACACACACACACACACACATATGCATTGCCAGTGCCTCTTTGCCCAGTTCCACCTAACGGCTCTAGGAAAGGGCAGGGACTCAGGTCCCTCCCTGCCATCATTGTTTCCATCCTGGTATCCCCAGGTATAGCGATTCAGGCTGTGGCCCCTGATAGGCTGTCGGCCCAAACTGACATTTTAATGTTTTGTTACATTTTGCTTTTTTTCCCTTTGAGTTTCTTGGTGGCAGAAGTCACTCATAGGCCCACCTACCCAGTCAGTCATTGGATCCAGCTGTCAAAGGAACTTCCTGCTTGGCAAAAGGATTTCCATAGGATTTTTTTTTTCATTTTTCATCTCTTCCTCTTCATATTTTACAAGATTTAAGAAATGGATGGGAATTCTTCATCAATCTGACTGAGTAGCTGGAGCGCTGGGCTCCCGTGGAATGCCTTGACTGGTGTGGGTCTGTGTACCCTGCTGGCCAGTTTGTCACCGCGGCACGAACTAGAGTCATCTGAGGAGAAGGAGTGCTTGTCGAGGGGCTGTCTGTAGGCAAGTCTGTGGGGCATTTTCTTGATTAGTGATTGATGTGGGAGGGCCCCACCCACTGTGGGTGGAGCCGCCCTTGGGTACGTGACTCTCCCAGTGTAAGAAAGCAGAGTGAGCAAACGATGCGTTGCCAGCCAGTCAGCAGTGTTCCTCTGTGGTCTCTGCTTCAGTTCCCATCGGCTTGTCAGTGATGGTCTGTGATAGGACAAGTAAGTCAAACTCCTCCTAAAGGCTCTGTTCATTGTATGGCAGCAATGGGGAGCAGACGTGGCAGATGGTTCTGCACTGAGGAGATGTTGCAACTATTGTTCGTTGGTGCCCACAGTCCTTTAATTCCGAGATGGATGAATTATGCCGAATTTTAAAGATTTATACTGTATGTTTTCTCCATCCAGTTGCATCTGGATTTGTTTGTTTGTCTTTTATTGTGTTCACAAGCAAGACTTCTCACATGCTGTGCATTAGTAACCAGGCAGTCTAACAATACAGAGGGGTTCTGGCACTGCCAGAGGACACATCTGTGTCCTGAAGTCCTTCTCTAGTGAGCTGGCTTCTACAACGACAGTGTGTGGTGACTGCTCAGCTTCTCCCCAGTTCTTCTTGCTGGTCTCATGTGGAGGAACACATGCTGATACCCTGATACCAAGCTAGTCCCAGATTATGGGAGAAGAGAATTAGTCCTTCTGAACATTGCACATCCTTTTCTACATGAAGAGTATTGCATCTTTTAGGTAGCAAAGAATCATAGAATCTTAAAATCATAGAGCTCCTGACCTAGAGGTCTTCCTCTACAGAAAGCTGGAATTTGACCCTGATTTTGTCATTTAAGGTCAGTTACCTGGTGTGCTTCTGGTGCTTTGGTGTACTGCTCACATTCTACACCTGCCATCCCCAGTGTGTTCTGATTATCTTCCGGGAGCTTCACTCTTCTCCAGCAAGTCCAGAAGGGGAGGAGGGGCTACATGCTCAAAGAGTCTCAGATCTTTGGTTGACTCTTGCAGCTGCCTCTGTTACCTTGACTTGGATCCGACAGCACTCGATCCACTTCAGTCTCCTGGTGTGCTGGCTTCCTTGTACCCATGGGTTCTTTGTTGTTCTCACCCTGCTAGAGGCTCTGGAGTTTCTTTCCTCTTTCATCTTTTGTTTTCTTGTTACATCCCTCTATTTCTCTTGAGGTGGGCCCTTCCATTCCCCTTTCTCGCTACATTATTGATGGATCTCTGGATGTTCTTTTGTCTCCTGAGACCCCCCAGTTCTCAGGCATAGAGTGGGAACTGAGACATTAACAGAATCGATAACCTCTTATCTTGTAGACTTTACTGGTGTACAGTTTTCTTAAAACTCCTCTTTTTCTCTGTGCCTCATCTTGTCACTTTTCTGATTTAGACAAAATAATCCAACTGGTGATTATCTATGGAATTAAGTTGGAAAGTCTAGTTCCTCACCCCAGTGTTCTTCCCGTGAACTATATTGGCAACAGCCAGTATTGCACGTGGAATTAATTTCTAGTATTTCCAAAGGTTATTGCATACGAACATTTGAAAATTCCTTATATATTATGTAATACGGCCCCATTCCTTAGGAGAAAATAGAGATTTATGATAGAGTGTAGGTCTGAAGGGCTTATTCTACATTGAAATGTGGAGCCCCCTAATGTGGGGAATTTAAGAAGGCAACTCCATGTAGTTAAAAAGGAGGTTTATTTGGGGGTAACTTACAGCCAGTAAAGGGATTGGTTACAGGATCTGGGAGAGGTGAGGTGTAGTCCAGTGGGATTGGCTTCCATTTCTACAAAAGGAACCTTTGGAAAGTTGACATTATTTAATGAATCTGTAGACTTGAGATAGATTCGACATCTTGATATTTTTACTGTTCGTAATATCTGTTCTTTGGATACTTGGTGAGATTGTCTGGTATAGGTCTCCAGGATTGTATGTATTTAATGTTTATGTCATGGGCAGGTATAAACATATGACTTAGTTCCTTTTATGTTATTATTGTGTCTTTCAATTTATTGTTCTATTTATTTAATCATCCTCAGTTTCCAGTGTTTCATTATTTTCAGTTTACTGACCACCCTTTCACATCCTTACTTGAATTTATTCCTATGTATTTTATTCAAAAGTGAGATCATAAGGTATTCCAGACATGCAAAGAAATATAATGAGCAGCCATGTGCTCACCACCTGGTTTAGTCAGTAAAGTACAACAAATATAATTACAGTGTCCTCAAGTGCATTTTCTTCACTGCTCTTTTAAATTTAGTGTTTGTTATTACATAGCACAATAGGCAGAACCTCCCAAATATATCACCTTCCTAGTCTCAAGAACCTTTGAATGTGCTACCTTACATGGCAAAATGACTTTTTTCAGATGTGATTAAGGGTCTTGAGATGGGGCATTTACCCTGGACTACCAGGACATCCCCCTTGAAATTTCAGGGTCCTTATAAATGAAAGAGAAAGTCTGGGTTTCTTGTAATATTCCTCTCCAAGGGCTGGGTGAGACCTCGGATCTCTGATTTTTTATGACATAGATATATGGCTACGTCTGTAGGACGCTTCCTACAGGGTAGCCATGTGACTTTTATGGGATAAAAGAGAAGGTTTATTTCTTCATTCATTTATTTATTTATTGAAAGAGGGGTGTCTCGATATACATTCCAGGCCCTGAACTCACAATCCTCCTGTATCTGAAAGTAATGGGATGACAGATATGTACCATCATATCCAGTCTATTGACCATACCGTACTTGGTGAGATTGTCTTGTATAGGTCTCTAGGATTGTGTGTATTTGTCTACTTTTCTAATATATGGATGATGTTGTCATTACTAACACACACAATGGAAGATCTATACCAAAATTCATATATCATTCAAAATCATCTGTTTCTTTTCTCTGCATTTAGATTTTCTTGTACCTCAGTTTTAGAGATACAATCATGTGCGGTCAAGTCAACCGCTCCTGGATGGCGATGACACAGAGAGGCTTCTTGTGGAATGCCGTAAGTAGACATGTGGGAAGGCGTGATTCTCTCCCTTCCCTGTGGCCACCGGCAGTAAGTACTTTTAGTTTGTGTTTTTGGTTTGTTGGTTGATTGAGTTTGGTTAGCACAAACCTGGAGGAAGAGCTAAGGATAGAGAAAAACATTATCTTAAGAGATATATCTATATTTTAAATTTTAAATGGTGGGATATGTATGTTGAATATTATTTTTAGAATAAAGCAAAGACCCATTTTGCTGGATAAGTTGTACCTCATCCTTATTTCATTATTTATGTCCTTTGCTTTTTTTTGGTTTTGGTTTTTTGAGACAGGGTTTCTCTGTGCAGCTTTGCGCCTTTCCTGGTACTCACTCTGTAGCCCAGACTGGCCTCCAACTCACAGAGATCTGCCTGCCTCTCTGCCTTCTGAGTGCTGGGATTAAAGCCACCACTGTCCGGCTTCATTATTTGTGTTCTTATTCTGGTTGATGAGCACAGACTCCATGAGCTCTTGACCATGAGAAAGGAAACTTTTAAGAAAGAAAAATTTGAACTGGGCACGATGGTGCAAGCCTTTAATCCCAGCACTCAGGAGGCAGATGTAGGCGAATCTCTGTGAGTTCCAGGACAGCCAGAGCTACATGGTGAAACCCTGTCTTAACATCCTCCACTTCTGGCCTGGGGGGAAAAATGAAAAGAAAGACAATTGTTTTCTTTATTATTAGTTTTTATAATTATTCTATGTGTATGTGTGTTTTGCCTGCATGTGTGTCTATGCACCACAACATGCCTGGAACCTTCAGGAAGAGGGCATTATATCCTTTGGGATTGGAGTTAGAGAAGGTTGTGAGTCGCCATGTTGGTGCTGGGAACTGAACCCAGCTCCTCTGGAAGAGCAGCAAGTGCTCTTAACTACTGAACCATCTCTCCATACCCCCGAGGGGCACTTTTGGGGTGTATGATCTGTAATGACCATTTCATAGCTCATAACTGTAAGGCTAGTTCTGAAAAAGAGAGGGTATTTCCTTACTGTACGTGACTGACAGCATATGGAACTGATGGGCGCAGGGGTTTATATGGACTCTGGGTTACCAGGGCTGACTGATAAACAAGAAGATCTTATTGCTTCTTTATAATATGCCACACTTGAACACTCACAGGGAAAAGCAGAAATAAGAGGAAGGAGAACCCAAGAACACTCTCGACTCTGGCTTTGTTCTTCCCTGCCATGGGCTGGTATTTTCAACACCTGTATCCAACAGGTCTCTGAGAGGAAGTGCTGGCTTTTCTAATGCCTGCCAGGCTTATGCAGGGTCAGTCTTTAATAGCGGTGTGCTATTTTTTCCCCTCCAGAGCATTTGTATTCACTTTTCTTCTTTGAGTTTTCCAAAGTTAAAAGGAACACCCCTTAACAGCTATCACATAAACAAGAGATTTATTTCTTTAAACCATCTGTTCTCAGAGTGTGGTCCTGACACCAAGAGCATCAGCACCACAGGAGAGCTTGTGGGAGACAGAAATTCTTAGGCCTCCCCTCTGGCTCACTCAGCAGCGGGTCTTTATAATTCTCCCAGACCATCCCTGCCGGTCGGCTTTCGAATCACTTTCTTAAACTAAAGCCCAAGACAGGCACTTCTGATTTGTTAGCTCCTTGGCAGCACTGCACAGAAGGAGAGCAGAGCAGTCCGGTCAGGACTGGATGGTGTCCGGTCAGGACTGGGTGGTGTCCGGTCAGGACTGGGTGGTGTCCTGACGGGGTGTATGGGCGTGGAGGTGACTTTGGTCTATAGTTGCTGGCACCCCATCCACTCCTCTTAGCTTCTATAAGAACGTTTAGCAGATTTTGTACCTAGTGCCTGGCCACCAACACAGGTCAGTCTGAGTGCATGGTGTCATCTGTCCTCTAGTCATTACTCATGAGGGAAAGCGATGAAGTCAGCTATGAACTAACTTTAGACAGCAGGGAAGTAATGGCCTCTGAAGCTGGACGGATGGCATAAGCGATCTCAGTTGTTGAGATTACAGTGTCATCCAAGAGACATGAGAAGTCACCAAGGGACAGTATATGCCTCATTTTTATTGTGGCCAGAAGACTCCTCATTTCCAGCTATAAAGAGTACAGAACATGTAAAGACTAGGACCATGACAGTGGGAAACATTAGCCTAGAAGTGCACGTTAGAAAATGCTGGGCTGTGTGTAAGAGCGTCTTGTGTGCATGCAGACGCACTGACAGACCAAGCAGCTTGTTTATGTGCCTTGCACACTTTGAAAAGGTGTTTTACTTCACGCTTTGTGACGATTGATCATAGCTTTTGCACTAGTAACAAACAGCTGCAATTTCAGCGCAGCCGGTACTCTGGGTGCTGAGCGGGCGCTTTACCCATGGCCCCCCTAGACAGGTGTTGCCGTTGTTCTCATCTGACAGGGAGAAAATGCGTTACCTATATAATTGCTCACATTAGTAAGTGGCTGGGTTAGAATTACAACTGTCATCTGGTTGACCACAAAGTGTGCCCTTAATTACTAAACATGAATGAGAAACCTGTCACCCGCCGTCTGCTCTCCAGCTTCTTTTAAAATGGAATCTTGAGTTCTGTCTGAGAATCAACTCTCATCAAAAGAATGACATCAGGTAATATTCATGAAAACAGTTTATCATTAAATTCCTAGGTAAAGGATTTTGTCCCTGGACTGAGTTAGAATGTAGCGTAGTTGGGCTACATTGGTTTAGGCATTCTTTTGCTGTATTATGTTCTTTTGCCCCAAGTTCAACTCCTGCCTAGTGTTCTGCTGCATGCAGTCTCTCCATTTATTCAGTCAGTCTCTTCGGAAGTCATGAGGTCATCTCCTCTTGCTAATAAAATTCTGCTCTTCATTCTTTTATATATGCATGTTATTGTAAATTCTTACAGGTCAGGGTAAATACTGGGTTGACTGATAATCACAAAAGAGACTTAAAGAGTACTTTCTGTTACAAATTTTCTGGGCTCTCCCAGCTTTTTGATATATGAGATTTCACTGTTTTCCACTTTGTATGTCTTAACTCACAAAGAGACCGAATGCTGTATGTACATTGAGTTCAGTGATAGAGTGCCTGTCTAGCATGTATGGGGTTTGATCCCCAACTTGAAGAAACGTGTTTAAAATTTTTATCTGAGTGCACTTTATTTTTCATTGGCCAAATCCAATACTTTTTGAAATGTGTTTTACAAGTATAGTCTTTATTTTGTGAAATTTGAGTTTAGAGAACTCTAAACATTTTAGACTCCTTTTCTATTTGGAAATGACTCCATGAAGAGCTTCTAGTATTTGATGCTTTAAAATGTTTAAAAGTTTTATATGAAATAGATCTGATTTCTTAATGCATTTTATTTATCCCTTTTAGATTGATTTCTCCACAACGAAAAACATTGCAGATAAATGTGTAGTGAGTACTTTGCAGAGGTGGCGTCTAACCGTGCTACGCCTGAACTTTCGAGGCTGTCTCTTCCGAACAAAAACTCTGAAAGCTGTCAGTAAGTATGCTCACACCAGTGGCCTGCCTTGCTCTGCTGTGACCAATCAAAGCAAGAAAAGCCTTAAGGGGAGACTTCAGTGTTGTTAGGTTGTATGTTCTGGGAATTTGACCTTTGTCCATTCTTCTTGATCACTTTTTTCTTTTGTCTAGACTTCATGTCTGTATGATCAGTTTGTCTGCTAAAACTGTAAGCGTATATCCCCACTGTAACAAAGCCCAACACTAGGCAGGAACAGCATTGCCTCCCCTCCTCTTCAGACCGTCATTCACTTATGGAAAGGTTCCCTACTTTGTCAGTTTTTCAAAAATTACCTTGACATGTAATTTAAACGTGAATAGCATTGGCATCACACTATTCTGGTTCCCATTTTCTCCCACTGGAGAAACCCTGGAAGTCTTAAGAATAGGTTCATCTTGCAACATAAAGAAGATCATGCTGTTTGCATTTTCCTTTATCTTCAAAATTTTTCTGTGTCACTCACTGCATATAGATTTACTAAATTCTTTTCACTGACTGTAAAATAATCTTTGTGTGATAGATGTGTCATAATTTCCTTACCTGCTTTCTTGTTGAGGGCATTGAAGTCATGCCAGTTTTCCAAGGCCACTCTGTGCTTGCGCTGTGCTGTTTGTCTTTAATCTACATGTTCTTTGAGATTCAGGTTTTTACTCCCCATGTATATTCCCAGAGGAAACAATAGATTTTAAAAGTATTTAGCCAACTGATTCCAGATAGTGAGGAAAAAATTACATATATGTATTTAACATCTTACTTTGGAAAAGTATGACAATAGTAAGAGGGTGAGTCAAGTTACAAAGTGACAAACACACATGTTTGTACCCTGTATATAACATAAATATATATGAAGAATTTCAATGTGAAAAATTATATATATATATATATATATATATATATATATACATATATATATCTTAACTCTTATTTTGAGACAATTGCAATGATGAATATATGTTTTAAGGACATATGCACATGTAGTAACATAAAAGGCATGCATGGGAATAGAATGCTCCAAATACATGGCGGGGGAGGGGAGAGGAGGGAGGGGCGGGATATGTGGAGCAAACAGGTGAAGCAGAGGAAATGCACAGGAGTTCAAATGTATCTCTACATTATTTTTTTTATAAATAAAGACATAAGTAGAAAAATGACTCATTAGATTGGCTTGCTGCTGGTGCTGAGGACAACTGTAGCCCTGTGGACAGTTGGATTGTACTGGAACGTGCTAAATGTCTTCTTGTTTTCATGTCCATTGTTTATTCCCTTCGGTGCCCAGGTAGACAATCACGTGTTATTACTATGTCTGTTCATTCCTATTCTTGTATCTTTCCCCCTATTTTAATTTTGTTGCTTAGAACCCCGCTTTGAAGTGTTGAAAATGAGCACAGATATGCAGCTATCTGGCCTGATACTTAGCACCCTTTCTTATACTTTTAATGAGGATAATATTAATATTATCACACTCTGTATGATATGCCCATACTAAGCCATAGCATTCCAGGCTATGCCCGTGTAAGAATATTTTATCCTTGCTCGCACAGAAGCCATTCCCACGTTTGCTTCTCATTCCATCTGGTCACATCAGTCTCTGGTTCTTTTTAAATTTTTATTTATTTATTTTTGGTTTTCTGAGACAGGGTTTCTCTGTGTATTCCTAGATGTCCCTGGACTCACTCTGTAGACTAGGCTGGTCTTGAACTCAGAGATCTACCTGCCTCTGCCTCCCAAGTACTAGGATTAACAGCTTGTACCACCGCCTGGCCAACCTCTGGTTCTTAAGGAACCACTTATTGGGGGATATATTAAGGCAATTCCACATGGTTAAAAGGAAGATTTATTTTGAGGGATAACTCACAACAAGTAGAGAAATAGGTTACAGGGTCTGGGAGAGGTGAAGCAGTCCAGTGGTGTTCTCCAGAGAACTCTGCTCGGTCTACCATCCAACATCCAGGATTACCAGAAACCAAGAGAGCCGGCACATCTGTATCTCAGGTCTTAAGGGATCCTGTCTCAGCCCCGCCTCAGGGGCAGGCTATAGGTAGGCATGACAGTTACCGGAAGCCTCACTGGGGGTAGTACTTCCAGGTCAAAGCTGGAACAACTACCCACTACAATCACTAATTTTTGATGCACCAAAACCCTTTCTGATTTATAGTCTAGATTTTGTTTCTTGTTTCTTTGAGACAGGGTTTCTCTGTGTAGCCCTGGCAGTCCTGGAACTTGCCATAAACAACAGAATGGCCTCAAATTCAAAGAGATTCACGTGCCTCTGCCTCCTGGTTGCTGGGATTAAAAGCATGTACCACGAAGCCTGGCTCATATTACAGATTTTTGGAAAAAGTTCATTATTTTAGAGTTTAGGCTGGAGAGAGAGATTGAACATCTCTTTATTCCACCGTTTGAATTGATTGCTTTTTGTAGTCTTTTTTTTTTTTTTTTGAGTAAAACTGAAATTTATTATATGCCACAGTCGTCCTAGGGACCTCCATGCTATATATATAGCCTCTATGGTTCTATGGGTTGTGGTCTGATTGTTCTTTATTTTATATCTAGAATCCACCAATGAGTGAGTACATACCATTACTGTCTTTCTGGGTTTGGTTTACCTCACTCAGGATGATTTTTTCTAGTTCCATCCATTTGCCTGCAAATTTCATGCTTTCATTGTTTTTCTCTGCTGAGTAGTACTCCATTGTGTATATGTACCACATTTTTTTCATCCATTCTTCCGTTGATGGGCATCTAGGTTGTTTCCAGGTTCTGGCTATTACAAATAGTGCTGCTATGAACATAGCTGAGCATGTATCTTTATGGTATAAATCAGCATTCCTTGGGTAGATGCCCAAGAGTGGGATGGCTGGGTCTTGAGGTAGTTCAATTCCTAATTTTCTGAGAAACCGCCATACTGATTTCCACAGTTGTTGTACAAGTTTACATTCCCACCAACAGTGGAGGAGTGTTCCCTTTGCTCCACATCCTCTCCAACATTGGTTGTCATTGGTGTTTTTGATCGTAGCCATTCTAACAGGTGTAAGGTGGTATCTCAGAGTCGTTTTGATTTGCACTTCTCTGATGATTAAGGATGTTGAGCATTTCTTTAAATGTCTTTCAGCCATTTGTAGTTCTTGTTTTGTGAATTCTCTGTTTAGCTCTTTAGCCCATTTTTTAATTGAACTGTTCAGTGCTTTGATGTCTAGTTTCTTGAGTTCTTTATATATTGTGGAGATCAATCCTCTGTCAGATGTGGGGTTGGTGAAGATCTTTTCCCAATCTGTTGGCTGTCTTTTTGTCTTATTGACTGTGTCTTTTGCCCTGCAAAAGCTTCTCAGTTTTGAGAGGTCCCATTTATTAATGGTTGTGCTCAGGGTCTGTGCTGTTGGTGTTTTATTTAGGAAATGGTCTCCGGTGCCAATGCGTTCAAGAGTGCTTCCTATTTTCTTTTCTATTAAGTTTAGTGTAACTGGATTTATGTTTAGGTCTTTGATCCACTTGGACTTGAGTTTTGTGCATGGTGACAGATATGGATCTATTTGTAATCTTTTACATATTGACATCCAGTTATGCCAGCACCATTTGTTGAAGATACTTTCTTTGTTCCATTGTATAGTTTTGGCTCCTTTGTCAAAAACCAGGTGTTCATATGTGCATGGATTAATGTCAGGGTCTTCAATTCGATTCCATTGGTCCGTATGTCGGTTTTTATACCAGTACCAAGCTGTTTTTATTACTATAGCTCTATAGTGGAGTTTGAGGTCTGGGATGGTGATGCCTCCAAGGGTTGCTTTATCGTATAGGATTCTTTTAGCTATCCTGGGTCTTTTGTTTTTCCATATAAAGTTGAGTATTTTTCTTTCCAAGTCTGTGAAGAATTGTGTTGGGATTTTGATGGGGATTGCATTGAATCTGTAGATTGCTTTTGGTAAGATTGCCATTTTTACTATGTTAATCCTACCTATCCATGAGCATGGGAGATCCTTCCATTTTCTGATATCTTCTTCAATTTCTTTCTTTAGAGATTTAAAGTTCTTATCAAAAAGGTCTTTCACTTGTTTAGTTAGTGTTATCCCAAGGTATTTTATATTATTTGTGGCTATTGTAAAGGGTGATGTTTCTCTGACTTCTTTCTCAGCCCTTTTATCATTTGTGTATAGGAGGGCTACTGATTTTTTTGAGTTGATCTTGTATCCTGCCACTTTACTGAAGGAGTTTATCAGCTGTAGAAGTTCCCTGGTAGAGTTTTTGGGGTCACTTATGTATACTATCATATCATCTGCAAATAGTGAAAGTTTGACTTCTTCCTTGCCAATTTGTATCCCTTTGATCTCCTTTTGTTGTCTTATTGCTCTAGCTAGAACTTCTAGTACTATATTGAATAGATATGGGGAGAGTGGACAGCCTTGTCTTGTTCCTGAATTTAGTGGTATCGCTTTGAGTTTCTCTCCATTTAATTTGATGTTTGCTGTTGGCTTGCTATAAATTGCTTTTATTATGCTTAGAAATGTTCCTTGTATTCCTAATCTTTCTAAGACCTTTATCATGAAGGGGTGTTGGATTTTGTCAAAGGCTTTTTCAGCATCTAGGGAGATGATCATGTGGTTTTTTTCTTTCAGTTTGTTTATATGGTGTATTACATTGACTGATTTCCGTATGTTGAACCATCCTTGCATCCCTGGGATGAATCCTACTTGGTCGTGATGGATGATTGTTTTGATGTATTCTTGGATTCGGTTTGCCAACATTTTGTTGAGTATTTTTGCATCAATGTTCATGAGGGAGATTGGTCTGTAGTTCTCTTTCTTTGTTGCATCTTTGTGTGGTTTGGGTATCAGGGTAATTGTGGCCTCATAAAAAGAGTTTGGTAGTGTTCCTTCTGTTTCTATTGTGTGGAACACTTTGAAGAGGATTGGTATTAGTTCTTCTTTGAAAGTCTGGTAGAATTCTGCACTGAAACCATCTGGTCCTGGGCTTTTTTTGGTTGGGAGACTTTTGATGACTGTTTCTATTTCTTTAGGGGTTATTGGTCTATTTAAATGGTTTATCTGGTCTTGATTTAATTTTGGTATGTGGTATTTATCCAGAAAATTGTCCATTTCTTCCTGGTTTTCCATTTTTGTGGAGTACAGGTTTTTGAAGTATGATCTGATGATTCTCTGGATTTCCTCATTGTCTGTTGTTATGTCTCCCTTTTCATTTCTGATTTTGTGAATTTGGGTGCTCTCTCTTTGCCTTTTGGTTAATTTGGCTAGTGGTTTGTCTATCTTGTTGATTTTTTCAAAGAACCAACTCTTTGTTTCATTGATTTTTTGTATTGTTCTCTTGTTTTCTATTTCGTTGATTTCAGCCCTCAATTTGATTATTTCCTGGCGTCTATTTCTCCTGGGTGAGTTTGTTTCTTTTTGTTCTAGAGCTTTCAGTTGTGCTGTTAATTCATTGGTATGGGATTGCTCCATCTTCTTTATGTGTGCATTTAGAGCTATGAATTTTCCTCTTAGCACTGCTTTCATAGTGTCCCATAAGTTTGGGTATGTTGTACTTTCATTTTCATTGAATTCTAGGAACTCTTTAATTTCTGTTTTTATTTCTTCCTTGACCCATTGATGTTTCAGGTGGGCATTATTCAGTTTCCATGAGTTTGTGGGTTTTCTATAATTTTTGTTGTTATTGAGTTCTAACTTTAAGGCATGGTGGTCTGATAAGATACAGGAGGTTATTCCAATTTTTTTGTATCTGTTGAGATTTGTTTTGTGTCCAAACATGTGGTCAATTTTTGAGAAGGTTCCATGGGGTGCTGAGAAGAAGGTATATTCTTTTGTGTTAGGATGGAATATTCTGTAGATATCTATTAGGTCCATTTGAGTCATAACATCTGTTAGGTCCTTTATTTCTTTGTTAAGTTTCAGTCTGGTAGATCTATCTTTCGGTGAGAGTGGTGTGTTAAAATCCCCCACTACTAATGTGTGGGGTTTGATGTGCGTTTTAAACTTTAGTAGTGTTTCTTTTATGAATGTGGGTGCTTTTGTATTTGGAGCATAAATGTTTAGAATCGAGACTTCATCTTGGTGGATTTTTCCCGTGATGAATATGTAATGTCCATCCTGGTCTCTTTTGATTGATTTTAGTTTGAAGTCTATTTTATTAGATATTAGGATAGCTACACCAGCTTGTTTCTTAGGTCCATTTGCTTGGAAAACCTTTTCCCAGCCCTTTACTCGGAGGTAGTGTCTGTCTTTGGAGTTAAGGTGTGTTTCTTGTATGCAGCATATGGATGGGTCCTGTTTTCTTATCCATTCTGTTAGCCTGTGTCTTTTTATAGGTGAGTTGAGACCATTGATATTGATGGATATTAATGACTAGTGATTGTTAATTCCTGTTATTTTTTTGGTTGTGTTGTGTTGTCCTTCTGTGGTGTATGTTGGCGTAGGATTATCTATTGCTTGATTTTTCATGGATGTGTTTAACTTCTTTGGGTTGAATTTTCCCTTCTAGTGCTTTCTGTAGGGCTGGGTTTGTGGACAGGTATTGATTAAATCTGGTTTTATCCTGGAATATTTTGTTTACTCCGCCTATGGTGATTGAGAGTTTTGCTGGGTATAATAGTCTGGGTTGGCATCCATGGTCTCTTAGTGTCTGCATGAGGTTTGTCCATGATCTTCTAGCTTTCATAGTCTCTATTGAGTAGTCTGGTGTTATTCTGATGGGTTTGCCTTTATATGTTACTTGGTCCTTTTCCTTTGCAGCTCTTAATATTTTTTCTTTATTCTGTGTGTTTAGTGTTTTGATTATTATGTGGCGAGGGGACTTTTTTTTTTGGATCCAGCCTATTCGGTGTTCTGTAAGCTTCTTGTATCTTCATAGGTATTTCTTTCTTTAGGTTAGGAAAGTTTTCTTCTATGATTTTGTTGAATATATTTTCTGTGCCTTTGAGTTGGTATTCTTCTCCTTCTTCTATCCCTATTATTCTTAGGTTTGGTCTTTTCATGGTGTCCCAAATTTCCTGGACGTTTTCTGTTAGGACTTTTTTGTCTTTATTGTTTTCTTTGACTGACGAATCTATTTTCTCTATCGTGTCTTCAGCGTCAGAGATTCTCTGTTCCATCTCTTGCAATCGGTTGGTTATGCTTTTTTCTGTAGTTCCTGTTCGTTTAGTCAGGATTTCTATTTCCAGCATTCCCTCAGCATGTGTTTTCTTTATTGTCTCAAATTCATTTTTCAGATCTTGGAATGTTTCTTTCATCTGTTTAATTGCTTTTTCTTGGCTTGATTTGATTTCTTCCCATTTTTTGTTCGTTTTTTCTTCCATTTCTTTAAGGGAGTTTTTTATTTCCTCTTTAATGGAGTTTTTCATTTCCTCTTTAAGGGAAGTTTTTATTTCCTCTTTAAGGGAGTTTTTTATTTCCTCTTTAAGGAAAGTTTTTATTTCCTCTTTAAGGTAGTTTTTCATTTCCTCTTTAAGGAAAGTTTTTATTTCCTCATTGAGGGAATGTTTTATTTCTTCTTTAAGGGCCTCTATCATCTTCTTAAAGCCATTTTTAGGGTTGATTTCTTCTGTTTCTTCTGTCATGGTATGTTTAGGTCTTGCAGGTGTAGAATCACTAGGTTCTGATGTTGCCATATAGGTCTTTATGTTGTTGCCTGTATTTTTGCACTGGCGTCTACTCATCTCTTCCTCTGTGCGGTGCAGGTGGTGTCTGTGTCTGAGAGTGCCTCTCTTGTTCTAATTTTTAGTCTTGGTTTAGTAGTGGTTCTTGGTTAAATTGGTGCTATTGGGCTATTTCTTCAGGGGCAGCTGATTTCGATCGGTGAATTATATACTTATGATTCTGGTGATCTGGTTTGGTGTCTGGGTAGCGCCTTCTTCTGTGTTCCCAGGTCACGTTTTGTTCATTTGTCAACTCCTCAGCTGATCTTGTTTCTTCAGACTTTAAACTGTAGGCATCTGAATCCTCTCCCAGATGGGTTTCAGCTGAGCAGGGTAGTTTCACCAACACCTCCAAGTTGTTGGGTTTCTCAGGATCAGCAGCTGGGCCCTGGGTTGTCCTCAGAAGGAGTGTTCAGATTCATTCTGGTTCTGACCCACGGAGATAGCTTCTTCCCTAGATGTTGGGGTTAGGGGCGTCCCTGTTCCAAGCTGCGTCTGCTTGTCTCCATCCCTGGGCCTGTCTACCTCTGCAGTCCGCCGCCGGGCCTGTATGTCCCTGTCAGCTGCCGCTGGGTCTGTCTGCCTCTGGGGGCCACCACCGGGCCTAAATGTCTCTGCCGGCTGCAGCCGGGACTGAGTGTCCCTGTCGGCCACTGCCGCCGGGCCCGTTTACCTCAGCGGGCCGCCGCTGGGCCCGTCTACCTCTGTGGGCTGCCGCTGGGCCTGAATGTCTCTGCTGGCTGTCGCCGGGTCTGAATATCCCTGTCGGCTGCCGTCGCTGGGCCCGTCTACCTCCACGGGCCGCTGCCACAGGCCTACCTGCGTCTGCTTGTCTGCGCCGCCGGGCCTGTCTACCTCTGTGGGCCGACGCTGGGCCTGAATGTGCCGGGCCTGAATAGCCCTGTCGGCTGCCGCTGCTGGGCACGTCTACCTCAGCGGGCTGCTGCTGGGCCTGTCTACCTCTGCGGGCCTGTCTACCTCTGTGGGCTGCCGCTGGGCCTGAATGTCTCTGCCAGCTGCCGCTGGGCCTGAATGTCCCTGTCGGCCGCTGCCGCCGGGCCCGTTTACCTCAGCAGGCCGCCGCTGGGCCCGTCTCTTTTGTAGTCTTTTAAGAAATTGATTTATACATTTTACATCCCAACCACAATTCCTCCTCCCTCCTGTTCTCCCACTCCCCCGCCCCCCCATCCACTCCTTCTCTGTTTCTACTCAGAAAGGGGCAAGCCTCCCATGGGTGTCAGCAAAGCATGGCATACCAGGTTGCCATAAGACTAAGCTTCTCCCCTTGCATTTAGGCTGGGCTAAGGCAATCCAGAATGAGGAACAGGTTCCCAAGAGCCAGCGAAAGCATTAGGGACAGCCCCTACTCCCACTATTAGGAATCCAAATAAATCAAGCTGCACAACTGTCACATGTATGCAGAGGGCCTAGGTCAGTCCCAGTAGGCTTCCTGGTTGTTTCAGACTGGTTGGTTCAGACTCTGTGAGTTCTTTTGAGCCCAGTTAGTTGTTTGTGTGGGTTTTCTTGTGATATCCCCACCCCTTTGGCTCCTACAATCCTTCCCCCACCCCTTTATCAGGATTCCCTGAGCTCATCCTGGTGTTTGCCTGTGGGTCACTTCGTCTGTTCCATCAGTTACTGGATGGAGGCTCTCTGATAACAATTGGGGTAGTCACCAATCTGACCACAGGGGATGTCCAGTTCAGGCTACCTATCCACTATTGCCAAGAGTCTCAGCTGGGGTCATTCTTTTAGATTCGTGCAAGTTTCGCTTGTATCCAGTTTCTACCCCACCCCGAAAAACCCCATTTCCAACCAACCATCTCTTTCAGTACTCTCCCCCTCCTCCCCAACCCGATCCCTCAAGTTCCCATGCCCACCTGTCCCCAGTCCACCCAGGAGATCTCGTCTACTTCCCCTTCCCAGGGAGATCCATGAGTCCCCCCGTGGGCCCTCCTTGCTACCGAGCCTCTCTGGGTCTGTGGATTGTAGCATGGTTATCCCTTACTTTACAACTAATATCCACTTATGAGTGAGTACATAACATTTTTTTTTTAGTTCCATCTATTTGCCTTCAAAATTTCTTGATATCATTGTTTTTAACAGCTTAGTAATACTCCATTGTGTAAATATATCACATTTTCTTTATCCATTCTTTGGTTGAGGGGCATCAGATTTAGACTATTACAAATAAAGCTGCTATGAACATAGTTGAGCAAGTGTCCTTGTGATATGATTGAACATTCCTTGGGTATATGCCCAAGAGTTATAACACTGGGTCTTGAGGTAGATTGATTCTCAATTTTCTGAGAAACACCACATTGATTTCCAAAATGCCTGGCTTTTTTATAGTCTTAAAAATATATAAAATAATTATAAACCTTACTCTCTCTGCCTCTGTTTCTGTCTAATTATATCCCTCCACATATATCTCTATACATACACATATAAGAAATATATATATTGAACTGGGTGTTGGTGGCACACGCCTTTAATCCTAGCACTTGGGAGGCAGAGGCAGGTGGATTTCTGTGAGTTCATGGCCAGCCTGGTCTACAGAGCTAGTTCTGGGACTGTCAGAGCTACACAGAGAAACCCTGACTTGAAAACCTCCCCCCTCCAAAAAAAGAAAGAAAGAATGAATGAATGAAAGAAAAAAAGGAAAGAAAGAAGGAAAGAAAGAAATACACATTGAAATATACTGTTTATGAAATCTGTAATTTTTGAATAAAGAAGGCAAAATCAGGGAGTAATATTTAAAGTTTCAGTTTGACTTTCGATTTTGATGACAACGATAGTGAACACTGTAATGAGTTTCCGAGGAATGTGAGGATAAAGCTCTAGAAGCTCACATTTTGTTTTGTTCTGGTCTCAGAGGAAAGTTTCAGACTTTCCTAATAAGTAAGATCATTATCTGTGGCGTGCCCCTGATGTTCTTGACCAGTTTTCCCGTGAGTGTGCTGGGTTTATCAAAGGCGTCACCTCTGTCACTTGCTGTCCACCTCCGCTCTGTTAACTCAGCACAGATCACACCGAGTGCTGTTTGTACACCGAACTACTTTGCATTTCCTTTTTTCCCACCTCAAAGGAAATAAGAGCTAGTTTATTTTTATTCAAATAAGAATGACTGTGGACCAGGAACACAGGTATGAGTTGCCCCAAATAACATGTTCCCTGGAATTGGTTACCTGAAATTTTATAATCATTGAACAAAAGAAAGTCATAAATCGAGGCACGTTAGTAGAGAAATCAGGTAGGCTGGTTGCAACAAAGTGGGGTGTCACTGCTACAGATTTTAGTGTTTATTGTTTTTATTAGCACATGCCAATTACACATAGTAATGGGCCTCACAATAGCATTTTATATATGCATATAATCTACTTTGATCATAGTTACCCCCATCACCTCTTGCCCAGTGATCCCCTTCCTCTTCCTAGTCAATCTGCTTCTATGCTCATGTCCCCTCTTCCCCACAGCTGCTTTTCTAGGACCAATCTTATTCCCACATCATGTATTTTCCTTTTAATATACTGTTGTATTTTATTTTCTAACATTTTCTAAAGGGTGTTTGTATGTACATTTTTAGAGGAATATTAGTCTTTTGCTTTCTTTCTTGTGATATCTATTTGGTGTCCTTGTTTGGATAATACTGGTGTTAAAGAATGAGTTCAGGAGGAATTCTCTCTCTCTCCTTAAAGACTATGAGAAGGGTTAGTGTCACTTATCCTTTAAATGTCTGGTAGAACCTGCCAATGAATCCATTTGGTCCTGGGCTCTTCTTTGTTGGAGGCTCCTTGTTATTATTGCCAGTCTTTGGTTACTATAGACCTATTTAGACTTTATTTCTTGAGTCAGTTTTGATAGTTTAAATGTCTGAAATTTTGTCAACTTCCTGTAGTTGGGTTATAACTGTTGATAGCACTTCCTGTAGTTGGGGTATAACTGTTGATAGCATTTCCTGTAATTGGGGTATAACTGTTGATAGTATTATCTTAAAATCCTTTTTATTTCTATAAAGTTGGCACTAACACGTTCTCTTTCATGTCTCGTTTTTAGCAATACTATTTTCTTGTTTGTGTTTTTTCTTGGTAAGGCTAGTTTATATGTTGTTAATTTTGTTGTTTCAAGCAACCAATTTTTGGGTTTTAAAGATACACATAACATATAAATTACCAATTTAACCCCTATATGTATCAGTTCTGTGGAATGAAGTATCCTCACATTGTGCAGCCATGACCACCTGTCCCTAGAACTGTTCTGTGAGAGAAAGCTGGATCTCATCACCCAGTAACCCCCGACTCTCCACTCCTCCTTCCCCCAGCTCCTGACTACCACCCTGCTTTCTGTTTCTGCGGATGTGCTGACTCAGTACTCCATGTGAGTGTAATAACAGAATAGTTAGAGTCTGGTGACTAGCTCATTAGCATAATGTACTCAAGCTTCACCCTGGGTTACAGCTGTGTACATGCACATGAGGTGCTTAGCTATTGTTGTAGACATAAATCACGTTAGTTTTCTGTTGCCGGTACAAAATTCATGAGGTGAATAAATTAAAAGAAGAAAATGCTTATTTTCACTCATGGTGTCTGGGTTTGGCTGGAGGTTCTCCCACCTCCCAGGGGTGCCACGGGCTGGAAATCAGACCTTTATAATTGGCCTTTCAGAAATATTGAAGAGCCAAACTAAAAGTTTTCAACTCTTTTGGTTAGGTACTAAGAAGTATAATTGGTAATTGTATAGTGAGAGTATATTTAACTTGGTAAGAAATCACTGAACTGTTTCCCAGGGTGTCAACACTCCTTTGCATTCCCATGACCGTGAACAAGGGTGCCATCACTGTCCTGGAGTTTGGTCATTCTCGTAGGTGTGCGATGGCATCCCACTGCGGTTCTCAGTTTCCTTGATGGCTTAGGCTCTTTCTGTATGCTTACATTTGCATCTTTTTGGTGAGGTGTCTATTAAGGTGTTGTGTTTATTTGTTGACTTTTGGAGACTGGATCTTGCTAGGTTGGCCTTGATCTTTTGGTGATCCTCTTGTCTCTGCCTCTTGCGTACTGGAATTACAGGCATATACCACCACATCTAGCTCTGTTAAGGTTTTGGGCCCGTTTTAAAATCAGCTTGTTTCCTTATTGGATGTTTCAGATGATGGTTCATTTTCTAATGTGTCATGTAAATACACTATCCCATGGTGTGACTGGCCTTTCCTTCTATTTATCTTTCTTCTTTTTAAACACAGACACAGCTATAATCCTCTCTTGATTTTTGAAACTTACTTCCATGTAAAGGCTTTCTGGTGTTTAGGACAGGCCCACTGAGCAGTTTGGGATGGAGAGAAAATAAGCTACATTGTTAACATGATTATGTAGAGTCCAGAGATCTTCAGATAATAAAAATTCTTGGGCCAAATTCTCTCCTCTGCAGTGGGTGTATTGACTGTGTTCATTATATCAAATGATGACTAGAATATATGAAGCTGATGCCTGTGTTGGGATCAAGATCGCCCAAGCACATTTTCTTAATTTAAGGGATGTTTGTGTATATTTTTAAAATATAGTAATTCTTGGCCCAAATATCTTTATTGTAGCAATAATTAAATAGGCAGATCTGACCAAATCTTTATATTATTTTTAAGGAAGCAACCTGTCTCAATTATTGTGATATTTTTAATTTGTCACCAACGATTTAATAAAACCAGTTTTAATTCTTGTAACCTTGAGTATATATATATATCCTGAACATAAAGGAACATCCAAAGTCAGTCTATGGGGTAACTGTTAAGTAAGAACTTGGTAGTATAAGAATTGACTGTGGTTCCTTGAAGCTCTGACTTGGAAATGAGCAAACCTTATGCTTTCAAAAATATAACTTCAGTTAAGGCTTTGAGCAATACCAACATTCCAACTCACTTAGCTTTGAGATGTTTGAGACTAATTTCTATTATAATGTGTTCCAGACCCTATTTCCAAATACATCCCAAGGGATGATGTTGGCTATGAAAGTCAACCAATAAAATCCCCTACTAGCCTCTAAAAATCGAAGCAGGGAACAATTTGGACCCTTTTCTGAATCATACTCAATCTGTTCCCCTCCTTTCAATCCTCCTGCCAGCCAGTGAGGTAACACCTGGATTCTCTAACACCAGATCTTGACTACTTGGGGTCCTTATCCTTACTGCTCTACCTGGAGGCCCATGGACAACAATGAATAAATCCATTGAATCTCTTGGGCAATGTTGTAAAGCTAACAGATGTCTTTGATGACTCCTAGTGAGTAATGTGGGATTTGCATTTCCTATAACCAAACCACTGGTAAATTTGGTAAGGTGTTCAGACCCTCACAGCCACACAGATTCCCCAAACCAAACCAGCACCACTGGTAGCTACTCTGGCTTTCCAAATCTTGCTTTCCTATGCATATTAATATAGATTCAAATGTCTCTCTTGCCAGCTACTCTCATTGGTGTTGCTGGAAGTGAAGGCTTAATTTCCCTCACATCTGCTATTTTTTTGGGGGGGGGCAGGATCTGGTTCTGGAAATTCTGATGCGGGTAGTCAAGGGCAAGGGCCATATTTCCTTGCACAATAGAAAGAGTTTGCATAGCTCTGCCTCCTGCCAGCTGTATGGTTTTGTCCAAGTTACCCGACCCCCCTGAGCTGTGGATTTCTCATCTTTGAAGGGCAGATAACATTATGGTCCTCAGGGGGATCATTACAAGAAGAATATGAGAAACTTTTAGTGCAGTGCTCAGAATCTATTGGCACTTTGTACAGTACTCAGAACTATTTATCGTATGCCATCTTTCATGCTTGTGCAGTTTGTGTAAGAATTAAGAATGACCACTTGCTAAACTTTGTACCCATTGTCTTGAAAGAGAAATGAAACTATGTTCTGTGTGGGAGGAAATTCACTCAGGGTCCATGCACATCCTTGGTGTGGTTTGCCTGGTGTGTGGAGTATCACTGGTCACTGGTGTGCCATTTGATGAAGTCAGATTTATTTTCTCTGCCCACAGCCTCTTTTACTGGCTGTTTTCTAGGTGATCTAATTTTAACTAAAGGCCCAGACTGCAGGGATCTCTTGACTACCCATCCTCCATTCAATTGTCACTGATAGTATATTTTTTGCTCTCTTTTTCACTCCAGATTTTGACCCTAAATCCTAATTTTATGGTCCTTGCTCTGTTACCTTAGGAGGAAGTATTTGGGTGACAGACAAGTGGCTGCCAGACATGGATGAGGACAAATGAGCAGTGTTGTTTCCACATTCACTGGTGGATCTAGGTCTTTAGGGCTCATGACTCTCACCATCTACCCAGGCTTCTCAGAGCTGTTCTGAACAATCTCTCATACTATAAGTCTCATATTCTCTGTTGCTTATTGTGGCAGTTTTATTTAATCAATGAGAAATGATTGAGAGATGGGTTTGCCAGCACCTTACTCTAGAGCATATGGGAATCCAAAATGCAAATCTGCTTGACAGTTATATTGTCTGAAGCATTAATAACAGCAGAGGGTTGATAGGATTTGGGGGAGACAGTTCATTGTGACTTTTCCTTTTGATCACTTTTCAGATTGTATAAGGAGTTACAGAAAGACATGTAAAAATGAAACTTGTTTTTTTTTTTCTTAACTTTTATTTCAAAAAGCCATTAAAAACATATGCAAGACACTATGAAATTCTAATACCATATTAAGATCTAAGTCCCTCAGGTCACCAGTGTGGAATAGTTTGGTTATTTTGAGAGTGTTTCTGGTGATGTAGCACAGGTGGGCATCATCATCCTCCTGCCTCAGCTTGAGGGTTGGAATTACAGGCATGTAATTACCAGTCCTGGCCAATGTGGAATCCTGTAATCAGAGTCTGCCCACAGAGGGGCATATAAGCAGAATACAGATTTCCCTAGATAACTAAAATTACCACAACATAGTAACAATTAGGAACTAATCAAAAGAAGCTTTTGTAGCTGGGTAACCCTGTATAAATAGGCATCACAATTGATCAAAATGTAAACACACGGTTTTCCAACACCAGCATAGCACTGTGCGGCTAGTCCCAACTATCCCACTATGGTGATTCTCACTCTGTGCTTCTTTGCTGTGTGATCTCTGTGTATTTTTTCCCATTCATCATCCTCTGTGTCCTGGTCGAAAGTCTCAGGGTACACTGGCAGCTTGTCTTTGGGGCATTCTTCATAGTAACTCCGAACGTATTTCCCCACGGACCACCCTTTGTATTCTTCCGGTGTTTTGCACTCCAGACCATTATAATGGACATTGTAGTGATGCTTTAACCAGTAGTAGAGGTAGTGGATACTGTAGTCACATCTCCAAGGGTTATCTCTGAGCCACAGAAGTTTCAGAAAGTATAAATCTTCTAACACTCCGTAGTCAAAGTTCTGTAGGCTGTTGTTTGATAAGTCAAGCTCTTCTAGATTTGTGAGCCCTAAAAAGGCAGCTAGAAACAGAGTGTTAGCCAGTGAGCAAGGGGAGTGTACACGTGTACCCCATGTGCCGTAAGGGCGGCCACAGATTTCTGTCAGGGGCTCAGCCCTCTCTGTCACAGCTGCTCTCCAGTACATGTGCAACTCCAAGGACTTTCTTCCTCCTTGAACTGTCTTGAAGTCCTTCTGAAGACTGGACAGGGCCTATCAAGGGATAGTACTTTTCATCGTGATGCTAGTGTGAGGACAGGAAACTGACTTTGCCGGGACTTTGCTTCTAGTTACAGACTACTTCCTGTCATAAATAAGGAGGAATAGCATTGTTTGCATAAAGACCCTGAGCTGGCCGGGCGGTGGTGGCGCACGCCTTTAATCCCAGCACTCGGGAGGCAGAGCCAGGTGGATCTCTGTGAGTTCGAGGCCAGCCTGGGCTACCAAGTGAGCTCCAGGAAAGGCGCAAAGCTACACAGAGAAACCCTGTCTCAAAAAACCAAAAAAAAAAAAAAAGACCCTGAGCTAAACCACATAGTCACCCTACTAACAGGTGAAATTATGTGATTAAAAAATGCACTGTGGCCAGGCAGTGGTGGCACTTTAATCCCAGCACTTGGGAGGCAGAGGCAGGTGGATCTCTGTGAGTTCGAGGCCACCCTGGTCTACAAAGTTAGTTCCAGGACAGCCAGTGCTACACTGAGAAACCCTGTCTCAAAAAACAAACACCCCCCCAAAAATGCACTGTGAGGCCCTCCTACTTGAGGACTAGCTGTTCTTACTATGAAAACATGAGCACCATGGGCAGGGTCCACCAGGTCCAAATGTAGACGAGGGTGCAACTGCTTTCTGACTTTGTCATTTGTGTCTTTGCCTGTGATTTGTATCATATTCTGTTGTAATGTTTATTCAGTAAGAAAAGTGCTATCTTCCACACTACTTCTGTGGAGAGGATTTCTGGGTTGGGAGTTTTTGATTCTTAGTGTGTCTCCCTACTAAACATATGAAGAAATTCAAAAAATGAAATATAACTTTATTTAAACAAAGCTTTTCCTGGATTATGTAGAACAGTGTGTGATATTTTATTTGAAAAAGTCAGTTTTAAGCTAGTCTTTACAGTTGATTTTTCTGGAGCCTGGGGAAGGCCTACAGGAGGTGTTGATACCATGTCATTTCTGCCCAGTGCTCTGAATGTTCCAGTAAAATCCATTTTTCTGGTGTACATTTTCTGTACTTCCCGGGAAGGTGCTGCAGAGGGGGTGGGGCGTGCTGCACAATAAGGGGGGTGCATTAAGGTAACACCTTAGTGCAGGAGAGCAGAAGCGACCCCAGCTCCTGGTTACTGGTAGATTCTAAATGCCTAAAAATGATCTTTCCAGTTTAGTGGCACTGGTGGTGAGAGTCTGCTTTTGTAGCGTCCCACACCAAATAATTTCTACCAACATTTTAAAAACATGTGGTTGAATTTGGTAAGTGGTGGTAGCTATCAGAATTCATACGCATTTGATTTAGCTGGATGCTGAGTAATTAGAACAAGATAACACATAACAAAATAAAACAATTTTCCAAGAACAAAGAAATGTACACATAAAGATTAACCACATATTCTAGAATTTACAGGTCACTCCTGACTTCAAACGTTTTGTTTCCATTTTGAGCATTTCACATTACTCTTTCAAAATGCCCTTGTTAGAACATAGTTTCCTTATTTTGAATCTGGAAATATGCTTCATACCAATACTATTAACTATTTTCATATCATATTTTCTTAGACAAAACCCAAACAGGCCACTTTCTATTTTTGGACAGAGCAAGGACTGAGGAGTAGGGGCCAGGAGACAGATCAGTTCTTGAGATGATAGTTCTGAAAACCAGGCATTTTGAATGCCAAGCATCTGCTGGCATTCTAATATCAGACTGTCACAAATTCAGTTCTCTTGAAACTAGTCAGTGCTCTGGACTGAAAGCACATGCAGATGAATATTCCTACATTCTATTTCAAACAAGCTATAGTTGTTGTTAAAGCGTATGCATGTGGGGCCCCTGGGAGAGCTAGTTCTGTTTATTGAAGGAAATAATACCCCAGTAGGGTGATTTCTCTCCTTTTCTCTACTGTTGCCCTGCACTTTACTGGATGGTCATCTGCTGCCCCACATTTGCTCACTAGGCAGCCTAAATTCTTAAGGAAGTCAATGGGTGCTGCCTCATCCCAAGCATCCCAAAACACAGCAGGTCTTTTACTTTAAAATGGGTGTAGTTCATTTTGTCTTATTCAAGTTCTAAGACCCATTTTCTCTTGTTCTAAAGGACTTAGCAATAAAAGTACTTGGCACTTGGTTCAATACATACCTGTTAATGAGAACGCTTCCCTTGTGCTGAATAAAAAAGGGAAGGTGGAAGGAGGGAGAGAGGAGTGCTCTTTGTAGCCCATAGTTCTGTTGTGATCGCCCCACTGCTATAGTACAGCGTTCACTGCCTTAACAAATTTAACCAAGGCTGCATCATACGTGGCGTTTTTGTTTAGCAAATGATTTTAACAAAAGAGTCATCTGCGTCCATTGTGTGCATGTGCGCATTTGTGTCTGTGTGCTGCTGGGAGTTGAACCCGGGGTCTTGCAGTTGTTATACAAGTGCTCCACCACTAAGCTCCGCCCGACATCCTGCCATTGGCATTGTCAGCTAGAGCTTTGGATGACAGCATTAGAAAGGAATTAGATGCTTGCACAGGGATCCTTGTTCTGTGGATCTATGGTTCTCACGGGCCACAAGAGGGTCTCTACCTCTGGGTTCCTCAACCTGTGGCCTGACTTTGTAGAGACTGGATACCAGTGTCTGACATGAACATTAATATAATGACTGTAGCAAAGAAATGTTTCTTTATTTACTATGAAGAGGAAATTGCTTTTAATCTTGCCATTCAAAGTGCAATTTGTGTACAGGCTAAGGTAAGTGTTGCAATGGTTGTTCCTTTAAAAATTTAAGTTATAATTTTGTAATATTTAAACAGTATATTAATTCTGAAATATGCCGTTGTGCCCCCAGGATGTTCATCTTCAGCTTTCGCTTCGATCACGTTTGAATCGTGGAGTTCTACCAGTGCTTGTGTTATTACTAAGGAAAGCAGAGGGGCTGAGGAGACGGCCCAGAGGCGAAAGTGCTTGCTCGCCAGGCATGAGGACCTGAGCTGGCTCCTCAGGACCTATGTAAAAGCCTGGGCAGGGTGATGTAGGCCTGTAGTTCCAGTGCTGGGGAGCTGGAGACAGAGGGTCTCTGGGGCTCGCCAGGCCAGCCAGTTTATCCGACTAGTGAGCTTGAGATTCAGTTGAGAGACTGTGTCTCAAAAAACAAAGGGCAGAGTGACTGAAAAAGACGCTGCTGTCAAAGTCTGCCTGTACACACACACATACCCACACAGACACAAAGCAAGTGCTCTAGTTAGTTTATTTACATAGGAGAAACAACTGTACTCAAAATGTTTCTAGCATTATGCTGCATTATTATAATAATATTATATTTATAAAGGATCATTTTAAAGCTGGGCTTTTTAGATAGAAAGCACACTGCAAAGGCACAGGTGTGTTCTACCTAGCCAGTGCCTCAGCAGCCCTGGCCTGTCCAGGTCTAGTGTTCACTTAATTTGCTGCGTTCATTTTTCTCCAGAGGCTTTGCTTGGCAAGGGAGAAGAGACTCAAAGGGCAGAAAAGTGAACTGATCTCAATCCAGGAGCATGGCCAGTGTGTCCTGCCCTGATCTGAGCATGTCTTATCTGAATTTATGAACCTGGCATTTTGCAATTAGTTTTGAATTTATACTAAACAAGTTGGGGCTTAACAAATGTCCCCAAAGGTCAAATATGAATTTCCATTTTCTCTCTCTTTTTTTCTTTTTCTTTTTCTTGGTTTTTCGAGACAGGGTTTCTCTGTGTAGCTTTGCGCCTTTCCTGGAACTTACTCTGTCACCCAGGCTGGCCTCGAACTCATAGAGATCCGCCTGCCTCTGCCTCCCGAGTGCTGGGATTAAAGGCGTGCACCACCACTGCCCAGCCTGAATTTCCATTTTAAAACCATTATGTGTTCAGTGTGTGAATGACCCCTTGCCACATATGCCTGTCTTTAATTTTATTATTTTTTTCCACTCTGTGTGTGTGTGTATGTGTGTGTGTGTGTGTGTGTGTGTGTGTGTGATGTATGTACATGTTCATGTGGGTATATGCACATGTGTGTGTATGTGTCTGGAGGCAAAGGCCAACATCAGATGCCTTCCTCAGTCTCTGTCTTGTTTTTGAAACAGAGATTCTCACTGAACAGAGACACACTTATTTGGCTCGAGCTGTTGGCCTCCCCTCCTCTTGCTGTGGTTATACACGTGTGCCACTGCACCCAGCTTTGATGTAGATGCTGGGATCTGAACTCAGGTCTTTGTGCTATGCAGCAGTCACCTGACCAGGGGGCCATCTCTTCAGCCATATTCTACTTCTAAAAATCTACACAGGTGTGAGAGTGGGCACTTGTAATAGGAGCCGGGTGTGGGAGTGTGTACCTGTAATAGGAGCCAGGTGTGAGAGTGTGCACTTGTAATAGGAGCCGGGTGTGAGAGTGTGCACCTGTAATAGGAGTCGGGTGTGAGAGTGTGCACCTGTAATAGGAGCCAGGTGTGAGAGTGTGCACCTGTAATAGGAGCTCCTGAGGAGTCAGGTGTGAGAGTGTGCACCTGTAATAGGAGCCAGGTGTGAGAGTGTGCACCTGTAATAGGAGCTGGGTGTGGGAGTGTGCACCTGTAGTAGGAGCTCCTGAGGAGCTGGGTGTGGGAGTGTGCACCTGTAATAGGAGCTCCTGAGGAGCCGGGTGTGGGAGTGTGCACCTGTAGTAGGAGCTCCTGAGGAGCTGGGTGTGGGAGTGTGCACCTGTAATAGGAGCTCCTGAGGAGCCGGGTGTGAGAGTGTGCACCTGTAATAGGAGCTGGGTGTGGGAGTGTGCACCTGTAATAGGAGCTCCTGAGGAGCCGGGTGTGAGAGTGTGCACCTGTAATAGGAGCTGGGTGTGGGAGTGTGCACCTGTAATAGGAGTCGGGTGTGGAAGTGTGCACCTGTAATAGGAGCTCCTGAGGGGCCAGGGCAGGAGAATAAGAATTCATGACCAGTCTGGGCTACATTGTGAGAATCCCTCCACTCCTGCTCTGTGTATATATCTACTCTACAATGCTTTTGTTATCTGGGCTGACGGAGTAAACATTGGTTAGTACTATGTAGTTAGTGCCCTGCATCTGTCAGATTCTATATTTGCAGATTCAACCAACCACAGATAAAAATAGCTGACAAAAATATATCTGCTCTGAATATGTAGTGTGTTCTCACTAGACTTCTTCTCTTATTATTCCTTACACAATATAGTATAACAATGCTTTATATGGCATTTTGTTATACTAAGTATTATCAACAAGTGATTAATTAAAGTCTTGGAACCATGACCCTGGACACCAAGGGATGACTAGATAGTACTACACCCTTTGAAAGGCAATATTTTGGCACATACTTCTGAGTGCCAAACAAGTCCTATTTTAGTATCATGCTTAATTAAAACTCATGCTTTTTGAACTTAGTTTTTGTGACTAGATGGTGTTATTATAGACGTTGCCGTAGAAGAACGCTCTCAGCACAGTTACCAGGGGCATGCCATGGGACTTACCAGGATCTATGAATCCAATGCCGTTGCTGCTCAGGTTTAATTTCTTTAGTTCGTGAACATCTTCAAATTCCTTGGCTCGGAGCTGGCTGATTTTGTTGTATGACAAGTCAAGCTTAACAATGTCTGGAGGGATGTTGTTTGGAACTTTCTTCAACTCTGGAAAAATGAAGTGTTTAGGTTACAGGTTTTTTGGCTCCTATTTTCTATTAAAGCCATAAAGCTGCAGCGCCAGCTTAGTGGGGGAAGAGAGAGCGGGAGGCAATCCCCAGGGGGAGGGTCAGAGACGCGGAAGACCCCCCAGGTCACAGCTGAGGCTGCTGAGTCATTTGGGAAGCAAAGAGACTCCATCCTGGTGACCCGAGTTGCCCATCAGGAAACATTTTGAAAGGTTGGGCCTGGCAGTGCACGTTGGGGACAGGGGCAGGAAGATCAGCGCACATTCGAGGCTGCACAGGACACAGTGGGTTTCAGGCCAGCAGAGAGCTGCAGAATAAGACCAGGCAGAAAGTGAAAAGAGAGTGTGCTGGTCAGTTTCTATCACCTTTACACAAATGAGTCACCTGGGAGAGGGGCCTTGACGCGGAATTGCTTCCATAAGATTGGTCTAAATGCATGTCTGTACATAGAGATTAATATAGATTAATGATTGATGTGGAGGGGCCCAACAAACTGTGGGTGGTGCCACTCCTGGGCAGGTGGTCCTGGGTTGCTTGAAAAAGCAAGCTGGGCAAGCCATGGAAAGCAAGCCGACAAGCAGTGTTCCTCCACAGTCTCTGCTTCTGCTGCTGCCTCCAGGTTGACTTCCCGCGATAATGGATAAACTCTCTCCTTGCTTTTGGTCAGGGCTGGGGGAGCTCTCAGGGAAGCTGCTGTCTCCCCCTTGTTCTTTCTCTCCTAAGGAGTTGCCGTTCTGTCCCGGGTTCATGTTATCCATCATTTTAGGCATCCTCTGCCAACAAGTGATCTCAGGCTCTACTCTCATAAATACCACACTCATGACCTTCTGATCTTTCAAACCATGGCAACAGGCCCCTAGTTTTCCAGGAGAAAAACCCAAGGCCCCCAGAGGATGCCTAAAACAACAGATAGCACCAAATCCTGTACACACATGCCTGTGGCAACATTTACTCTGAAGTAGGCACAGTAAGGGATCAGCAACAATGTCACACAGGAAAATAGGGCAATTACAAGTTTGCTTTAATAAGTTGCTAAAACCTTACAAGTGGTTTATTTCTAGAATTTTCTACTTAATATTTTCAGTTCCTGGCTTACCATATGTAAACTTAAATTTAAAAAAAAAAGAAAAAATAATCAGGGAAAGGAGGCTCTGTATCTGGTTTCTGATTTCGTTGGATTCTGTAAAATTCATGCTTGCTTTGCCACTCCGACTCCCTTTTCACCCACATGGTTCCCAAGTCCTTGCAATGGGGTTCACTCTGGCACCCCCAAAGCTTCCTGCTCCAGCGGTAACCAGATTCTCAGAAGAGCAAGCTAGCCGCAGCAGCATACCAGCAGGAGTGGGTCATCTTCTCAAAGGCAACAGGAAATCAAGGCTTGCCTCATCTTAGCTTCTGCTCCTTATGTTTCTATCATGCTTTTCAGAATTTGTTAATCACACTGACATCACATTTGCCGTGAGACTTGCCCTTCCTCTTGGTCTTTTGCAAGACTGAAGAGGCCTGGATTAGTTTTCATTAGGGTATCTGTAGCCTATGGAGGGAGAGAGACTTGTTTTCATGAAGGAAAATCAGAAGCAACAATAAAATGGCCAGACTGACTGACTTCTGCAGAGTAGGGTGGCTCAAGGGCTTTCTGAGAAAACAGAAATTCTTAGAGCCAGAAACTGTAAAACACATTTATGAAATGTGCTTTTCACTTATCCACACTGCCTCTTTTGGTACAGAATAGTTGAGTTGTGAATAGTTCCAAAGAAATATTAATTAAACACAACAACTCTGGGACTTAGATTTCTTAGCCTCGGGTATATTTACAATCATAGTGACTTGGACCTAGTTTTTATTTTCCTCTTAATGGCCCAGATGGCATGGCCTTTGTGTGCATGTGTGCATGTGTGTGTGTGTGTGTGTGTGTGTGTGTGTGTGTGTGTGTGTGTGTGTGTGTCTGTGTGTGTGTGTGTGTGTGTGTGTGTGTCTGTGTGTGTGCATGTTCTCTGGATGTACATACTTATGCCCGTGCAAGTTAGAAGTCTCCCTCGGCTGTTCTTCCTCAGGTGGTGTCCACATTTTTTGTTTTGAGGCAGGGTCTGTCACTAGAACTTGGGCTCACTGATTAGCCTAGGCTGGCTGGACAGTGCGTCCCGGGATCTGCCTGTTTCTGCTTCCCTAGAGCCGGGATTCCAGCCATGTGCAACCATACCCAACTTTTTACATGGCAGCTGAGGATTGAACTCAGGACCTTATGCTTTGTGGCAAGCACTTTCCTGACTGATCTATGTTCCCATCCTGATCTTTAACGGGATGTTATTGGAAGTTCATTCCTAGATTCCTTAATGCACCCCCTGGAGTCTTACTTCCTGAAATTTCTTTCCCCTTCTTGTTGGGCTCTTTCTATCTGTTCTTGATCTAGGTACTCTTAATAAAATTGAATGAGGAGAAATGTACAAGTGCCATTATTATCCTCATTTTACATATGTGAAAATGGAAGAACAAAATAGATCATTTGCCCATAGTTACATGGTCACAATCTAAACATGCTAACCTAGCACTTAAGCCACGGCTGCTCTGCTGTCTATCTGTGCTAGCCTTCTGTTTCATCTGTACTGGATACCTGGCCAGAATCCCCCGTGTAACACACATGTATGTGGGGGAGGAAGCGCTAACAGGCCAAGTCAGCAAAGCAAAGACCTGTCCTTGTCACCAGAGGCAGCACTTCCTCAGTTCTAGAAAGAACTTGCCTGCTGAACTCCTATCTACTGGACCGGACTTGAGGGCAGATCACAGAAGAACCTCAGGAAACAAGCTAAAGTGGGTTAGCCACAAATCAACGGGCAGGAAAGACGTTTATAAAAATACCCCGAAGCCCGCTTAAGCAATGGTTTGTGGGTGTTAGAAGAAGAATACGAATTGTAGAATTAGCTTTGGAGTTGTCAGCAAACTCCTGGATAAAAATAGCATCCACAAGTAGCAGGAAATGCAAACCAAGAGTTTTTCTACCATGACCTAGAAACAAACAGGAAAATTTCGTTGATTATGGTGATGAGGGAAAGCAGATCCTTCTTTTGCCTTGAACGTGAATGAGGATTACAAATTTGATGCAAAATATGTGACTTTGATAGAGAGCAGACAAATACACAGTTCCTCACACCAAAGCCAAACTTCATCAACGTCCTCCTTTCTAGACGACACTTCTGGAGGACCATATGGCACCCATATTTCACATTTGCCACTAATCAAAACATTTTGAGGTTGGCGAGGGAGAAGGCTTAAGGTAGGGTCTGGCTTTGAACTTGCAATGTGACTTAAGCAAGGAAGGTTTTGAGCAACTGATCTCTGTGTTTCCATCTCTGAGTGCTGGGTTTGCAACTGGGGTCACATTCTTGATAAACACTTCAATAGATGCTGTATCTACCGTCAGCTCTTATGAGCTCTGCCCCTCCTCCAACCAAACCTTACCATGCAGAGGAAATTGAGAAATTTTCTCCACATCATTTTCCCCATTCAGTAGGCTTTTGGTTGTCAGCAACCTCAGAACTAATTTGAAGACTTGGTAGTAGTTAAAGAGACATGCATTAGCTTGTTTATTAGGAATTAAAATTTCTTAGTTATTATTGAAATCAGGGGCAGTATTGTGGCCCTAATGTCAGAAGCACCTGGAGGCAATTTACCTATATAATTCTTCCCAGCCCTCAAAGTAAAATTGGCAAATTATTTTGGTAAATGCAGAGCTAAAAGTAGTTTTAGAGCTCACACTCTGTGTTCTTGGCAAAGCCAGCTACGTCAATATGGCATAATGTGCCTTTCAACCAGCCCCACTCTCATTCCCTTTGAAAGGCTGAGCTTTTTGGCAAAGTGCCTGTCACTCAGTGAATAAAGCTATTATTTTATTTTATTTTTCCTTTTTTTTTCTCTCTCAGATGTTTAAGCAAAAACAGTGATCTTTGAGGTCTATGTGGTTGAATTGGCACAAGTCAGTATCCTGCACAAATCATCTGAGTCACTGCTGGTCTGTTGGGAAGGCTGAATTCCCTCACTGCAAGGATCCACACCACAGGTTCCCTGCTTGCATTCACCATGTGGTGTTCTTGTGTAGAGCTGAGGAGGAGGCATCAGTACTGGGAGGGAGCACACAGAAGGCATGAGTGAATTCTTGGTGTAGAGGATGCACCCCATCTTGAAGGAAGGGAGAGTGTTGCATGGTGGTGCATGGCTGAAATGGTGTGTTGTTGCTGCCTTGGTGATCTCTAAGGACAGCTTCTCTGTACCCAGCTTTGCCATTTATGACATGACATTCATCATGTCAATTATGGCAGCACTGCTTTAGGGCTGTGAGGAGTAAGTGACTGTGTGTTTAACCAGTGGCTCTTGGTCACGAATGTCACTGCTAGGTCCCCCCTTGGTGGCATGCTTTAAATCTCTTGAGAGTCTATGTTGTGTGTAACATGTATAGTATAGTCATCAAAGGCATTGGCACACTCCAGCAGGGGCCTAGAAACAGACATTACTGAGCATTTGTAGTACTTGAGATTTGTTATCCATTTATAGAACAAAACAAAGAACTAGAGTAGATAAAGGTTGTCATATTTGAATTCTAACCACAATTTTCAACTACTGTGCACTTCTGTGGCTGAAGTTGATTAAGTTACTGCTTTGAAGGAGCAAAGAATATTATCACCCAGTGGTAATGTTATCACCCAGTGCCCAATGCTGGACACTAAAAAAGGAGTTTAATAAGCTTTTCCTTATAAGAATGTAACTTAAAACAGGAATGTATAATAAAGAAAGAATGAAAAATAAACAATGAATAGAATTGATAGATTTATGTAAACCATAGGGAGAGGCATTTATACTTAATTATGAAAAGACTTAATTAGCCTTTATTTTATAATCTAGAATTAGACCAGGCTCTGCCTGGTGTTGGGGATGGAGAGAAGGTAGTCAACAGATACAGGGGTAAAGATGAATGGGAGGAATTGCTCTCATGTGCTAGAGCAATTGTTGTCATTGTACATTTCAAGTAGCTAGCAGAGAGAATATTGAATGTTTCCAGCATAAATGATACATTCGAAGGTGATGGATAAGTCAGTTACTCTGAACAGATCACTAAACATCATAGTCATGAATTAAAATATTGCATTGTATCTCACAAACAGGTAGAATTACTGCCTCATGGCAATTAAACATTTAAAAAAATGCAAGGATGGGCTCTGGATTTTACATAGTCATTAGAGGGACTTGGGCTGTCCTTTAATGTATGACTCAGTGTTCTAGGTGCTACATTTATGTGTAATGAAACTTTGTTCACATTGGTTCCCTGCAGTTTTGTAGCAAAGAGGATTAATTTGTGGGGTATTTTTGGAAGATTATATTTAGGCAACAATAAGTTGCAAAAGGAAAGCAATAAAATATGTTTCATAGCTGATATTTGCCAAGAGAAATGTTTTATGGGGAAAAAAAGACAAAGTAAGAACCTTGCTCATTGGTGGGGTTGGTAGTGGTGGCAGCCCAAGAGTAAAGTAAAACGGGAGCGTGGCATCGTTATCTCTCACCTCTTTTTTTTTTTTTTTTTTTTTTTTTTGAGACAGGGTCTCTCAGGCAGTGGTGGTGCAGGCCTTTAATCCCAGCACTCAGGAGGCAGAGCCAGGAGGATCTCTCTGAGTTTGAGGCTAGCCTGGTCTACAGAGCGAGATCCAGGACAGGCACCCAAAACTACACAGAGAAACCCTGTCTTGAAAAACCAAAAAAAAAAAAAAAGGAAGAAAGAAAGAAAGGAAAGAGACAGGGTCTCTCTACATAGCCCTAGAGACCAGGCTGGTCTCAAACTCATAGAGGTCCACCTGCCTCTGTCTACGGAATGCTGGGATCAAAGGTGTGTGAACCCACACCCAGCTTAACTCTTCCCTCTTAGACCACAGTGTAGTCTTGCTGTAGAAGTCCCATGTGTCTTTTATGTGGGTGGTATTTTTCTCAGACGACTGGTGGGCTCGATCCTACATACTCTTTGACACCCAGTGTAGCAAGAGCAGATTCAACAAACCTGAGGGCAGAACCTCAGGAATACCAGGTACCCTAGCCAAAAAGAAGGCACCAGCCCCACGCTCACTGTAAAGATACCACAGACAGTCCACCCAACCTTGGTACAGCAAGACTGCACCCACCGAGTGCTGGAGAGTTCTCCAGTGCGTTCCTGTGGTGGTGGTGGTGGCTCGTTTGCATGTGGTCAGATGAATTCTGGAAGACTGCAAGCACTGGCTTGGGAGACCAAGGTTCTTTGCTTTTTCTTTAACTGTGAGACCTTGGCCGATTGATGGGACCTCCCGAGCTTCATTTTCCTCATCTCTTAAATGGGGATACCAGCCTGAAAGCTGACTGCATGGGTGCAGGGGAGGGTACCTGGTAGTTGGTAGGTTTTCAATTAGTGAGCACTTTCTCCCAAACCAGAGGAGGCCAGCCTGGCCAGCCCCAGTTATTAGCACGACTCCGCCATGACTCCTGCGAGTGCACCTCTCCATGCTACCTGGCTCAGGCTGATTTGACCAGATGCCAATTCAGAGACAAGAAGAAAGTGGCACACTCTGACCACAGCTTCGCCAAAAGTGAACACATTTATTCTTGGATCCAGCTGTCTAATCTAGAACACTAATGAATTCCTGCTTTTAGCCTTCTTGAGAGGATCTGCCAGGATTCCTTTCAACTGTCCTAATCTTTTGCCCTGAAACAAAACCTCCTAAGATAGATAGAAAACAATTTTAGTATGCTCAAACTGACTCTAATCCAAGGACATCTGGCTGTAACTTAATACTACAGATAAACGCTTACAGCATGCCAAAAGCAAAGCATATCCACATTGTCATATGGCCTGTTATCATAAAGAGATTAGCAGTTCTTGGATGACTCTGTGACAGTGCCAGTCTTTGCTGTCACATCATAAGCATTTCTGAAATCTCCCATCTGTTTTCTTAGTTCATGACTTTATATGTGGAGACCTCGCACAGCACTGCACAAGATTGTGTAGGATATAAAGCCTACCATCAATTTACAGATAGTAGGTAATAGTCTAGAAAGTTCCCCAGTCTCATAAATCCTAGACTAAGTACTTGGAAATGACTTAATTTTGTTCACTCTGGATAACTTGAGAAGAATTAAGATGTCTGGTTCTATCAGCATTCATGAGAACCTTGAGACTAAGGGGCTGGAGTACAGAAGCGTCATCACACTCTACTGGCCTCCGTCTCAGTGTTCCCCCCTGGCCTGAGCTGTGAGTGTTTTTCCCTGGACGTTGTCTCCCATAGATGCATGGATTTTACTTACTTGGTATAGGTCAGATTGTGTAGAGAACATCTGCACTTGTAACCAAGATATATTAGATTCACGATGGAAGGAATTCCTAGCTTCTGTAGCTTCCCCTGAACCAAAGAACCAGCTCTCATGGCTAGCCCTGCTGTTTTCTTTTTATGTAAATATTTATGGAATGTTTTACCATGTATGTGTACAGCACATGTGGGTAGGTACCCATCAAGGCCAGAGGCATTGGGTTGTTGTGAGCCACCTGGTAGAGGTGCTGGGTCTTCTAAAAGCAATACGTGCTCTTAACCCATCTGTCCAGCACAGACCCCTGATTGTGAGACAGGGCCTCACGAAGCCCAGGCTGGCCTCCAGCCTCCCAGGTAACTGAGGATGACCTTGAACTTGTTTTCATTTGCTTATGCTTTGTTTTGTTTGGGGGTGTGAATTTTTTAGGAGCATGTGTTTTGAAGCAGTGTCGCATGTAACCCAGGCTATTCTTAAACTCATCATGTAGTCAAGGATGATTCTGAACTTTGGATGCCCTTGTCTTTACTTCTCAAGTGCTGGGATTACAGGTGTGTGCCACTCTGCCCAGTTTATGTGGGTCTGGGGATTGAACCCATGGTTTGTCACATGCTAGCCAGGTGCCTTACCAACTTGGCTACATATGTCCTCTTCTCCTGTTCCCCACTTACCAGCTGCCTTGAATAGGACTCCATAGGTTCCATTATTGTTGGAGAATGCTACCTGACAGCTCCAGGCACCTGAGATACAGGAAGGGGACTAAGACTAGATACCTTCCTAACTAACAGCCTGCAGAAACAAAGAAGGGAGATGCACACACACCTTTCCTCTTGCAGTCCAGTGTTTGGATGGGAAACACGTAATTGTGGCACAGAGTGGAGTCTGCTTCAGGCCTGATGACTGGGGGTCTCCCTGATACTTGGGGTTTGGGGTCCAGTTGCTCCTTATCCTCTTCATCACATAACTCATCAGTCTTTAGCTGCAGCAGTTTTTTATTTCTCAGTGCTACTGGGCTTTCGCACTTGGCATAGTTGCCCAAATTCCGGTTCCGTGGAATCTGCAGCATTGAAACAAGTGTTTCTAACTCACAGGTACAGTGCCAGGGGTTGTCATAAAGGCGCAGGTAGCTCAGGAGGGGGGTGTAAATGAACACCTCCTCCGTCAGCACCTTGATCTGGTTGTGCTGCAGCAGGAGGGTGGTCAGCTTATTTAAACCAAAGAAGGCGTCGTCCTCAATTTTGGAGATCTCGTTCTGTTGCAAGTCCAGGCTCTTCAGCCTTTTAAACTTAGAAAACATGTTGTTCTTCAACACACGGATTTTGTTTCTCGCTAACAGCATGTGCAGCAGGTCTTGAGGCCAGTCAGGTAACACGTAAACTAATTTTCTTTCTTGGCAGTCTAGGTATTTCTCATGGAGGTAAGTGTACACATCGCAGGGGAGGCCTGGTGCGTAGCGTTTGACGGGGCTGCCTCTCCTGCCGCCACCTGCCTGGCTGCGACTGCGGCTGCGGCTGGGGTTGGCCTGGCTTCTCAAAGCACCAGGGCTGGCCTTGCGAAGCTCAGCAGCTCTGCAAAGGCAGAGCAGGATCAGGATGGCCACTACGCGCATTCCGACGTCCAGCTGGTCCCTGCCCACGGCAGGGGGAGCAGCAGAGTAACACAGGTCAGGGAGGTTAAGTCCCAGTGGAGGGGTTCAGAGTTCCTAGGTGGACCAGAAGAAAGAAAGAAAGAACAAACAGCTAAGTACTGTCTTGAGCAATGTATAACAGAAACAGCAGATTTATTTCATTTGATCTAGTCTCCTAGTTTAAGTGGGTAAAAACTGCTGTAGAAGGTGCTTTCCCCTTCTACTTGCCTAGTTTAGTTAGTAGACATAAGCTTGGCCCTAAGTTTGAATCAAGGCTCTCCTTTTGTGAGATTTATGGTCTCTAGAGAGCCTGCTCAAGACTGCACCCAGGATATGAAAAAAAAAAAAAAAAAAAAAAAACCCACGATGTCAGCAAGAACCAAACTAAGGGGCAGGGAAAGAACACGTGCATTCCTATGCTAACTTTCTTTATTACTCCATTTTGAAATCTCTCTTCTTGAAAAAATTGTCTTTACATAGTTATATATCTATATATCCCCAATAGAAAGTGCTAGACAATATGAGTTATATTTTGAGGGTCACATTACATTTCTTGAGCAAACAAGAAATGGAGCCATTCTGATAACACACATGAAATCACATGGTTTCTCTCGGACTTGGAATGTTACGCTGACCGGGTCACTGGCATGGCTAGGAGTGGCTCTCAGCCAAGCTCCTTGGTGAGCAGGAGGAGGCCTGTAACGTTTGAGTGCCCCACACCTTTTCGAGGGACAGCGACCTTAAAAGCATCCTGGGACCTAAACATAAATAGTTAGTTGGCTGAACCTTGAGTCTTGTATCATAAAACTAAGACTTGCTGAGAGAATCTGTGCAGGGGGTAATATCTTTAATGTGATCAGCCAGAATTTTGCAAGGTAAGAACTGGCACTAAAATTGCCTCTTGCCTGTCCTTGATTTAACAACCAGATACCTGGGAATCTGTCCTTGTGCAAGTCATTTGCAGGGGCAACTAGTCTACTTTGAATTTGCTCTGAGGTCTTAAGTCAGATAAAGGTGTAAAAAGCTCTTTGTAGCTGAGAAGACTGTTATTTTCCTATGTCAGCCTGAGCTATGAAAAATATCCTAGTATTATTTCTATTCATCAAAATTATACAGCTTAAGAAGAAATCATTTTTAGACAGTCCACAGAATAAATGCCCATAAAATTGTGATATAATCCTGAGATTACATGTACACATTACATGAAAATACAGAGCAATGGGAGATTCCACAGCTGTTTTTGCACATGTGAAATAACAAAAAAGCAACCAGCTTTCAGAGTCTGTGGCTCTGTAAGCCTTGCTTGAAACAGGTTCCTCCATCAGAGAGTTATTCATCTGGTGGGATGACATCTGAATTATTAGTTGCCATCTGCTGTAATATGCCATGGACCAGGTCACCGCCTCATCTTCATTGTCTGTAAAATGGGGCTTATGATGTTTCCTGGTCCCTGGGCAGATGAAAGGGGCTCAGTGCCTGGCCGGTGGGAAGCTCTCAACTGTTCAGACTCAGCCTGGCAAACACAGAAGTTAAAGGAGTTCTCTTGTGGCCCTGAGACACACAGCCATGTCGGTGTGACCTTCCTTTTCTTCTACTCTCTCCTATCACCACCGTCAGGTCCCAAAGGAACCCTGGACATGGCTGAGGTATCTGTGAATGTATCAAAGCGGATGCTGGCCACTGGCGGCCAGGCTGTCTCTGTATCGCAGGTACCTGCTCCAGAGTCCTGCTTCCCTCCGCACTCCTCACCCCTGGCTCCAGCCCCTGCACATCACTTCTCTTCCTCCAGCTTCTCTTTTGTACACAACCTCAGCCATTTAGGCCATGCGCTCCCTTGGTGCTCTTTGTCCTCTTGGTTCCTGGTCCCCTCTCTCGCCCTTCTCTCCCTCTCTCCCCATCCCCATCCTCTCATGGCCAGGTCTACTCGGCTGGTCATGTTCAGTCCGGACCCTTCCAGGTGCCTCTGGCTCCACTCTCATATATAATAAAACTCTTTCCTCTACTATGCCCAGGAGCATCAGGTCCTCATTGTCATTCAAGCATTCAGGTTGAATTTGGACACAGAAATGTTCAGAGTAAATGGCACTGTCCCAGTCCCATATAGGTCTGGTCTCATGTCAATATTTGAGAAGGTGATGTGAAGTCTTCTCTGTTGCCCTCGTCTGCCTTTCCTATTTCATTTTCCCCACAGTGGTCATCAGCCTCTGTCTAAGCAAACGTTTTACTTCTTTGTGTACTGTTCTGTCCAGTTTCCTTAACTAGAAATCAGTTTCCCCAAAGGCAATGACTTTTGTCCATTTTATTGCTACTATGTTTCCACGGCAAATATTTTTTTTAAATATCTGTAGCCATTCTATCCTAAAGATGTACCACTCACAAACTAATATTGTTTGGGACTCTACTGGGGATGCCTAAGATCTGCTTTTTTTTCTTTTGAGACAGGGTCACTATGTAGCCAAGGATGACCCAGAATGCTAGGGCTGCAGGCATGTGCCACCCTGCTTACTTAATGTGATGCACTGCATGTGCCGGGCAAGCACTTTCCTGACAGAGTGACACCCTAGCCAACATCTGCATGTTTCAAGAGCTTTTCTGCCTTTTTTTTTTTTGTAAAAATATTCTGGAAATATTTCTTGTTTGTATCTATCACTAAGGACAGAGTCCACTCTTAGCAAGGGAAGAAATATCCAAAGTAGATTTATAACGAGTAATGTGTCTGTTATTAGTGTTGGGCTGTATGGTTATGAGTGTTGAATATGCTTCATCTCGATGTGGTTCCTCCTAGTTTGAGTGCCAGGGCCAGCCTTACCTGCATCCTTACCTATTCTGTGCCTTCATCCTTTCCTGCCCACTGCTTTGGGTCAAGCGGTCCTCACACTCCCCACTTGAGTGTCCCCCACCCAGTGTCTCTCACGGTGCTTACTGTGTTGTCCAGCTGTCTGTACCTGCTTCGTCTTCCCCGAGCCATGCAACGTCTGTACTGCAAGAGCTATTAAGACACATTGCTTTTCTCAACCTTCACTTTCTGCAATTTATTGTGATTGCTATGTAAATATAACTTAAAAAGTCATAACAAATAGTTTATTTCAATTATTATGCATGTTAACTATTGGGGAGGAAGTGTGCTGGTATCTGCAACATGTTTCGAAATGCATCAAAAATTGCAGAATGTAGGACCAATTGAGAGAGATGGGTGAATGGGCATGTAATAAAACCAGAATAAAATCCAGGTGGCAGAGATATAGGTGTTCATGGTGTAGTCCTCTCAATTTTTGTATATGTGCAAAAAATAGATGTAATAAAATATTTTAGCACTAGAAGATGGGTCTGCAGAGACGGCTTCATCAGTGTGTCAGCAGGGTACTGACCACACAAACATAAGGACTCGAGGCTGGTTCCCAACACCCCCATAAAAGCTGAATGTAGTAGTGTGTCTGTAATTCCAGTCACACTACTACAGGCAGAGAGAGGCAGGAGGCTCCCTGGGGCTCCCTGGACACCAAGTCTTCCCGAGTGCTTTCCAAGTTTACAGAGAGACCCAAACAATAGCACGAGGAAACACTGGGTGTCAACTTGGTCACTCACATGCGTGTGTACAGACATCTGTATACCACACATGAGCACACATTCACAAGAGTTAAAAACCATGTACCAAAAAAGTCAAAAAATCAAAACAAAAACTAACAAAACAATCAAATTTATTTTCCTCGAGTACTTTCAAGCTAAAAGCCCCAAGGATACAGTATTTTTTAAAATCAAAATAGTGATTCTTTTTCCTTTCCACCTTCTTCCTATACCCTACAAACAATAAAAAGCACACATATATATGAGTTTTTAAAGAAAGCATTTGCCCAAGCAGATAAACCCACATACTTAGAACATATTTCTTGCCAAGGTTTCTATCTACTTTCTAATGAAAATGTTGCATTGAATGTAGGATGGAAAAATGAAATGTTTGCAGTGTGTTGCTTAGTGATGTCTGCTTGTTTGATTTAGGCCACTGTAAAAACCTGCAAGAGTTGAACGTCTCAGACTGCCAGTCTCTCACAGTGAGTAAGACAGATTTTCTGCTGTTGTTTATGTAGGTCCAAACTTCTCACACTGGAGAGCCAGTGGGCAGAGCACATACTTTGTGTGCATTTGGGGTTGGATATGGAAAAAGCAAACTATATTAAATGTTGGCAAAAACATTTACCCTCTGCACAATGCTATCATTAATCTTGTGGATATGTGCTCAGTGTTGGAGCCTCTGGCAAATGGAAACTCTTCAATGGTTACATAAAAATGAACTGTGTTTATGTTTCATGTGTATGTATATGAGACAGGAAATACTGGGTCGCAGCAAGGTTGATAGGCTTATTTTGGTGGGTTTCATGGCAATTAGTAACTATACCAAAGAAGATGGAAATGAACACACAACCCCAGGTTCCTCCTTCCTGGCCCTGGCCCCTTATCTTTCTCTCTGCCCCAAATCTGTCGTCCATGCTGTGAGTACACAATACCCTTTCTACAGAGAGGTCTGACCAACTCACTCCATCTTCCATCATCCATATACTACTGGGAAAGAATCAAGCCACCTTAGCATTAGTGCACTCTGGAGACTCTCTGTAGCCTCTGCCTCCCTTTGCAGCCTCATCTTGTTCCACTCTTGTGTATACAGCAAGTTCTAGTGACCATGTACCAGGCTACCCAGAGCAGTCTCTTGGTTTTGCTCATGCACTACTGTCTCGTTTTTCTTTGTTGAGACAGGATCTCACTATGTAGACCAGGCTGGCCTCCAGCTCAGAGAGGTCCAGCAGCCTTTGCCTCTTGGGTGCTGGGGTTAAAGGTGTGCACCACCGCACCTGGCTTCGGCTCTTACCTTGCCCTCAAGCAGGGTTTGTGGTTTGGTATGGCTTAGTGACTATGCCACTTCCTCTAAGCCGTCATCTCTCAGGACTGTCTTCATAGCTGCTCCTCTATCTTCCTGTCAGCAGAAGGAGCTACTAACTGTAGTGTTCTGCCTCCTCCACAAACTTGAGACAATAAGGGCACAGTTGTGTCTTATTTGTGTGACAGTCAGACTTTGACACACAGTAAGCCTTTGATTGGCCCAGTGGCCAATGATACAAGTCTGTAATTTTGACTACTCAGGAGGCTGAGACAGGAAGTTTGCAGGTTCAAAGACTGCTGAGCTATGAGTACTTTAAGGTAAGTCTGAGTAACTTATTGAGAGCTTGTTTTAAAATCAAAAGTGGGCTGGGGGTAAAGGCTGCTGATGTCCGGCAGTGGCAGAGAAGACCTGGGTGCAAGCCTTAGCTTAAAAAAAAAACCATAAGGTTTCAACACCATTTAATATCCAATGCCACTTTGTGGTAGTGCATAGTGGGCAGTGAAGGTAGAATGTGAAAGCCCGTCTGTGTTGCTATGTGCGGGTGCCGTACTTGACACTGTAAGAGTGAAGGAGGTTAATCTAGAGAGGAGGGGTGAGCAGGGAGGAAGACACGGGGCTGTGTCTCACTGACCCTAAGGAGCAGGTTGAAGAATCTCGAAGGAAGAGAAGGGAATAGGTTTGAATGTGAATGAAAGTGGGCTGGAAGACATTTAGGAAGAAGTGGCCCAAAAAGGTAGGTAAGAAATGCACTGAACATGGCAGCCCAGACTCAAGAGTTAGGGCCACTAACTTCTGCTGAAGCTGTTCCAGTGGGACATTGGGGCAGAGGTATAATGGTAGTGAGCTGTGAAATGGACAAGATACAAGAAAGTAAACATGAGTTAAAAACTACTGTTTCCAGAAAAATGGCTGAGCGGGTAGGAGGAGCAGGGTCAGGAAAAGGCCAACAGGTGTGCAGAAGCCAGTGGAGACAGAGAAGAGAAGGAAAGCCTGATGGTGTAATGGCCTCAGCACGCATCAACACCAGGCAGAGGCCAAGGCCCTTGGCACAGGTGGCAAGACATCTTACACTGGCTCCTCAGTGTTGACCCAGCAATGTGCACAGCAGTGTGCCTCGTGGCCACAGTTGTTCCTTCTCAGATGCCCTGTTTTCACATCAAGTCACTTGAAGTCCACAATGCCATTTCATCTGTCCTTGAACCAGTTTTTCTCTCTGCCTGAATGATGCCTTCCCTCCAACCCCACAACCACACCCTGGCTACATTTGTTCCTCCTTTGGAATGCTTTATCTTCACTGGGTTTTTCCATACACTTTAGAAAAAGTAACTCTTTAAAAATAGCATTGTAGAAATAAAAACAAATTGATGTTACCACTTACTCAAAATGAACACTTTAATAATTTGTGGTATATGCATAGAATTATGGAACCATAGCCCCAATAATTTTAGAACATTTTCTTCATCCTTAAGAGAAATCACATCCATTAAATCGCCTCTCATTTTATCCCAACTCCTTAGCACCTTGCAACTCCTCTTTCTTCTGAGAGGATTAGTTTACTTCTCTTCCAAGTTGGCACTGTGGTCTTAGTCCCTCAGCATTTATACTTTCTGCCCTTATATTTATGATTACATTGTAGCTCCTTTTTTAGAACAAGGACTGCTTTGAAAATCCTCTTCTCATATTTTTTTCCATGAAGGTCTTCCTCTCATTTTCAGAGCAGAACATTTATTTTCCCCAAAGATGGAAGACATTTTATGAGTAAATAAAATATAAACATAAAAGTACTAAGACCATAGACCACTGCAACTCTTTTCTCCTAATACAAAACTGAAGCCTTTAAATTGGTTGTCTGCTCCACCAAGCCACTGCTCTCAGCTCTCAGTGGCTCATGCCTCAGCATGACAAGCTGCTACTTTAGGGACAGACATGCAGGCCATAGAACCCGTAAGAGAAAAAAATTCTACTTCCTGTCTGGTTGGACTGTTTCTGTACCAGCAGAGACACAAAGGCTCCTTCGTCAAGAGAAATGGCGATCTTCGCTAGCATATTCTTCAGCTCTCTGATGACGATTAAAATGGGGTTGTTGTGAAATGGATTCATTCTTTCTATGGATACTTTTAGCACCTGCTATATTAAAACTATCCCATTAGGTGTTAGAAGGAATTTTAATGTGAGTCAATTCTCAGTTCTTGCCTCGGGAGCATTAGTTCTGTGTATGAATACAAAACTGCATTCTTTGAATTTGGCCTTCTAAATAGGAAAGCCAACACAAAGCCATCTGCATCGAGTTTGTGAACATCAAAGTCTTGTCCAAGTTTGGGATCTATAAAGGGCTAGTAATTTTATCCAGCTCCATTTTACTGCTGTTTTACCCTTCAAGACAGAGGCTGGAGACAGGATTACATTTAAAGATGTGGGTAACATTTATTCAAAGAGCTTGGCTATATCTAATTTTGTCTTGCAAAATATATCACACTGAAGAATTTGAGTCCCATGTGTTGTAGACAAATTCATGAGCCATTCAGCAGTATTCATACTCAAATGGTTTTGCATTTTATGTTCAAACATTTCAATCGTGAGTCTTGCATTCTCTTTAATGAGAATGGGAGTGGTCTGAACTTGTTTGGGTTGCCAAGCACCTCGAGAAAGGTGAAGGTAGAGAAGGGGTTGCTGACTCAGCTCAGGGGAGTCACCTTCCACTGCACACAAAGCACACACTATCCTCTTCTTGGCCCCATTTCTTCCGAGGCCTCTCTAAAGGTGGCTAGGCCAGCTCTCTCACGGTCCTGTCCCACCTCACTCACATCCTCACCTACGTGTTTTAACAAGTGCACAGTCTCTGTGAGCAACTGGTACTGTTAATATTTTCAAAGACTAGTTTCAAACCTGTTAAAGTATGGTGCCACATGTGATGATGGCTGTCTTTGAGCGTTGAGGGAAACTTGTACTATATTTACTGTATTTATCTACACATATCTGAATTCTACACTTGGTGATTGAATGACTAGAAAAAATACTAACAGCTTGAGTGCAGTGCCAAGAACACAGTGCCTTCAAAGGCCCCACTTGTCCACATGAAGCACCAGCTGGAAGAAGCTTCCCTGTGCAGAGCCCCTGGGTCTTAAGACAGGATTTGATGCCCAGGAAATCCTTCATTGGATGACCAACCACCAGCCACCATGCCCCAGGGTTTTAGTGTGGTAAATATGCACGCATCCTGGAAACCATGAAGAGTGGAATGTCAGACGGACCCCAATGCCACTGAAAATCAGCGCTTCCATCCCTGGTGGTGTCTCCGCTGTCCTGCCCATCTGAATTCTCCAAACCACTTCTCAGAGCTAGTGAAAATTCACCTCCTCCAGACAGATACCAGCAGTGGGCTGTCCTCTGGACAGAGTGTCCTGAAATGTGCTCGAAGCACAGTTATTTAAAACTAGCTGATACCTGGTGGTCTTCCAGGGAAATCCAGCAACCATCACTGAATAAATAAAACCATATTGTTAACTCAATTTCTCCTCCCCTTTCTCTCTTTCCTTTTGTTTTTCACAGGTTCTCACTCTGTAAGCCCACGCTGGACATTATGTAGCCCAGGTTGTCATTTAACTTGAGGTGATCCTCCTGCCTCAGTCTTCCCAGTGCTGGGATTATAACCATGCACCATTATGTCTGACAGATTTGTAATTTCTGTAATTTCTGTATTTTTTATATGCAAAGTAGTTCATTGCAGTCAAAGCTTGACACTCATCTGGCCTTTTTCACCTTCAGTTCCAGACCTTCGCTCGACACCACTGCCTTTCAGTTAACATCATCCACAGCCTTCACTCACTTCGGCTTCAGTCCCTCTCTCTCCAACCCCAGTCCCAACTGGAGCTCGTGCCCTCAATGCATCTTGTGTATTTTATGTCTTAGTTAGGGGGTCTGTTGCTGTGAAGAGACGCCATGACCACAGCAGCTCTTACAAAGGAAAACATTTAATGGAATGGCTCACAGTGTTAGAGGTTCAGTCCATTATCATCATGGCGGGACATAGTGGTGTGCAGGCAGACAGGGTGCTGGAGAGGGAGCTGAGAGTTCTACATCTTGATCCTCAGGTAACACTAAGTGAACTGTGTCACTGGGTGTAGCTTGAGCACAGGAGACTTCAAAGCCCACCCCCACAGTGACACACTTCCTCCAACAAGGCTACACCTCCTAATAGAGTCCTAATGGACTCCCTATGGGGTCCATTTTCTTTCAAACCACCACATTTTACTTTTCAAATATAGATATTGAGACCCTCTAAGAGTTACCATAAAGTTGGTGAAAATTTGTTTAGCTTTTTAGATGTATCATTATCAGAACCACAGAAATTCAGTCACAGAGACAGATGACATGCCTGGGCTAAACATGGCCTTGCTTTCAATGAAGTCCAGTTGTTAAGAAAGTTCACTATTCCAGTCTTTCAGAATAACTTTAGAACAGGCCAGTTTGTGACCACATTTCTGTATCTGGACATCAAAAGTCACACTGTGATATTTGTGTCACATGCTGGAATTTGCAAGGGTTCACTTTTTAATGAAATGCCATTGTGATGTAATGAAGGGAGGGAGCACTGAAGCTTCAAACAAAACGACTGGTTTCCACTTTTTAATCAAAGACTATGAAGGATCAAGTTGTATGTGCGTGTTATTATGTGCATGTTTTTCTGGGACAGGATGAGAAATGAGAGATAATGGAGCACCTGAGAGGCCTGTGAGGGTTTGATATGATTTTTGTTTGTCTTTTGTTATGCAGGATGAATCAATGAGACACATTTCCGAGGGATGTCCTGGGGTCCTGTATCTCAATCTGTCCAATACAACTATCACCAATAGGACTATGAGACTCCTGCCCAGGTAATGCTGTGGCCGTGTGTGAGATTGGAATAGGGTCTCTGATGTGCTCCAGGCTGGCCTTGAACTCATGTTTCTCTGTCCTCCGCCTGACACTGCTTGTTTTGAGAATATTGTATCCTCCTAAGCTTTGGCTTGTT